>NW_017728975.1:38115-46113 GCF_001723915.1 Gavialis gangeticus
CCTAGTTTTTTAACTAGGATGGGGTGAGAGACGGTGTCAAAGGCCTTGCTGAAGTCCAGAAAGACTACATCCACCGCGACACCTGCATCCATGGCCTTTGTGACCTGATCATAAAAGGCAATCAGGTTGGTCTGACATGATCTCCCCCTAATAAATCCATGCTGATTGCCCCTGAGCATCATTTTTGATGCCAGCCCATCACAAATGTGCTCCTTGATGATCTTCTCAAAGAGTTTCCCCAGGATTGAGGTAAGACATAGGATAATTACTTTGAAAACAGCTCCTCTGTGCTTCAATCTCCCAAAAGAATCCTACTAGGAGAGGAGCTACATCAGTTTCAAGACATTTAACTGCTCCAGTCAAACTTAAAGACTGCAAATCTTCAGGCAAAAGTAAGATTTAATCCTAGTAAAAGTATCAGAGAAGGGACTCCCTGTACTTTAGGGTGAAGATCCAAGCCAAAGAGAACTAGTGGGAAGCCTGGGTCAGGGAGTGAGTCAACCCTTCCTTGACTTTGACTATATTTGAAACCAATTCTGTTAAGCTCAGATGCCAAATTCTATCAATTGCTGGCAGGTGAACAGGTTACTATAGATAATATTTCTTTGCTACAGTTTCTCCAAGCCACCTGACAATATCAGCAAATCTATAATTCAGCTATTGATTTTTTTTCATGCTCCTTTTTATAAAGCACAGTTATTGATTACTGCAAGTCCCAGATGAACTCTCTGATTGTAGTGCTGTCCTCGTAGGGTCCCAGTTTGTGTGAACTACTCACCATGTGTTCTTGATTCCCACTTCGGTGTTGCTTGAGCTGTTTAAATAATTTAGATCCTTCTTGTATTCCCACCCCATTTTCTTTTTTCTTGTTCATTTTTTTAAGTGGTGGGCTGGGATCATCTATTTCAACTTTTTAAAACTGTTTCTAAGCACTTGTCCGGGATTTGCATTAATGAAGTGGCAAAACACACATGCTTCCATGTAAAAACTTTAATTTTGGAAAAATACAGAAGTTAACGCTTTACTGCAGTGTATCTAGTTGTAGGACTGGACTGTGAATCAAAAAGATGCTCTGAAACCTCGTTCCTTAACCTTGTTCAGCAACCATTACAAGACCAAGGTGCTTATTTGAAGGCCATGTTTTTAGCCCAATTGTAAGGGCTAAGAACATGGCTGTGTTTCAAAAATTATTTTTTGGGTTGTGTGCCCCCCCCCCCGGGAAGATCTATGAATGTTATAAATAAGAGTTAATGTCCTTATGCCTTATGAAAGATGCTGTGAAAATCATTGCTTTTATGTTTCCTGTGTCAAAAACCTAGACTGACTTTGCTGTCAACAGCTCTCTTTTTAAAAGGTGGGAACTAGAGACAAATTTGGGTTTCTTATGTACAAATGGTTGTGTTTTGTTTCTTGTTCCCATGGAAATCCTTTTTGCCTCAATTCATCTCTTTGCTGCCTGAATACAAGATCTGAGTTCTAATGACCTTTTTATCTTGTTTGCCACATTCTGCAATATTTTTCAGAGCTAGGCAGAACCTACATACAACACTCCTGTGTTCCGGCTTGTTTTGGTGATTCATATTGAAAGGACTAATTGGAGACGGATCCTTCTACCAAATATTTTTAAAGGCTGCCACTTTTATACTAGAAGCATAACTTGTGTAGCATCTAAAGAGGAAAAGTTCTACATTTGAGTGGTTGCAGCATTAAAGAAAATCTCTTCTTTTCTGCAGCCTTTTGTTTGATTTTAAACCAGTTTAATTGATCACCTTCAGAAAAAAATTATGTGCATAAACTCATTTTCCTTTTGAAAATCCATCAGTAGTAGCTCTGTGGATAATGGTTAACTTTTCCTTTCACTTAATGGGTGGAATTCTGGCTCTCTTGTCTGAAGGTAATGACTGCTTTACCACTGTAGAGCCAGGATTTCTCTGAAGGAATATACGTGAATTTAGAAGAATTCAAATGAATCATGATTTAAGAGGATGAATATGGGAATCATCAACACAGCAACAAAGATGGGCATGCTGAGAAAAGCATAACATGAAACAAAAAGAGAACAGATGCTCTGGGTTTCTTTTTTGGCCCTTCCTCACATTTAGATGAACAGCTGGAAAAAAAAAAAAAAAAAAGTCACAAAACATGGTAGAAGCATCCTGGCCAGGAGTGTATAGTTCCATTAATAGGGTGATGCCAGCATCCAACTGGCAGCACAGCTTGGGGAGGATGTGAGCAGCCCACAGTGGCAAAAGAATAGGCTAGGGGCTATTTAGAAAAGCTGGTGTGTACATGTCCATTGAGTCAGATGCAATGCGCCTGAGGGTGCTGAGGAAGTTCAGTGTGATTGCAGAGCTGCTAGGCATTATCTTTGAAAACTTCTAGTGACTGGGAGAGGTCCCGGATGATTGGAAAAAGGCAAGTATAGAGGCTATCTTTAAGAAAGGGAAGGAAGATCTGGGGAACTATAGACCAGTCAGCCTCAACTCAGTCCCCAGAGAAATCATGGAGCAGGTCCCTAAGGAATCCATTTCTAAGCACTTGGAAGAGAAAGTAAGCAGGAACAGTCAGCATGGATTCACCAAGGGCAAGTCATGCTTGCCCAATTTGATTGCCTTCTATGATGAGATGACTGGCTCTGTAGATGCAGGGAGAGCAGTTGACGTGATATACCTCGACTTCAGCAAGGCTTTTGATATGGTCCTCTACAACATTCCTTAGTAAGTAGGCTAAGGAAATGCAGCTTGGATTAAATGGACTGTAAGGTGGATAGAAAACTTGGTTGTGGGGTTCAAAGGCCGTAACCAATGGCTCAATGTCTAGGTGGCAACTAGTATCGAGTGATGTGCCCTAGGGGCTAGTTCTGGAGCTGGTTTTGTTCAATATCTTTATCAATGACCTGGAGGGATGGGATGGAGTACACCCTCAGGAAGGTTGCAAGTGATGCTAAACTGAGGGGAGTAGTAGATATGCTGGAGGATAGGACTAGGATTCAGAAAGACTTAAACTAGAGGTTTGGACCAAAAGAAGTTTTCTGAGGTTCAGTAAGGACAAGTGCAAAGTCTTGCACTTGGGACTGAACAGTCCCATGTGCTGGTACAGGCTGGAGACCTACCGGCTAAGCAACAACTTTGCAGAAAAGGACCTGGGGATTTAAGTGGGAAATAAGCTGAACATGAAACAATAGTGTGCCCTTCCTGCAAAGGCATACTGGCCTATATTAGTAGGAGTTTTGCCCACAGATCGAGGAACGTGATTGTTCCCCTCTATTTGGCATTTATGAGGCCACATCTGGAGTACTGTGTCCAGTTTTGGGACCCCCCACTATTGAAAGGATGTGGACAAGTTGGAGACCAGCAGAGGACAACAAAAATGGTGAGAGTGCTGGGGCACATGACTTATAAAAGCTGAGGGAATAGGGTTAATTTAGTCTGTAGAAGAGAACGTGGGGATTTAATAACAACTTTCAACTACCTGAAGGGTGGTTTTAAAGAAGATGGAGCTAGACCAGGGGTGGGGAATTATTTTGGACGGAGGGCCGCTTACTGAGTTTTGGCAAGCCATCAAGGGCTGCATGACAGGCAGCCAGGGGAAGATGAATATTAATTTTCTAAATTTTTTAGGGGCCCCACCGGCCAAATAGAATGGCCTGGCAGGCTGCATCTGGCCTGCAGGCCACATTTTGCCCATCCCTGAACTAGACTGTTCTCAGTGGTGACAGGGCAAGGAGCAATGGTGTCAAGTTATAGCAAGGGGAGTGTGGATTAGGTATGATTAGATATGAGGAAGAACTTTCTCACAAGGAGGGTAATAATGCCTGCTAAACCAGATAGGGCAATTGATGCCCAGGAAAAAGCCAACTTGCTAAATGGGTACTTAGCATCAGTTTTTCACCAGTCCCAAGGGGCACCCCTGCCCATTATGGGACAGGAAGGCCTGGGTGAGGGAGATTCCTTACCCTCCATCAGTGCTGACCTTGTGAAGGAACACCTTGAGATGCTGGACACCTTCAAGTCAGCTGGCCCTGACAGTTTAAACCACAGGGTACTCGGGGAACTGGCAAGCATCATAGCTCAGCCCATGGCACTGATCTTCAAGAACTCCTGGCGCTCTGGTGAAGCGCCCAAAGATTAGAAGAAAGCCAATGCGGTGTCTATCTTCAAGAAAGGGAGGAAAGTGGATCCGGCAAACTACAGGCTCATCAGCCTGACCTCTATCCCAGGGAAGGTCTTAGAAAAGATTATCAAAGAGGCCATTCTTAACAGACTCGCCAATGGCAACATCCTGAGGGATAGCCAGCATGGGTTTGTTGCGGGTAGGTCTTGCTTGACCAATCTTACTTCCTTTTACAGCCAGGTGACCTATCACCTGGACAAGGGAGAGGAGATTGATGTCATATATCTTGACTTTAAAAAAGCCTTCAATCTGGTATCCCATGATCACCTCTTAGGAAAACTGGCCAATAGCGGCCCCAGCTTCACCATGATCTGCTGGCTGGGGAATAGGCTCTGTGGTTGGGCCCAGAGGGTGGTGGTTGACAGAAATCAATTGTTGAGGGACCCCGCTGGTCACAGCACACCACAAGGCTCTGTCCTTGGGCCTATACTATTCAATATCTTCATTAATGATGTGGACATTGGTGTCAGAAGCAGAAATGGGCAGACGAGAACCTGATGGTGTTTAACAACAAAAAATGCAAGGTTCTCCACCTTGGGAAGAAAAACCTGCAGCACCCTTATAGGTTTGGCAGTGCTACACTGGCTAGCACTACGGACAAGAGGGACTTGGGGGTCATGATTGACCACAAGATGAACATGAGCTTTCCATGTGATGCTGCGACTAGTAAAGCAAGCAAAATGCTGGCTTGCATCCACAGATGCTTCTCAAGCAAATCCCAAGATGTCATTCTCGCCTTGTACTCGGCCTTGGTGAGGCAGCAGCTGGAGTACTGCATCCAGTTTTGGACTCTACAATTCAAAAAGGATGTGGAAAAGCTTGAGAGTGTCCAGAAGAGAGCTACATGCATGATCAGAGGTCAAGAAAACAGACTTTATGATGAGAGGCTGAGAGCTATAGGACTCTTCAGCCTGGAAAAGCCCAGGCTCAGGGGTGATCTGGTGGCCGCCTACAAGTTTATCAGGGGTGCTCACTGGGATCTGACGGAATGTTTGTTCACCAGAGCCCCCCAAGGGATGGCAAGGTCAAATGGTCACAGACTCCTCCATGACTGTTTCAGGTTGGACGTAAGGAAGAACTTTACTGTCCGAGCCCCCAAGGTTTGGAATAGACTGCCGCTGGAGGTGGTTCAAGAACCTTCTTTGAACGCCTTCAGGAGACATTTTGGATGTTTATCTTGCTGGGATCCTATGACCCCTGCTGACTTTCTGCCCTTGGGGCAGGGGCTGGACTTGAAGATCTTCCAAGGTCCCTTCCAGCCCTAATGTCTATGAAAATACTGTAACAGGTTACCCAGAAAGGTAATCTTGGGAGGTTTTAAGATCCAGCTGGACAAAGCCTTGACTGGGATGATCCTGAGGTCCCTTCCAACCCTAATTTTCTATTACTGTAATTAGTCTTAAAAGGTGACTAGCTGGAAGAGTATTTAGCATAAAGTCTCAGGTTGCTGCACTGAGTTGTAAGTTTATTAAACTAAAATACTGCCATATTTTTGGTTTGATTTAAAGAAAAATGTTAAAGTAAGCATCACAGAAGGACTCCAGCTATCCTTTGTCGCCCTCTGGTTGCATTTTCAATGCAGTAGTGTGCTTTTAAGCATCTGTTGGGGTTTTTGCCAGAATAGATAAACTTTACATAAAACCATACTGTACTAGGAATCTTTGTGCAGTAATTTCATGGCACTTGTATCCCTTCCTAGACAGGCTTTTGTTTCACATGCTGGCGCATTTTTTTGGTTACCTAAGATTTTTGGTGCTTCAGTTTCTGTGCTGAATTTTAAATTTCTGAGAGAAGGGAGATTGGAAAGCAGATCCTTAGATACAGAGCATTTCCTGAACATCAATCCTATTTACATTTCCCAAATTGGCATCCAGAAGCACAAGTCCTTTTGAAAATGTGGATCACTTTTTATTTGTGATTGGCAAGTAAATCCATCTAATTGCATTAGTAGTAAATTATAGTAGGAGTTACAACTCCTATTGACAACATAGGAGCCCTAGTCATAGACCAAGACTCCATTGTGTTAGGTACTGTATAAATATGGAACCAAAGGGTATTCTTGCCCCAAACAGCTTAAGATGTGTGTATAGGATGGGATAACTGATGGGTCCAAACATGGAGGAAATACTGCATTCAGTATTGGGAGGGACATTAATTATCCATGATGCTATATATAGGAGTTTTGTTTAACCTTCCCTGGCTGTAAACTGTCTTTCATGGTGTGGTAGGAAATTTAATGCATTCCTGCTAATACAACTATTTGAAATTGGCACTGACTCAGCTAAGATGTACAGTGTGTTCACTTCAGGCCCCAGACAGGTGACTAGGAAAAGAATGCTTTCAGCTGCTGCAATCAGTGTTTTGGGACAAGTTAACAGATTTGTCCTCCCTCCTTATAAAGTGTTGCCAATATTGCTACATAACACTCAAACTAGTTTCACATCTAAACGGAAGCAAGTCAGTTCTAAACAGCAGACAGAATGGAATTCACTGCATCTGAAATCATGAGATGTTTGAGTGACTGTGATCTGGAGTTGATGGATAAGCAGCTCTTCTAGAATAGCTGCTTGCAAATAGGTAGTGTTCCAACAGGTGCTCCCTGTTTGCTTATAACAAATAGCTACTCTGGGATAGTGCTGGGTACACAGCCTTTATGTCAGTGTTGTTTTACCCCTGACTTTCCCTGGGGTAATTCTACACTGGATCCAAGTAAGTTGCACCAGCACAGTGCTGTGTGTCATATGTGCATTCCTTGGTTGTGCCAGTGCAAGGACTGATTACATAGATGTGAATGTGTCATGAAGCACAAGCCCTGTTGTCTTTCAAAAGCCATTGGCACTTCCTCAAAGCAACAAGATGGGTGGACCTGTGGGGATGAAAACATTTAAAATGTACTCACCCTTCCAAACTGTTGGGTAAGGATGGTGAAAGCAATTGTGAGATATGATTGTCCTAGTAATGCTTGGGCCGAGTGTGAAGTTTGGTTGGAACTAGCATGTGTAATTTAGATGTTGCATGTATAGTGTCAGTTGGCAATAGAGTGCGCCATGGGAGCTGGTACTTTGGGACACACCTCCAGAAGATTTGGATGGAGTGTCTGCAGAGCCACCCTGGAGACCTAGAAATGGGAAGGAGCATTTCTGCCTTTATTGTTCTGGGAGGGTATTTCTAGCTCTTTTCCTCCCAGGGGCTTTGAAAATGTCATTGGATGGAAATTGGTAATTAGGTTTGAAAAGAGCAAGCAGCTAGGCTCCCTTTCTTCAGGAGAAGTAGAAGCTGCAGTCCACCCTGCAAAACCAAGCTTAAGTCTGGGGATTGCTGCTTCTCTTCCCCCAAATCCCAGGGTCATCTGTGAGTAACTTAGAGAACAGGAACCAGTTGTGCATGGAGCATGTTCTGGGTAATTAGTTTCATAGACTTGCCAAACAGTTGCTAATGAAGGCAATGTGACCATATAGAACATTGCTAAATTGGGTGTTCATGTGACCGTACCCCAAAAAAGTACCTATAGGGCAGTGCTTCTCAATCTTTTTGGGTTTGGCACTCCTCACTGGACTTGGCACCCCTTCCCTGCATAACTTTAGTGAATTGAGTGGCACCCAGTTTCAAAAACTACAGTGCTTGCTTCCTTGCAGAGGATCATGGCAGTGGGGTTGGGGAACTGTCCAGGCAGGGACAAGTCTGAGCCTGCACTTACCTGCTAAGTTTATCTGTATATGTCCTATCACCTCACTGCACTTTTTCAAAAGATCTGGGGCACCCTGGCTGAGAATCACTGGAATCACCTGGTGTGCACTTGGCATTGTGGGACTGCCGATAAGTTGC
>NW_017728975.1:51113-54412 GCF_001723915.1 Gavialis gangeticus
GCTCTAGGGCATTAATACAGGAAACAGCACACCTCACATAATTCCGGCTTCAAACTCTGCTATTCATTTAGTACCTTTTAAGTATGGGATTATGGGAGCTTGCAGTGGGGGGAGATGACTTCTAATAACTAGCCCATTTCCTTTCCACCTAGCACAGGTTAATGAATTTTTAGGCATTCACATTAGTGTGAATAAAGACTTGCTGCTACCAGATGTCTTGTTTACACAGGCTAACTCGCATGACACCATGCTTATAGTACAGATAGTGTTCCACGTTTTCAGTTTTTACTGAATTTCACTGGTAAATTACCGGCTTTTTTTTTATTGCAGTTATTCAGTTTTTACTGATTCATACCCGTTTCTCAGTGTAAATCAGTAAAAGCCGATGGAAGGGGGGAGTGGTAGTGGCAGCTGCACATGGAGCAGGGGGTGAGAGGAGTGACGGTGGCCCCGCAGAGGCCGAGGGAGGGTGGCTGGAGCTCCCTGAGGGCGCAGGGCTCCCTGCTGGGTGGGATGGGTGGGGGTGCGGGAATCGCTTTCGGGGCAGGTGCATCCTAGCTGCAGCGAGCGGCTCCAGCCCTGCCGTGGGAGGTGCGAGCCCCGCTGTGGGGAGCAGGCAGGAGAGCATGGCTCCACTCCCTCCGGCGCATGCTGCACCCGGCTGCTCCGCACGGGCCAGGGGGCTCCCGGCTCTGACCCCTGGCGGGGTGGGAGGGACTGGTGCTGGGGTTGGGTACCCCGCATGTCCAGCCGTTTGCCGCTCCCCACTTCCCCCAAATGCCAGGGCAGCCTGGCAGCAAGGGCGGAGGAGCGCGGCGCGGCACAGCCCATCGGCTGCTCCTAGGGCTGCAGCAGGGAGCAAAGCGAGGAGAGCTGGCAGTGGGTGTGGGGCGGGGGGCATGGCTCTTACTTCTACATGCTCCCCGGGAGGGCTGCGAGCTGCACCAGACTCTTCCCTGGGGGTGAGGGCATGTGCCCCCAGATCTGCGCGTGGGATGAGAGCAGGCTATCACTGCTGGCAGGGGCCGGCAGCAGCATCGGGCTCTTCTTGGTGCTCGGGGCGGGTGGCAGCTTACTCCAGTCCTGCGCACGGATCCGGGGGCACGTGCCCCCTGGGAAGAGCCCGGCGCAGCCCCCCAGCCTGTAGCCCTCCCGCGTGGCATGTCGCATCTCGCCCCGCTTTGCTCCCTGCCGCGCCGCTCTTCCTTAGCCTTACTCCAGTCCCTCCCTCAGCGCCGGGGATCCGTATTATTTTCCTTGGTTTAAACCGATTTTTCTTTTCTTTTCTTTTCTTCCTCTTATCCTGATTTCAACCTGTTTTTTTATATTTGGAAGATAAACCCTGAAAAATTCCTGGATTTTTTTTTTTTAAATAAAAATTGATAATATGGAATACTAAGTATGGGGTAGCAAAGGCACTAATGATAGACTTCAGTGTATTATTGTGGGTACAGTGAATCAAGTGATCTCCATAAGTAGGGGGAAGCAGATCAAAATTTAATTTTGGCTTGGAAAGTAAATATATGCCAGACAAGGACAACAGGAAAGCAATACTTGAGTCAAGAGTGAAAGAATAAGCGAAAGCAAATGCTCCTGCAACACCAAACAAGCCGCGTTTGACTGAAGCACTAACCTACAGCAGAATTAGTGCCTGCCTTGCACTCATTACCTTTAAGTACTGGAAGGTATCTCATGTGTGGGAGTAAAAGCCTGAAGCCTTTTAACAGCTTGGAAGTCAAATCGATGCCTTTTCTATGGCTGGCTCGCAGTAGTGACTCCTGTGCCTTGGGCTCTGTAAATTGAGAAGGAGAGAGGGGAGTAAAGTTTACAAAAAGAGCAGAAATGTATAAAGATGGATGTAATATCTATTCCATTATGAAAAATAGGTCCTTGGGGAAAGATCTGAGGAAATAAAAAGGGAAAGAGTGGAGCCAGGTGTGCTCAGTGATTTTTACTCGGCCTGGTTTAAAATTGAGAAGGGTGGGGTTTTTTTGCCTAATGCTGAACATCTCCTACTTATTCACCTTTATGAGTTGATGCATGCCTGTCATGGTACCAAAGCCCCTACCGCACACTCAGGCGATGCAGCTGTGTGCTGATCGTGCTCCTAAGCATGGCTGCAAAGCAAAGAGTGTTTAGAGAGGGTCTCTGCATATTGATACTCTCCTGCACCACTTAGAGGCCTAGGAATTTGAAATACGCTCCCATAGCTACCAGGTTTAATACTCCTGCAAGTTCCGCTCTCTGCAACTTGGTCTAGTCCTCTTTGAACCTGGTTAATTATCAGTCTGTTTAACCTCCTTGGAGCAGCGAGTCCCATGAGCTAATTACAGGCAGGGAAAAAAGCCTTTGGCTCGTTTTTAAATCTGCCTCCTAATACTTTCACTCCGTGTCCTCTCCTGGCTCTAGCCTTGTATGAGAGAGTAATCGTGACCTGCAATCACATCTGAACTTTGTTCCCGCCTTGAGGGTGGCAATTTCCACGTTGGTGCCCTCAGTTCCCAGCCTTACCCCCATCTTTATTGAACGCTGCAATGAAATATTTAATCATGTTTTGGGGCCATACATAGACTAGCTTATATTTTTATCATCTTCTTTCCTCGTGGCACCGCTACTTCTTTCCGTGGCCTCCTGCCTGGTTGAAGGAACTTTCGCTGACCCTCTCCATTAGGCACGTCTGACTCCTGCGCGGCTACGGGGCAGCTTCCTTTACCGCCCCGGTCCTTTCTGCATCCCCTGCAAGCTCTCTGCTTACTCCCAAGGGGGTGGCTGTTGTGCCGGCTGAACTGGAAGCTCCGGCCCTGCCGGGTTTCCCCCCTGATTGGGAACCCACGCTCCATTTGACTTCATGAAACACCCTCCCTCCCTCTGCGGGCAAGTCCGAGAGGGATAAGGAGGCCACCGCTGGTGGGGGGCAGGGTCCGACTGGGTCCTAACAGGATGGGGCTTGTGCTCAGCAGGGGACAGCTCCCAGCTTCAGGCACCCAGAGCCCCCCCTTTGTGGGGCAGGGCCATGGAGGTGGGCACTTAGGGGGTGAGTTACTGGGGGGTCACAGGTGGGTTACTGGGGTGTCGCCGGGGGATGAGATACTGAGGGGAGGGCACGGAGAGGTGGATTACTGGGAGGGTCCTTGAGGGGGTAGGCCGTGAGGTGGGTCACTGGGATGTGAGTTACTGGGAGACCTGTGCCTCGTGGGGGTGTCACTGAGGGGAAGGGGGGCGCGCGCGGCCGTCGGAGCCGGGGCGAGTGGAAGGCGCGCGCGGGCGCCAGTCTCGCGTCGGGGCGGAGGGGGGGCGCT
>NW_017728975.1:54579-75189 GCF_001723915.1 Gavialis gangeticus
GGCGGGGCGTGGGGGCGATGAGCGTGAACCTGTCTGCACGGCCGGCCCCGGCCAACGGGTCGGTGCTGCCGGCAGGCAACGGCAGCGGGGCGGGAGCGGGGGTGGCACTGGGCGCGCTAGTGCCGGCGGGCACGCTGGTGCCGTGTGCCTGCCTGCTGGCTGTGGTCTTCTGCCTGGGCTCGTATGGCAACCTCATCGTCTTCCTGTCCTTCTTCGACCCCGCGCTGCGCAAGTTCCGCACCAGCTTCGACGTGCTGGTGCTCAACCTGTCCCTGTGCGACCTGTGCGTGTGCGGCGCCGCGGCGCCCATGCTGGCGGCCCTGCTCTTCTCGGCCTCGGCCGCCCCGCGCCTGCCGCCCGCCTTCTGCTTCACCTTCCACCTCACCAGCTCTGGCTTCGTCATCATGTCCCTCAAGACGGTGGCCGTCATCGCCCTGCACCGCCTGCGCATGGTGCTGGGTAAGCAGCCCGACCGCGCCGCCTCCTTCCCCGGCACCCTGCTGCTTGCCTTGCTGCTCTGGGCCACCAGCTTCACCCTGGCTGCCCTGGCCACCTGGCGGACCCGCCGCTCCCGCCTCTGCCTCCCAATGTCCCGCCCAGCCGCGGGCGAAGGGAAGCTCATCTTGTACCTGTATGTCATTGACTTCATCTGCTGCGTGGCCGTGGTCTCCGTCTCCTACATCATGATAGCCCAGGCCCTGCGGAGGAACGCCCAGGTGAGGAAGTGCCCTCCTGTCATGGCAGGGGACATCTCCCGCCCACAGCCGTTTGCTGCAGGCGGGGATGGCATCCAGTGCGCTGTGCCCGCCCTGTACAGGAACCAGAGCTACAACAAGCTGCAGCATGTCCAGGCCCATGGCTATGCCAAAAGCCTCGGCCAGTTGCCAGGCCCCGCGGCCGGCAGGCTCCAGCTGGTGTCCGCCATGAACTTGTCGGCTGCCAAAGACTCCAAAGCCGTGGTGACCTGCGTGGTTATCGTTCTGTCGGTCTTAGTCTGCTGCCTGCCCCTGGGCATCTCCTTAGTGCAGGATGTGGTGTCTAGTAACGGTGGCTTCCTCCTCTACCAGTTTGAGCTCTGTGGATTTACCCTCATTTTTTTCAAGTCTGGATTAAATCCTTTTATATATTCCCGGAACAGCGCCGGACTGAGGAGGAGAGTCCTTTGGTGCCTACAGTATGTCGCCCTTGTTTTTTTATGCTGCAAGCAGAAGACGAGGCTTCGAGCCATGGGCAAAGGGAGCCTGGAGGTTAACAGGAACAAGTCGTCCCATCATGAAACTAATTCGGCCTACATGTTGTCTCCAAAACCTCAGAAAAGATTTGTGGACCAGGCTTGTGGTCCCAGTCATTCCAAGGAAAGCGTGTTGAGCCCCAAGGCTTCTGTCGGACATCAGCACTATGCGCAGAGCAGCTCCACCCCAATGAATACCCGTATTGAACCCTATTACAGCATCTATAACAGCAGCCCTTCCCAGGAAGTGAGCACCCCAAATGGCTTACAACCTCTAAACTCTTCCTTTGGGTTTGCCAAATCCTATATTGCCACGCACTATCATACCACTAACGACCTGGTCCGGGACTACGACAGTACTTCGGCTAAGCAGATCCCAGTCCCTTCAGTTTAACTTGGAGCATGGTGCCAGAAAAGCTTGTCCAAACTTCGTTTGGTTTTCTCTCCCCCCTTGTTCGGTTTATGAATGATTACTGGCCATTCAAAATTACAGTATTGAATCTGATTTTGCTAGACAGCGGCCAATTAAAAATTATGATTAGTGTTAATATTCAGTGATTTGCACTTGAACTAACCGTTTCCTCAATATTTTCTTGAAATTGTAGGGCTTGTCATTAATAAAAGAACAAAAAGGCACCTTTTAGATTTGTAACTTGAAATTGTTATAGTAGGATATTTTTACTAAATCTTATGCTGAACCCTTTAGGGCATTGGAAATAAGTGATTAAGTACATCATGTGGGAAAGCGTCTAAGAAAATAGCTTGAAATTTTGCCAGCATTATGGTTTGCTAAATTACATATTTTACTGTATTTTCAAGAATGCAGAAAACAGTTTGCATGGTACTGGGTGGGGGCTTGAGACCTGTTCTAGAGTGACCGAAGTTAAAGGCATTTCCTGTTGCAGGGTTTGAAAGAAGAAATAATGTTTTCTTTTAGCAGGTGCCAATCCTACTAAAGGCTGGCATATGGTATCTGAGTGAAATCATGACTATTTAAGTCAGTGGCAGAATTTTCATTGACTTCAGTAAGACTGTGATTCCACCTTGAGTTGTTTCAAACAAAATTAGGTAGTTATAAAAATAATGGTATATTGCTACCTGTTAGGAAAAATCCTTGCAAGAAGCCATTTTCTTTCTTATTATATGATAAGAAGGACGTATTAAAATCTACATATGTAACACTTGATTTCTGTTACACCTTTATTGTAGGCAGTGACATCATATACCATGAAATGGATATTTTAAGAAGTGTTTTTTTAGCTACTCAGATGAATTGCTGTGATGCCTACTGATGGGTGTTATTTGAAAGTACAAACAATTTAGGAAATGTTGATATCCTAGCACTTCTTGCTAGCACAGTTCCTTCTGTAACGTTCCAATTTACAAACTAATACATGAGGAACAGTGTTTTTTTGTCTATGTCTATAAATATGCAAATGTGGGGGATTAGAATCTGAAATTTTTTTTGTCATCGAATACAGATGTTCCTTATTAATACCTATAATATAAAGTGACCAAGCAACGATATTACTACTGCTCTCTTTTTCAAATGATCTTATATACTAAAACATTTACAATCGTTCTAATGATAAACTGATATCAAGGTAAATATTTTTTTTTTTTGTCTACTACACTTCATCTGTAGACCTACGCAAGAAGCATATAATAGAAGTGACATATTTTTATAATTCTGATTGTTAGTTTTGTTGTGTAATGTGTATCAAAATGATTTTTTTGGCAGCTTAAGAATTTGGCAGTTTAAGAATTTTCACTTAAATGGCCTGATTTGGAAAACTGCCCATCGTTTTGAATGGCGGTTTACTTCAACAGAAGCTCGGTACCTCCAAAATAATCAAGCCACTTACTTTGGTGCCTAAATAGGAGTTGAGATGCCTCCTTTAAGGAATCCATTTAGAAAATGTTGGTATACAGTATTCAATTCACAGAAATACATTGGTGGGTTCCTTGCAAACAATGTATTATATTAGAACAGGAAGGTATTCAGATCATTGTAATGTAAATTATTACAGTTGTAGTTTTTTATTTTTAGAAACTAAACTATTTTACAGTGTTCCTGTTGAAAAATATTGCATTAACAGGTTGTTTTTTTTTTAGTTTACATTTTCTTTAATTTTGAATAATTTACAAAAGGCATAACATTATTGCAATAAGTGAACTCGACAAGTTTCTAACACAGATGTAAAATTGAGATAATTTCAGTGAGTCTTTTCTCTCTGTCCAGATATTTTTCTCTGTGATAGAATCATATGGTTCTCGCTAGAGCAACTATCAAAGATAACTCAAAGGTTCACGACTCTTGTTGTTTTTTGTTTTTTTTTTATTTTGGGTTGCTTTTTAACACAAAGCTCCATAATTTGGGGGAAAGAATGGTGCTATGAGCTTGATCATGGGTCTTTTAACTCAGCATGGGTCTTTTAACTCAGACTAAACACTGATTGCAGAAAATGGTTTGGATAGGGGCATATCACGGGACACTCTGGTTCTAAGGAATGACTGCAGGAATGGGTCTTATCTAGACTTAACATGCAGATCTCTGTTTTGCAGTATCAAGGAAGTCGGTGGGAATTTTAAGAGCAAAAACTTAGGGTAGGTTTCTTTTAAATCTGTAAAGTTTGTAAAGTCCTTTTATGTTTCTCAAACTGTGCATTTGTTGAATTCATAAGCTTCATAAAGTGACCAAATATTAAATCTTATCTGTCTTAGCCATAAAGATTGTTTGTATTGAATATCTGTGTGCTGAGTCGCGTGCACGTGATTTAGCCTTCTGATAGTAGGGTGCTTTGCTGCCTTCTAGAGAGATTTTCCAAAGAGACAAAAGTCTCCTTAATCTTTCTTTTTTTAAGTATTTTTTCTTTAAATTCACTGTTGATGAAAATTCTCAGTCTTCCTGCCAATGAACTATTTAAAGTGTTTACAGAACTGTCTATAAAAGGATAACACCTCTTTTCTTAATTGCAAGAAAAACGCTGTCTGACTTGAGTTGCCCATCGTATTAAACAACATAGCTCTTCAAAGAGCGGTGTGGTTGGTATGGGCAAATAAATATAGATTGTATTCTAAGACATAGAGTCTACCTGTATTTCACCGAATATCAGGGAACCTGGGATAAAATCACTTATTTCGACCCTGTCAGATTTGAATCCTTTTATGCTGGGCACAGTACCAACAGAGAATAGAGCATGGTTGCTACTTCAAGCTGAAATCTAATTGAAACAAGAAACAATGTGTGACTATTGATGGGATAGATGGGAAACTTGTATGAAGATAAGTTGAAATGAAAGTAGACTAATAAGCCTGCACATCTTGAAGGAGCAGACAATACAGTCAAATCTTTCTCCAAGGGGATTGAGAGACAGTTAGCCATGTTAATTTGAAGTCAGGCAGAAGGCAGCACATAACTAATTATCTATGAGTGACTAATAATCAGTTCTTATCCGTTTTCAGCTTTTCATGCAGTGTACTTTGTATGCCATACTGAGACACAGTTAAGAATGATTTTTGATATTTATAATGAAGAAAAATATATTTTAAACATTCTAGTGAAAATTGTACATACATAATCTGGCTTGCTATATTAAATTATATGATTGCCCAAAATGCTACATTTGATATGCTGATAGGAACCTACCACAAGGCTAGGTTAGTACAGCCCATCTAATTCGATGTATGGTAGAGTCTATTGCGTGTAGTCCCCCTCAACACCTACCTTTTTTCAAGTCATATTGAGCCACTATGTTGAGTACATTTTGACTAGAGGTGACCCTCGCCATTCGCAGAGGATACATTCTTGAGATCCCTGCAAATGGCAAAATCTGTGAATATGGCACTGCGTTCATGAATGTCTTGAATGCAGTGCCACTGGCAGCTGCGGGGCGGGGGGGGCACAGTGGCAATGGCAGGAACCCAGCAGCGGTAAGCATGGCACTCCCGAGGAGCTCCTGTAAGTGTATTTAAGATGCAGGTTCAGCATTCATGAGTATTTGAAACCGCGAATGCCAAACCCACAAATAGCGAGGGTTTTCTGGATTTTGCTTGCGCAGCTGAGCTGTGCCTTTCTTTCCCATTTCCAGTTATTCTTGTTTCTTCACCAGCCTTAAGTGTCTGGCAAACATCACGAAATGTGATGTTAAGTGTCTGGCAAACATCACGAAATGTGCCCCATACATCTCACCCAGAACCTCTCTGTAGCCCCCTCTCAGCTTGTTGCATGTGATTAGTGTGACCCCACCCTCCATAAGGTGGAGCCAGACCAGGTTGCTCTGTGCCACATTTGCATATAAATTTTTGGAGCATCCCAGGACTTGACACCAGTTACGAGTGGGGGGAAAATTAGCAAATGGTTAGCACATGGCTCCTTTGTGAGGGGTATCTGGAGTACACACACATACCAAACAGTGCTGAGCTGTGGGTTCCCCATGTCTTGAAATGCTGTTGACTGCTGGGGCCCAGCCCAATGAACTATGTGGTAAATCATGAGCCTTTTGGCTTTGGACTAATACACATAGTTTGTACTATGTATAAGTGGGTTCACAAGTGCTGCTTATTTTTTTATATGTGCAATAGGGCTCATTTCTGCAGTGCTGATTCTCCTTTACACCCACTGAAGTTTTTTAATTTCCATATTATTCTAACAATTATTACAGTGTTTGGTCCTTGAGGTTTTCCATTTGTGGAACCCAAAGTACTGTACAAAGGAAGGAAAGTTAATTGTCTTCATTTTACAGATAGTGAAGTTGAGGTTTTGAGCACTGATGTGACTTACCAGTTGTCCATTTCTGTGACAGTCGATCACTGGTAGCTGCTGTCATTAGCAGTTGACCTGTACTTGTTCACATGAGTAGGTCAGGGATTGCTGTGAATGGGCACTCTGTAATCCATAGGACAGAACCCTTCAGTTGAGTGCATCCATGATTTTCTTCTTCCAGTGGAATAACTGTCTACTAAGGATGTGTGGGATTTCAATTGAAAAGGTAGCCAAAGAAAACTTTAAATTTCTTGTGTATGTCTGTGTATTAATTTAACTCATAACTTAATAACATCATACTAGTAATACCATGTTATTAAGTTATGAGTTAAATTAAATCCTCAGTTGTGGATTACATTTTTGGACACCGCTATAATAAATATTAGATTTTTGGATCATTCCCAGCGGTTGAAATGTGCATATGGTAATAAGAATGTTGCTGTTTCAAGTTGATCAATATAAATTGTTTTATGTTTTATAAATCATATCATTAGATTGTGACTTGCTTTGATCATGTTATTAAGCTAGGAGTTAATACACAGACATGCTAAGTGAATGGATTTGGGTAGGATAGCTGTGTGTTTGTGTCTCTTTCATAGTGATTGGTATGTAGATAATAAGAGCCAACTACTCAGTACAGCTTTAACTTGGGAGGGCACCTTGTGTTTTTTATATATAATAAGGTACTGGATCTGTAACACTGACTGCAGTTTTGCTGTGTTCAGGTGGATTTTTTTTTGCAGAAGTGGAGAAAGAGACGTTGTGACAAAATCCACAGGCTCCTGCAAAGCTGCAGTTAGTGCTGCAAACTGAGCATCAGTTGTTGTAATATAGAAGGTTTGATCTAACACCATAGCTTGGAAGCAGTTGACTGAAAAGCAAACCTAAAATTCAAATCTTGAGCCAGTAAAGACTGACATAGCCCAGTAGTTCAAGTACAATGACATACAGACTCCATTAGGAAAGTAACTATAGCAACAGGAAGGAAAGTAGTTATAGTACTGGTGTCCACTTAGTTATTTGCTATGACTTCAGTGTTTTAGCTTCCTTTCTTGGACAGAGAGAACGTGGGGTTGAAACAGCACAAATGAGGTGTGTGTAAACAAAAAGGGCTAAGGTAGGAAGTTGAGGAAACAAAGATGTGATACCTGGAAGCCTTGTTTCAGTAAAATCTGAATCCAAGAATGTTTTTGATTAATCAAATAGATTTTGATTGAAGCTGAGTTATTTAGCTGTAACTTTACTAGCAAGTGAAAGTAAAAATAAGTTACTTAGTCCTCTTGCCCAAAGAACATTTGGTTGAAATCCTCAGTTGTGGATTACATTTTTGGAAACCACTGTACAAGTATTGGATTTTGGATCATTCCAAGAGGTTGAAATGTGCATATGGTAATAAGAATGTAAGAAGTGCCATACTGAGTCAGATTGGTACTACACATAACCCAGTATCCTCCCTTTTTAAGGGAAGGTTTATAGTTTGGTGGGCCGAGACCCACAATCCCTTTGGCCCATTGGATAGGCCTGTCCCTAGAGGGACAGTTGCCATGTCTTTAGTGGCTTCCCTAAATAAGGGAGGCTTAAGAGTGTTTTGCTTGTGGGCGTAAGACCGTGGTTCCCACGGCACAGCAAATAGTCCTGTCTCCAACAGTGGCAGAAGTGGATACTATAGAGCAGGGGTAGTCAACTCCTGGCACAGGTGCTGGAGTGTGGCACGTGAAGGCATTTTGCTTGGCGCACACACCTTAGGGCAGGCAGCAGAGAAGGGGCCAGGGTTGCGCTGCCACAACAAGGATCGGCCCCCTTACAGCTCCTCCTTTGTCTACCCCTGCCATGCCAACATCTTACAAATGGAGGTTGCAGGTGTTTTTGGCACTCTGCCCAAACAACATTGCCAACCCCTCCTGTGGAGGGAAAGCATTGAACTGGATATTCTAGAGTGATATATCCCTTTTTCAGCATTCTCTCCACCATTTTAGATTTAGAGATGCCAAAGGAAACATCTCCAACTGATCTATTCAATAGCTATTAATAGGTCTATCATTCATGAATGTATCTAGTCACTATTTGAACCTCTTCCACCTCCTATGGCACAAGTTAACTACACATCGAATTCCACAAGTTAACTATACATTGCATAAAAAATACTTTCTCTTGTTAATGTTAAACCTGAAACCTACTAATTTCAGTGGGTGCCCCCTAGTTCTAGTGTTCTGTGACTTGGTGAACAATAGTTCCCTGTTTACTTGGTCTACATCCCTCATGACTTTATGGACCTATACTATGTTTTTCTTAGCCTTCTTTTTTCTAGACTGACCTGTCCTAACCTTTTCACTTTCTCCTAAACTGAAGATTCCTAGCCTTTTTAGTGTTTCTTGGTATGGCAACTGCTTCACCTTGGCTGTACCTTTTCTAATTCTACATCCTTTGTGCGCTACGGGGAACAGATCTGCACACAGCAGTCAAGATATAGGTGCACCGTGGATTTGAATAATGCATGATGTTCTTCATTTTGTTTTCAATTCCCTTCTTAATGATGCTCAACATTTTATTGGCTTTTTTGGTCACCACTATACACTGAGCTAACATTTTTTAAATCTGTCTGCAGTAACTCCAAAGGTCTATTGCCTGAATTGTAACAGCTAGTTCAGAACTCAGCATTGTATATGAATAGTTGAGGTTATTTTTCCCCAGGTGCATTACCTTGCATTTGTTGACACTGAAGTTCATCTGCCATTTTTTGCCATTTCTTTTAGCTTGCTAAGATATTTTTGTAGCTCCTCTCCGTCAGCTTGGGACTTGACTACTCAGAATAATTTGTTATCAACTGCAAACAGAGATTTCACTCAGAGGTTGCACCCCCATTTCCAGGTCATTGATGAAAAGGTTGAACAAAACAGGGCCCGGCACAGATCCTTGTGGGACCTCACTTGACATCTTTCCATCTTGAAAAATGACCATTTAACTCTAGCCTTTGCTCCTCAACATTTAACCAGCTCTCAGTCCACAAAAGAACCTTCTCTCCAATCCCATGGCAACCCAAGTTTTTTAAAAGCCTTTGGTGGGGGACCTTGCCAAATGCTTTTTGAAAGTCCAGGTGTATTATGTCAATTAGATCTTCCTTGTTCACATGCTGGCTGACACCCTCAGAAAACTCCAGTAGATTGGTGAGGGAGATTTCTTGTTACAGAAACCATGTTGGTGCTTCCCCAGCAGATCATATTAGTCCATGTGACTGCTGATTTTCTTCTTTCTTATAGATTCTACTAAGTAGCCAGGAATGGGAGTGACGCTTACTGATCTGTAGTTCCCAGGATTACTTCTGGTGGGCTTTTTGAAGAAAGGTGTTATGTTGGCAACTAGCCAGTCCATGGGACATTTGTAATGATAGGTTATGTACTATTACCAGTAGTTCTGCAATTTCATCCTTTGATTTTATTCTTCTATCCAGTCCTGGTGTCTTATACAGTTTATCAATGTATTCTAAAACTTCCTCTGTTGTCATTTCCAAGTGGTCCAACTCCTCAGACCCATCTACTAGGAAGGTTTGATCTAGCATGAGAATTTCCCCAGTGCCTTCTGTAGTAAACATGGATGCAAATAATTTGTTTAAATTTTCTGCTATAGCTTTACCATCCCTGAATGCGCCTTTTACACCTTGGTCATCTAATGGCTTTCTGCTTCTCTAGCTGGCTTCCTGCTTCTGATGTATTTTAAAAGTGTTTATTATTAACTTTGCATTGTTTGCTAGATGATCCTCAAATTCTTTTTTGGTCTTCCTTATTTTGCTTTTATGCTTGACCTGGCAGAGCTTGTGACATTTCCTGTGTTCCACCTTTGGGCATGTCTTCTATTTTTTGAAGGATGCCTTTTTGCCTTGAACAGCCTCTTTAGCTCTGCTATTGAACCATGGAGGGGTTTTACTGGTTTGCTTGGTACCCTTTTTGATTTGTGGTATACACTTCCCCTGAGCCCCTAATATGGTACTTGTTAACAGCTTCCAAGCTGCTTGCAGACTTTTTATATTCTTCAGTGCTCTTTTAAACTTCTAACTTCATTTTTGTGTAATTTCCTTTCCTAAATTGTATGCCAGTGTGGTAGCCTTTTTCAGCTTACTACTTCCTGCTAGAATATTGAATATAATTATGGTTGTGAAATTGTAGAAATTGTGTATTTACTTATGTACACACCAACATCTCCTTTTGCAGACTCAGAAGTATAAATGAATTCAGTCAAATTCAAATCAGGGGTAAGAAGGAGCGACTCTCACTGGCTTCAGTGTGTGAGCTTATGCCAGGGTTATATTTTTTTTAGGTCATTGTATTCACTAGGTGATATAAGGTAAGTGTTTCTACTCCAGAATAACTCCTGACATCATCTGATAGTGTCTTAATAATTAATACAGGTGTAAACTACTTTCATAGTTCACAAGAATCACTTTCGCAGTCAGCTTCAGTCTTTTTGTATATGGGCTGCCTGAGATTGGTCTGTCACCCTCGGAAAACTAAATGAGCAGGTTTTCCTAATGTACTCAATCAATGGACATGCAAGTCCTGCCTACACTAGCAAATTGATTCAAAGTTGACAACAGTTGCTTACAGTGAGGTCATGTAGAAAGCAGAGTTACTTTTGCTTAAACAAATATATTTTTCTCTGTAGCAGAAAGTATTATTCAGACTGGGTCACAACAGGCTTCGCTCACACATGCATTTAACAGTGCAAAATCAGTTTTTGCTCCATATACACTGCAAAGTAGTGTAGAAGGAGCAAAAAGCATATTGCTCCAGCTGGACGTTGTTCTTTGTACAATATATTGGGGAAGTACTGTTTAGTGTGCAGAGATAACATCACCTCTCTATTATTAGTTTTCCCTGTTAGCCACTGTAGCACTTTCTCCCCCACAACATAGCATTGGGAATGCCCTTTGGTTAGTCATGTACAGTGTCACTGAAGTTCCTTCCAGAGCTACTCGTTCTAGGATGCAGTTCCACCTCTTGTATATTGACATTCATTGTTCCTAAATGTACAACCTTAATTTAGCTGTATTAAAATGCATGTTAGTTGATTTTTTTTTTTTTTTTGCAGTTCATGAAACAATGGATTTTTCTTATTTTACTCTGATGTACAACCACACAAATTTTACTTCCAGTGATTTTTAAATTTTCTTCCAGACCATTGATAAAATGACCTAGTGGCACTTCCTTATTATTTCTGAATTAGATACCATTAAAAAGGCCCCCACTCTTTGGTTCTCTCTTAACAGTGATGTTTTGCGATCTATCAGTTAGGTAACATACAATCCCCTTGAAAACTGATATTGTTACCATTTTTTAAATTGGAATCATGTCATGCCCTATTTTTTATTCCTTAGGATTTCACAGAAATTGCATTTAAGCATAGGTATACTGTTATTAGCTCTTAAAAAAATCATTTTTTCAGTCTCTGAATACAATAAACTCTCTTCCTACCAGGTTTTATTTACATATTAGATTTACATGTCACTGCTCTCAAAAATGGTTCAAGGCAGCTTACAATACAAATAAAAATAACTTATAAAAACAGAATAACCTTATTTATACATATTTATGTGGATGAGGTGAAGTTTTGTGCCTAGCTCCTTTTCTTCCTATTACAAAATAATCATTTTTCATACCAAAACAAAGAGCTTTCTTCCGCAAAGCGATTTACTTAACATTTCAGACCAGGGATGGCAGAGCAGCATGGGCAGCCTGTGTGTGTGGCATGTGGCAGATCAGGGAGGGGACAGGAGGCACAGTAGCAAATAAGTGAGGAAGCAGCAACCAAAACACCCCAGATCAGGCATGGAGCACAGGGCTTGGAGCAGAACAAAGCAGCAGATCGGGCAGGGGAAGGAGATCAAAGTGGCATTTGGGGAGTTCCAGCCTGTAATGACTGCTTGGAGCTGGGCAGAGAAGGACACAGGGGGCAGGGGATGCCACATGCACATATGCACATGGTAGCCAGGCAGTGTGGTGGAGAACAGCTACTGCAGCTCCCTCCAGGTAAGTCTATAGGGGCAGGGAGGGACACAGGAGATGTCTGGGGTGTGGGGGGCACATGCCCCCAGATTTCTGCACCCACAGTGGGGCATGGGGCTGCAGCCTAGCCAAACCAGCTCAGGCAGGAGACACCTCTGTGGCACAGCAGATGGGACCCAGCATGGAAGTGCTGCGCCACTATGGCCACCAAGGTGAGGTGTCCCCTGCTCGCCCAGCAGCAAGGGGCACAACTTAATGCCACCACTCCTCACCTTGGTGGCCATGGTGGTACAGTGCTCCCTCCTGTGCTGGGTCCCGCCTGCTGGGCCGCAGAGGCAGTTCCTGTCCAGAGCTGGTTTGGCCAGGCTGCAGCCCTGCACCTTGCTGTGGGTGCAGAAATCTGGGGGATCATGTGCCCCCCCCCCGATGTATTGCCTGTATTCAGCTGATACCTATATATATTAGTGGCATTTAATTTTAACTGTGGAAAAATGCAGACTGGATTTTTTAAATCAGACAATGTTGGATTTTTAAACTGAAAACAAGGATCCTTGCTGATCATTGATGCCAAGTATGATTTTTCTGTATCTCAGCCCTACAATCAGGTGGTGCAACTTACTCATCCATCATCAGTGTGGTTTCAGATTAAGCCTGATGGGACTGTTACAACTCCTGGTATAGCAAAATACCCTAAAATTCCAGCAGCTATAGCAAAAAAGGTAAAATAATTTTTAGTATTAAATTTGATGAATATAGGGTTTTTTTGTTATTTTCGTGGCACAAGAGTGCTAGTGTAATATTAAATGTATATTTAAAAAAAACAACAGTATTGTTTTATCCTCATTTAATATGTAAATGTATATGTGTGTGTATATATATGTGCCCCCCCGAATTACAATAATGTGTGCATTGCCACTGCATGTCAGCAGTGTAAATTTATAAATATAAATAATATTTTGCTGGAAGCAATTTTCTTTGGCAGGGTTTGTGTGTTTTCTTTTCCAGAAAGCATGATGTACTCAACCTAGTAACAAAGGTGACTGATAAACTACGAGGCCTTTGTACCATCAACGGCATCTTCTTCACATAAGCCATGGTTTTTCTACAAGAACAAAGATTGTCTTGTCTGTCTTGTGTTGTTCATTTTGTTGTTTAATTAATTTAGTTGCTAGAAGTTTAAATGCATATAAATATCATAGAGGTGTAATAAAAATTATTGGGAAATACACCATCTAAAAATTAAACTCATCTGTGGATCTCAGACCAGGACACTTCTGTCCAACTTGCACTGGAAGGATGTCCTGCTCCTTAAAGTAAAACGTAACAGTTTATATAGAAATTCAAGGTTAAAGGCACTATGGTAATATGTGTATTCTTTATAATTGTGGTAACTTATGTTTTATTTTTGTTATTTTCCAGAAAATCTCATTAGCATTTGCATGCAATATATATAATGTTAACATACCAGGTAGTGTGAGAAACCTCATTAACCAACTGTTTTAAAGAAAACAGGTATATACGGAGATGTGCCAGAACGATGGTTAAAAACAAAATTAAATTTGGCTGAACGATGGTGTACTGCCATTTGGGCAGCTGCAACAGACTGGAAGGTAGGTCTGTTTTTTGTAATTTAAATTATTACCAGATTTATTGACTATAAATTGGCAAGTACCTGGGAAAGAAACCCATTAATGGTACATACCCCATCTAAAAAACACACAGGTTCTATGGGAAATGTCGCACACAATCTTGGTAGTAGCAAAAATATGAACCCATAATATGCTCTGTGGTTCAAAGAAAAGCCTGCTCATGAAAATCAAGCAAAGTAAAAGTTTATCCACACACGGATGGAATAAATGGGCAAATAGCACTGGGAAAATCAATCAAAATCGCAGGGCTAAACCATTATGGGACACAGTGCTGGATGCAGCTGGCACTGGAATGGGCCTTTCAAATTCCATTGATCAGGAAGTACTTAATGAATAAATTAAATGCTTCTGGAAGCACACTGTTTCACTTAGGTAGTCCTACTGATGAAAGTTAAGGTCTAATCACGTTATTCCAGATGTCACTGGCTGACGTAGTGAAAACAGTGGAAAGGGAGCACAGAACTGATACTCAGGTATTGGCTGATGCTTTAATAAATTTTGAGGGAAATGTATCTGTTGCTTTAATGTGTGTACAAACACAGTTATGGTCTCTGGGTGTAGTTCGCAGTCTAACTGAACAAGGAGCAAACTGGCATATACCTGTGGAATTAAGAAATTTGATTTGGAATACTACCAAGCAACCAGCATTAGTTGTGCGCACAGGGCGTACAGTGTGAATTAAAAGCAAGACAGAACCTTATCAGGGGATAAGGCACAATGCCGCATTTATTGGAACATAAAACATGCAACAGTAAGGTTATTTGCTTCACTCATTCCCATGCATACTCATTCATTCATTCATTCATACAAAGAAACACACACACAGATAACTAGACAGTCCTGCAAAGGTTAAGGTGTTACCAAGTTTTTAAAGTTGCTCAAAGTCAGTCTGGTGGCCGGCCAGGCTGACCAAGAGAGTTGGAGTCAGGTCTTGTTGGACGTGCCCAAAACTCCTTCTTGCAGGTGGAAGAGACCCAAAACCTTGTCTTTGTGTTCATTCTTTACAGTCATAGCTGTCCATACAAGCCTACAGATTCTGCTGAGTCAAATGTGAAGGCCATCCTTCTTGACCTACCAATCCCAGCCTGCCAACAGGACATGATCTTCTGGCTCTGTGGTCTGCAATCTTCAGGGGCTGTCACTTGCAGTCTTCAGCCATCAGAATGGAGCATGATTTAGTGTTTGGTAATCCTTCACTGCTGGCTTGACACATTAAACCACAGAAGGCTATTTTCACTTGCTGCAAGAGGACTGTCTTCCTCCATGCTGTCACATATATTCATCATTCATTCTTTCGTTACCTCTTTCCACATGCGCCAAATATACCGCAAACCCTAACACAGGCGTTTCCCTTATACTAAATTTAAGTTCTAAAGTCATGAGACCAATAGGGCAAATACATTTATGCTAAGAAATAGGAAATTTAAAATAGATGGCTAATTCCAGGCACTAATAATGACTGATCAAATTATAGTAAAAAGTAAATCATAACAAAATTAACTTTATCTTAATGGTTAAATCTTTTCCTTATATAAAAAGAGAAATAACAAAATAGACAGTCAAAGCAATTATAGTCAATAACAAGATAAGTAATCAAAGCAATTATAGTCACTGCAATACTACAGACTTGGTAGCAGCTTACCGTTATATCAGGAGAATACATCAAGGGCTCGGTGAATAACTGTTCACCAGGCACCACTGGGGAAAACCCGGAGTAATGGCCACAAATTCCTGGAAGACCGTTTCAGGCTTAACACTAGGAAAAACTTCTTCACAGTCAGGGTGTCCAGATTGTGGAATAAGCTTCCCTCCACAGGTGGTACAATCACCTACCCTAGAAATCTTCAAGAGGAGACTGGACGGTCACCTGACCCCAGCTGTCTTTCCTGCCTAGTGCAGGGGGGCTGGACCTGACGATCTTGTGAGGTCCCTTCCAGCCCCTTACATTCAAATCTATGAGTCTGTGTTCTGTTTGGTAGTACCCCTCATTGTACTGTCTGCAATTTGTTCTACTGCCAGTACTTTAGCTACTGGATAAGGTCTCTCAGTATGTCCTTGAAATAGCTTGGAACACAATTTCAGATTGTGTGTATGACTAGATTTTTTTTCTCTTCCTCATTATATAGGATTTCATAAACCATAGGTGAAAAAAGCTATTTAAATACTCTGTATTATTATTTACTGCAATTTTTTTTTGTCTGTAGAAGAAGTCTGAGGATATTCCAAGATATATTAGTGACTGACAGTGTGTTGGTTTCCTGTACAGTAAAACATTTGTCAGTTTGATGAACTTGTGCTCTGAAACCCTAGTTTTCTATCTCATGGTTCACCACCATTCCAGCAATGTTGGATCTCAGTATGTTAGCTGCATCTGTGCCTTTGAAGAATGTTACCTTTTTCTATGGTCTGAGAAGATATTTAGGTTACATAATATGACCCAAGCTTCTCTTTGTTTAAAGCGAAGTCTACTACATTTCATGAAACCATAAAGAAATTTAAAACTACTATAGAAAAAAAAATCAAACCTAAAAAAGTGATGTATTTTAATAATTAACCTCATTGGATTAATCAATTCGTAGAGCTACTTCCAAATTTCAAACATTTGCAGAAATTAAAAACATTGCAATACGCTTTTATTTGGCGGCACAATTTCTGATTACGAGCTTAATGTATTCTTCTACTCCAGGGGTCAGCAACTTTTCTGAAGAGATGGGCTGCAATAATGTAGCTTGGTCTGAGCTGGGCTGGTGCTTCCAATCCAGCCACTGCTTCTTCCTGCTGACGTGTGTTGGCCAGTCACTGATATCTGGGCTTCACAGCCTAAATTAATTCATTTGGTGGGCTGCATCCCACTCACCAAACCCCTATTCTAGTGACATTCCATCTCATATGTATCTTGATTCAGTCCATTTTCGGCTTTCAATACAATTGGGTCATTGGATGTTTTCAGGACAGCTGTTAGCTGGTGCCAGAATATTTTTTGTTTCTGTTCTTCAGGGCTCCATTTTAAGTAGGTTTTCCTCTTCAAGAGTTTTCTGAGTTTGCTGAATTTCTGTGGCACACTGTTGGGTGGGAGGTCTTCCAACACAACCATAATGAGGGAATCTTGATTTTCATTAAGAACCCGGTGTTCGGCAAAATACAGCTCATACTGACACCAGCAGCTGTTTACAAAGCTGGGAGAGAGAACAAACAGGACTTTATGGCTATTCTCTATACAATAAAAAATGTTCCCAAGAACTGGATGCCCGGGTTTGAAATCTCTTTCGTGGTAACATATTTTAAACCCCTTTGTTTCCAGTTTTTCCAACAAATTCTCTTTAGTCCAACTTGCATCATTTTCACTGTATGAAATGAAAGCATCATATGTCTTGTTTTCCGGTCTCTTCTCATATTGCCTCCGTTTTGCCATGCACCAGTACCAGCCCATCCTTATGTACCAGGGTCCATCAAAATGCCAGCATAAGCTTGTTATTACCGACATGATCAATATGGCTGCACAAGCCGTGATAGCCATTTGAATGCCAAAGGAACAATGCACAAGTGTTAGATTGCTTTTCTCAACTAATGCACCCCTTTTATCTGGTGGAAAGCTACATCTAAGATTTTCTCTTCCATTTATCAGCAACTGTGGGCTATGGATATATGTATTCACAAACCAGTACAAGTCACAGTTACAGAAAAAATGCTTTCCTTGAACAGTTAAAACATTTAGTTTTGTCAAATGGCCGAAAGTCTCTTCCACTATTGTGGTAATGGCATTGTTGCTAATGTCTAACTCAACCAAAGATTCTGGGAGAGATCCAGGCTGTAAAAATGAGATCTTATTTCCTGATAAGTTAAAATATTTCAGTACTGGAAGAAATTTTGCAAAGTGATCTGGGAGCTCTGAAATTGAATTGTGACTGCCGTCTACATTAGTGAGTGCAGAAAGTGGGCTGGTGGTATCTATTTGGGTTATTACATTTCCAGAAATGTTGAGAAATTCAGCTTTCCTCAGGTTTTCATTTAAATTTAGCACCTTTAGCTTATTTTTGCTAACATCATATTCTGTTAAAGTTAACAGAAAATATTCAGGAGAGAAGTCTGTAATTTTATTGCTTTGAATTTTAAACACTGTTAAATTGGATAGAGATTTAAAACTCGGTGGTATTATTTTAATGTCACTGTTGCTTAAGTCCAGATGCTGCAGAGAGCTTGGTAAGTCAGGGAGTTTAGAGATGGGGTTATTGCTGAGGTCTAAAAATAGCAGTCTTTTCATTGTACGAGCAAACCATTCGGGGAGTTCCACAATAGAACAGTTAGACATTTTCAAGTACTTTACGTTTTCTGGCAGGCTTTCGATAGGTGTACCTTCTCTGGTATTAACAAATGAGAGTGTAGCTATACGTACAGTTCCAGGCTTGGGCTCACTTACATTTTTCCCAGAGTCGTCTGAATTTACAGTATAGATGAACTGATTTCCTTGAACATATATTCTTTCCAAGTTAAATAATTTTTCATGAAAATTTTTGGGTATATGATTTATATTTGTGTATGATAAATCAATTATTTTAATAGTTGAAGGGAGACACACTGTATCTAAACTGTTTAGGGGATTGTTACTGATATTTACAAACAGAAGCCTGTGGATTGGAAAGTCACAAATTTTTCCAAGCTCTATATTGCTGATTGTTATTTTGTTGTAACTAGCGTCAATCGACTGTGCGTTTTCCATTGGAAGAAGGAGGATAAATAGTGATAAGAGATCAATTTCCAGATTATTGTGACTTATATTCAGTTCTACAACACTGTCCAGGTGATCTTTGCAATGACTGGCATCCATTTTTTCTGTCAGTTCTTCCTCAGACAGATTACTCTTTGATAGATCAAGCACTCCATTTATTGGCTTGCCACAGATCTTGTGCCTTAACGGAGGTGAGAGCAACACTGTTCTGTTTTCATCTACTTCCTGAAGGTCCCGTACAGTTCGACTAAACTTGGAATGACCATTTACCAGGCCATATAAACCTTCAGGATATTGCTGCTCTTCTGCTGACACAAAAGACTCCAAAGCAGCTTCTGATGACCTTTCAAAATATATATTATGTTGTGGAATCCCAGAAGTTCCACCTGTTTGTAAGAATGTTAAATGAGGTGCAAGATAAGGAATTCTGTGCAACTGGTCATTAAATGAAAGATTTACAGAAACAAGGCTGAGTAGGTTCTCAAAGGAACCAGGTTCAATGTCCTGAATCTGATTGTAGGAAAGATCTAAAACTTCCAGAGCAACAAACCCTTCAAAGTCTCTTCTGGTTATTTTTTCAATAATGTTATGTGAGAAATTGAGGACTTTTGAAGTTTTTGGAGCTTGTGCCTCATGTATAGATGAAAGGTTTAAGTAAGAGTAGTTAGAAAATGTGAAGCCATACATATAAGATGTTCTTTGAGTTTGGAATCCATTTGCTCCATTAAATAAAAAAGCAATGAAGTAGAAACGAAGAACTCTGATGAGGATACCCATCCTACACAGAAAAAATGTAGAAACCATCAGTATAATCCTCCCTACATTACCTATAGATTAATAACCTTAAAGCGATTTAACTCTTGGCTTATTAATATAGAAACTGTCTTGTTCTTTATATGCCTGGTCCCATATTTTTTAATGTAAAAAAAAGTCTACAGCTTTATTCTTGTTTTCAAGAGGCAAATCTGAAAGAAATTTTCAGATGCTTAGCACTCTAAAAAAACCCCCCCAAAAACTGAACTTGTTATTAATGCCAACATGGTATAGTTAAGCTCTGAGTGTTTTTTATATTGCCTTCTTTCCATTACAGAAGCACAAATACATTCAGGCTTGCCATATATGGGTTTGGTGTCATATTTTTTATTTGTACATCCAAGAACCATTTTGCTGGTAATGGTCTGATAGCAATGGAGCCATTAAGTAATTTAAGAACAATGTGAGTGGGCACTTCATGTAAGTGTCAAATAAGCCACAGGCTAACAGTGGTCCCGTGTCTTATAGAACAGCTAATGATAAAGTTCTTACAAAACATTTGTTGGTTTGAGAAACCTTGTGCTCTAAAACCCAGCTTTCTGTCTCATGCTTCATCACAATTCACAATGTGATAAATCATGATACAGAAACCTAGTATTTCAGAGCAGCAGGTTTCTCAGACTGACAAATGTTTTGTCAGAACTTTACCACTGGCATGTGACTTAATTTAGTCTTAATTGATGTAAGTGAAATTTGTCAATTTTCACCTTCAAGTACTGTGCGTGTGATGTCTAGGATTATATTTTGAGATCCATGGGAGTTCAAGTCTATTTTACAGATCAGCTGTTAGAGCTTCACCTTGCTTGTAACTTTGTTAATCCCCTTCCCCTCTGCCATTCTCAAATCTACCTCTCCCTTGCTGCTTCATATTGCCTTTCTTATGAACCTTTTCAGTGACAACGCACTTCTACTGAAATCTTCATTTGTGCCTCTGCCTTTTCACCATGATTGAAGCATATTTGTGCGTGACCTCCCCATGTCCGGTATATAAAAAATAGCCCTTTGGTCCAAATTAGAAGCACATTTCTCCACAAACCCATTCCCTGCTGCCAGGGCTATCAACCTTAACCTACACTTTGCAGCCTTAACTTGGACCATGGCTATGTACCTCTACCTTTGGGAGCTGCACCCAGCAATCCTCTCTCCATCTGAACCCTGCCTGAATAATTGTATCCTCTGCATTTGCAGAGTATTACCAAGTATCTTTTGAATCACCACCATCCTAACTCCAGCGAGCATGGTTTGGGAGCTGGGGCACATGCCTCTGGAGGAGAAGCAGAGGGAAGTGGGCTTACTGAGTCTGGACCAGAGAAAACGGAGAGGGGATTTGATTGCAGCCTTTGCTCCCTGAAGGGGGGCTGGAAAGAGGATGGAGCCGGGCTGTTGTCAGGGGTGGCGGAGGGCAGGACAACAGTGGTCTCAGGCTGCAG
>NW_017728975.1:75766-77780 GCF_001723915.1 Gavialis gangeticus
GTCAGGCCGCCTCCTGCCACCCGCGTGCCAGGCCGCGCCCCGCCCCGCCCCGCTCCAGCACCCAGGCCCGGGCAAAGAGGTGAACTATGCGGGCAGAAAGGCTGAGGAGTGTACTGCCCCTCAGCAGGGTGCCAGGGGAAAGTCGGTCCCCATTGCTGACGGAAGCCACCCCCGTCAGGCTGATGCCAGATCAGGGAAGCGGAGAAAACGAGGGCCCTCAGGAGGTGGTCGAGGCCAGCCGTTCCCGACCAACCTCTGGTATGGGTGCCACTGGTGACACTCAGGCAACCTGGCAGCGGTACACGCTAACGGATTTATTACGTTTACTTTTTATGACACGTTTGATGGTGGTACTCAAGGTTGAACGGAAACATTTGCTAGTGGTGCTTAAGCTCGCACTGTTTTCAAACTGAGTTTGGGAGCCACTGGTCCAGGCCAACCCTCTCCTCCAAGCAGGGCTAGCCCCAACTAGATCATCCCAGCCAGACTGGCCATGGCTGATCCCTTTTGAACCGTTCACTTCAGAGGGAGCGGGATCAGGAGAGGGAGGGATAAAGCTGGTCTCAGGCCACCTCTGTTCTCTCATATTCTGGTGTCCCAGGTTCTTGGGCAATCTCCAGGTTGTTCTAAGCTGTGATCTGCTTCCCATGGCCCACCTGAGCCCACAGGAGAAAGGGAACAACCAAAACATAGAAATTCTGGTCAGTTCTCCTTATTTCTGTACTCAGGTTGCTTGAGAGTAATCCAGCTAACTCTACCAGAAGTGGGGACCCTTGAGTGTGAGAGGCCTATTCCTTGAGCCATCTCTACTATTATTATGAGCCCAGTGCAGTGCCAAAGGGAGTGAAGGTGGTCTCACTGATAGAGAAACGCTTTTCCAGTATGCCTTTCTGGCCCCGGCCCCTTAAATAACATGAGGCCAGTCAACCAGCCACTGCCCTAAAGTTAAAATCATAGCAAATGAGGTTTGGGAGGGACCTCAGGAGGTCATCTAGTCCAACCCCCTGCTCAAAGCAGGTCCGGTCCCAACTAGATCACCCCAGCCAAGGCTTTGTCTACCCAGGTCTTAAAAACCTCTAAGGATGGAGATTTGTCAGCCTCTCTGGGTAGCCTTTCCTAGTGCTTTACTACCCTCCTTCTGAGAAAGGTTTTCCTACAATCTAACCTAAACTTCCTGTGCTGCAACTTGAAACCATTGCTCCTTGTCCTGTCAGCTGCCACCACTGAGAACAGTCTAGCTCAGGGGTGGAAAAATACAGCCTGTGGGCTGGATCTGGGCACCAAGGGATTTTGTCCTGCCCATGGCGGGTCCTTCAGCCCAGTCCAGGTGAGGAGGGACAGCCCAGGATGTGGCACCTAGGGTGGGTGTTCAGTGGGGCTGGAGGGCCGTGCACTTATGGGGACTTGCTTCTAACCACTGCCACCTGCCAGTTTCCTCCACTGCCACCAGCCCCAGCCCCACTGCCCAGGCACCCTGACCTGTCTGTCTTACACTCGTTGCTGGGGACACCAGACATAAAAGGTGGGCAGGGTTTCCATGGAGACTGGCCTGGGACCTGCGCGGGCAGGGTGTATGGCCTGGTGGATAGGATGGGGCTGTGGGTGGGAAGGGAGCGGCATCTGGGAGTGGGAACGGTGGGCGGGGCCAGAGCTGGGATCCAGATTGGGATTGCAAGGTGGTTCCAGCATGGGACTGGGGCCTGAGTCTAAGCCACAATCAGCTGCCCACGTCCTTGTGACAGGCACCAGTCCTGCGGGCAGAGGCATGTGGGGAGTGAATCATGGTTCTGCCCTAGACCCTGGCTCCGTGCTGTCATGGCCCCGTGATCCTGATCCCAGCCCTGGCGCTATTTGCCTGTCCTGCTTCCAGATGCCGCTTGCCTGCAGCCCCATCCCATCCCACCCCCCTGCCCATGCCATTCCCTCTGCCCATCCCATGCATCCTGCCCATGTGTATCCCACCCAGTGTCCATGGAGACCCCAGGATCACTATGCAGTGACAGCATGGGGCTGG
>NW_017728975.1:82780-83107 GCF_001723915.1 Gavialis gangeticus
AGGAAGAACCCTCTCTCTAGGAGGGCGGTGAAGCCCTGGGACAGGTCCCCTACAGAGGCGGTGGGATCTCCATCCTTGGAGGCATTGAAGACTCAGGTAGACAAAGTCATGGGTGGGATGATTTAGATGGGGAGGGTCCTGCTCTGAGCCGGGGGTGGGACTGGGTCCCTCCGCAGCCCTCCTCTTCTAGGGCTCCAGCCAGCGGGCGGAGCTGACCCAGGCTCCGGAGGGCCCCGGGCACTTGCCGGCGCGGGCCCGGAGCCGCCGCGCTGCCCGTGGGACTGTGCTCCTGCACCGCCCGTCGCCCCCCCGCGCCCGCGGGCTCTG
>NW_017728975.1:83410-101560 GCF_001723915.1 Gavialis gangeticus
GTCAGGCCGCCTCCTGCCACCCGCGTGCCAGGCCGCGCCCCGCCCCGCCCCGCTCCAGCACCCAGGCCCGGGCAAAGAGGTGAACTATGCGGGCAGAAAGGCTGAGGAGTGTACTGCCCCTCAGCAGGGTGCCAGGGGAAAGTCGGTCCCCATTGCTGACGGAAGCCACCCCCGTCAGGCTGATGCCAGATCAGGGAAGCGGAGAAAACGAGGGCCCTCAGGAGGTGGTCGAGGCCAGCCGTTCCCGACCAACCTCTGGTATGGGTGCCACTGGTGACACTCAGGCAACCTGGCAGCGGTACACGCTAACGGATTTATTACGTTTACTTTTTATGACACGTTTGATGGTGGTACTCAAGGTTGAACGGAAACATTTGCTAGTGGTGCTTAAGCTCGCACTGTTTTCAAACTGAGTTTGGGAGCCACTGGTCCAGGCCAACCCTCTCCTCCAAGCAGGGCTAGCCCCAACTAGATCATCCCAGCCAGACTGGCCATGGCTGATCCCTTTTGAACCGTTCACTTCAGAGGGAGCGGGATCAGGAGAGGGAGGGATAAAGCTGGTCTCAGGCCACCTCTGTTCTCTCATATTCTGGTGTCCCAGGTTCTTGGGCAATCTCCAGGTTGTTCTAAGCTGTGATCTGCTTCCCATGGCCCACCTGAGCCCACAGGAGAAAGGGAACAACCAAAACATAGAAATTCTGGTCAGTTCTCCTTATTTCTGTACTCAGGTTGCTTGAGAGTAATCCAGCTAACTCTACCAGAAGTGGGGACCCTTGAGTGTGAGAGGCCTATTCCTTGAGCCATCTCTACTATTATTATGAGCCCAGTGCAGTGCCAAAGGGAGTGAAGGTGGTCTCACTGATAGAGAAACGCTTTTCCAGTATGCCTTTCTGGCCCCGGCCCCTTAAATAACATGAGGCCAGTCAACCAGCCACTGCCCTAAAGTTAAAATCATAGCAAATGAGGTTTGGGAGGGACCTCAGGAGGTCATCTAGTCCAACCCCCTGCTCAAAGCAGGTCCGGTCCCAACTAGATCACCCCAGCCAAGGCTTTGTCTACCCAGGTCTTAAAAACCTCTAAGGATGGAGATTTGTCAGCCTCTCTGGGTAGCCTTTCCTAGTGCTTTACTACCCTCCTTCTGAGAAAGGTTTTCCTACAATCTAACCTAAACTTCCTGTGCTGCAACTTGAAACCATTGCTCCTTGTCCTGTCAGCTGCCACCACTGAGAACAGTCTAGCTCAGGGGTGGAAAAATACAGCCTGTGGGCTGGATCTGGGCACCAAGGGATTTTGTCCTGCCCATGGCGGGTCCTTCAGCCCAGTCCAGGTGAGGAGGGACAGCCCAGGATGTGGCACCTAGGGTGGGTGTTCAGTGGGGCTGGAGGGCCGTGCACTTATGGGGACTTGCTTCTAACCACTGCCACCTGCCAGTTTCCTCCACTGCCACCAGCCCCAGCCCCACTGCCCAGGCACCCTGACCTGTCTGTCTTACACTCGTTGCTGGGGACACCAGACATAAAAGGTGGGCAGGGTTTCCATGGAGACTGGCCTGGGACCTGCGCGGGCAGGGTGTATGGCCTGGTGGATAGGATGGGGCTGTGGGTGGGAAGGGAGCGGCATCTGGGAGTGGGAACGGTGGGCGGGGCCAGAGCTGGGATCCAGATTGGGATTGCAAGGTGGTTCCAGCATGGGACTGGGGCCTGAGTCTAAGCCACAATCAGCTGCCCACGTCCTTGTGACAGGCACCAGTCCTGCGGGCAGAGGCATGTGGGGAGTGAATCATGGTTCTGCCCTAGACCCTGGCTCCGTGCTGTCATGGCCCCGTGATCCTGATCCCAGCCCTGGCGCTATTTGCCTGTCCTGCTTCCAGATGCCGCTTGCCTGCAGCCCCATCCCATCCCACCCCCCTGCCCATGCCATTCCCTCTGCCCATCCCATGCATCCTGCCCATGTGTATCCCACCCAGTGTCCATGGAGACCCCAGGATCACTATGCAGTGACAGCATGGGGCTGGGGCCCTGGGCAGAGCCACAATCCACTCCCCTTGCTCCTATGCTGGCAGAACCAGCACCCATTGCAGGGACGGACGGGGAGTGCATTGCAGCTCTGCCTTGGGCCCTGGCCCTGCATTGTCACCATCCAGCAATTCTAGCCCCAGCCCCACCTATCTCGCTCCTGGATGCTGCTCCTCACAATTTTTTGGGCTACTCTCTGGCCCAAATAATTGCCTAACCTTGGCTTAGCTTCATCCTCTTTGTAACCAGCCATCGGGTAGTTGAAGGCTGTTATTAAATCCCACCTCAGTCTTCTCTTTTTCAGACTAAATAAGCTGAGTTCCCTCAGCCTCTCCTCAGAAGTCATGTCCCCCAGCCCCCTCACCATTTTTATTGCCCTCTGCTGGACTCTTCAATTTGTCCACATCCTTTCTGTAGTGGGGAACTCAAAACTGGACACACTACTCCAGATGTGGCCTCACCGGTGCTGAATAAAGGGGAACAATCACTTCCCTCAATCTGCTGGCAACGCTCCTACTAATGAAGATCAGTATGCCGTTAGTCTTCTTTGCAACAAGGGCACATTGTTCGCCATAGAAGTTGACCATTTTGAAACAGACCTGTTGGCGTTGTCCTCTCTTCCAGGGGGTGAGTCTCTGCTGTACTTTAACTTTCTTATAGAACCCAAGATATATGATATTAATACAAATCATTCTAATAATTGAATAAAGGTTTCAGGAGGTAGGAAAGATGTTGGAAACTTTCATTTAGGTAGTTTTAGAAAATGTGTCTGTATGCCAGGGTATTTCATGGCTGAGCCATTGTTTAGCTGTAATGCAAATGATAATACTGTATGCGTTAGAAATAGACCCTGGCAACCTAGTTCATCCTCAGCCATGAATAAAGTCTTATCCTCTGTTTTGCAAGATGTCTGTTCTGTTTGTGACCAATCCCACCCACTCAAGAATCAAGTGGTAGGGCAAATGACATACAAGGTGGATCACATTACCAGTACTGCCCTTCCATCTTTAACTCAGTGGCCCTCATTTGTAGCTACAGGAGATTAGAAATTCCCAGCAAAACCCATAGGAGTTAGTCATGGCCTGTCCTGGGAGAATGCAACCCCAAGAGTTTCACTTGCTCCCTTTCTACTTGCATCTTCCTTTCCTTGAGTTTGAGTCGTCCTTCCACGTGACAAGTTTTATCTTGCTTGGAATTTTCTGCCATTTCTATTCAAGCAATCCCAATTCAGCTGTCCTTCTTCTACCACAGTGGTACTCAAGCCTTCTGGCCCTGGCCTTGTGGGCTAGAGGAGTAGCTCAGGGCCAGTCTGGGAGCTGGATCCTGTGGTGCAGGGTCAGTCCATGGGCCAGATCCATGTGGGGTGTCTGCAGGTGCAATCTGGAGTGCTTGTCTGGCCTTGCATGCCAGATGCAGCCTCAGAGTGACCCTGTGCATTGGCCAGACTCCACATACCAGTGCAGTCATGTTTAAGTGTATTTATTATACTACGCCCCCCATATTTCTCACACAGTGCATGAACTCTAGTATCCTAGACAGAAATCCTCAAGTGAATCACAATCACAGAAGTATACATAGCATTACTGAGAGCATCAGAGCACAGAGCCAGTAACTTGTATTGTTTCTAGAGCAGCTCTTCTGTGTTCTGTAGGGGGGACATTCTTCTGTGCAGTAAAACCTTTGAAGAGTGGAAAGCCTAGAGGCCAAGATGCTTAGCTAAGGTAGAGAAGTGCACAGTGTAGCTCTAGAGCAGGGGTAGGCAATGTTTTTTGGCTGGAGTGCCAAAAAAACCATAATGTTTACCTTGGAAGGTGCCGGAGTGCTGACATGCCAGAGCCTGGAGCAGCTGTTTGCAGTCTCCTGCTGCAGCCAGCTTGTGGAGCCTGGTCTGCTTGCAGCCTCCCAGCTGCTTGCTGGGAGCAGCTTGGGCTCCGTGGCTAGCAGCAGCTGCTTAGAGCCCGGGCTGGCGGTGGTGTGCTGAGCAAAATAGCCTTGCGTGCCATGCTCAGCATGCATGCCAGGGTTTGCTGACCCCTGCTCTAGAGGAAAGGTGCAGATGTGGTATTTATACTCCTGGGACTGGCTTTGCTGTACAGCTGATATAGCAGGCAGGGGAGTGAGTTTCTGGGCATGCCTTCATTCCACTGGCCACAAGCCTTCATTATATAGGATGCAGGGACGTAGGAGGCAACTGGTTTAATACTGTCTCTGTGTTAGTAGAGAAGATGGTAGGGGCCTAAGGGCAGTCCTCTTTCAGGTGACTGTTTGATTCAGGTCCAGACTCTGCTGGAGACATGGGCCATAACATCTGAAATTAGGTCTCAGCTTCTAGTTTAGGTCAGGCCCTTTGTGGGGAGCCTTTAATCTTGTTTATCCTTTTTAAAAATTGCAGAAGGGGAGAAATCTCTAGTTTTCTGTACGGAAAGCTATTTTAAAATACCATTTAAAAAATTCTGGGTAGGATACAGGAGGAATTGCTGGGGCTTTGTAGAATCAAGGATAGCACGTGTGGACCTGTACAGTGTCTTCTATGGACAGGCTCAGCTTACACTTCAGAAACTCAAAATTCAGATCTCAGCAGGATTTTCTTTTATAAAAAATGGGCTGAGATCAAGGTTTACTAGTGCTAGTGTATCTCCTTGTTCAATCTTGAAATGGGCTGAGCAGATGCAGGAATGCCACTCTGGACTCCCAGAAATATGGGAAATGAATTTCCTTGTCTAAATAAAATCCACTGTGACTCACATTTCTACTTACCTCCTTTGCCTAACTGACCAAGTAGAACAAGCCAGGTTTTGATACCAGTGTCAATATTGCCCTGGCAAATAGGTTGTGAGATTGCTTTATACATAAACATTTGATTCACTTTCTGGTCCCTTGCAGTAAATTTAATTGACAGCTGGTGATAAATGTTCCCATCTAAGGCACATGAACTGAAAGAAGAAATTCAAAGCAAACTTCTTTATGGTGACTGCATATTTGAAAGTGTGAGAAAAGGAGTAGGTTGTGTATTGAAAGGTAGATGCTGGAAAGCTTGAGAAAATTGCTCCCAAGGTCTGTGAGGGGTTGACATTGCCACTGGGACAAGATTTCATCTCCTTGATAGTCCTCATTACATATTTGCAGGGGGGGAGGGAGGGGCTTGTTGGTCTGTTTTTAGGACACTGATTTTTTCCATGGGTTTTCCTGTTCATGTCACAATGATTTACATAGGTTTCTACATCAGCAACCTTTTTCTTCTGTTATTTGTAAGATCACTGCTATGAGAAAGCAACTGTGAGGGGATACACAAGTGCAGACATGACAAGCATGAATCCTTCAACTTCTAGTAGAAATTCTAGTTTTAGTTCCTGTCATTCAGTGAGCAGGTTTTGGCAAGGGCAGATATGTTGCAACTAAACTCTTTAATATTGCACAAGAAGTTTTCATCCTCCATTGACTCAGAATCATATGTTTAAAAATGTCCTTGTTGGTCTGCTTTGATTAGTTGCTTTTATGTACTGATGGTAACTGCAATCCCTAGGTGAGTTAGTCTTACCATTTGGGAGATAAAATATTTCAATAGTTTTTCAAACAACATTATCATTACAACATCTTAGATAAACTACATTTCAGTTCCTTAACAACTCTCCTCTTTAATCTAATAATGTTCTTTTGAGTGATTGAGGGTGCATATAGTGCTTGCACGTGACATCAGTAGACTTGCTGCAGTAGACAGTAGTAGACTTCAGTTGTTCAGATTCTTTTTTTCCTCACTTATTCTTAAATATATATAGATGGAAACAAACCTGTCAAGGAAAGCTATTAATACTCTACACATAAGTATATATATTCCTTTCCACTAAAATAGGCAGAATTGGAGTGAAAACTTATGCAGTTATGACTGCAGGTTGCAATGTGTTTCCCTGAATACAACTGTTAGAAAGCCTTCTTGTCAACAGACTTAGCAATGTTGACAATGGATTTCTCCAGTATTTCAAAGGATGTATATCACTGTTTCTGAATTGCTTAGGTTATGCCCCTGCTGCAGCAGAGGTGTGACTGCAGCCTGTACAGGCTAAACCAGTTCACAGCTATTTTGGAGTATGAATAAGTTGCAGCTGCTTTGCCATTATACCAGGTATTGCAGGGGAACAGGCACCTGGACAGCCCAGCTGAGGATGGGATTAGGCACTTAGGAGCATGAGGGCAGTTCCCAGCCCTGTGGCTCCTGTGTGGTCCCTGCTGCTCTGCACCCCAGCACTTCCCCCTCAACTGAAGGACACACACTGTGGGGAAGCTCTGGGCTCCACTGCGATTGCAGCTTCAGGGGAAAGAAGGACAGGTACAGTATGGGCTTCATGGGCCCTGCCTTCCAAGCTGGTGGCCCAGACCTGCACGTGCTTCTCCCAGGACCACTAGCTGCAGCCAACATGGCTGGGAGTTGCTGCTGGAGCCAGGGACGGCTTTCCCTGCCTCTTGGAGCTTAGCCAGGCAGTTGTGGTCCCCTGCTGCCTGGGCTAACTGGGAGCAATTTGCTCCCTGGTCAGCGTCTACATGTGCGCTTTGGCACATTAGTTGAATGTGTCACTTTCTCGAACCCATATCCATCAGTACTAGCAATCATTAGACTAATCTAATGCTCAGTAGTTGCTGCACACATGTGGAAGCTGACCACAGATTAAATTAGTCTGATGTGCAGTAAAGCACCCTGTGTAGATGCACCCAGTATGTCTGAATCTGATCTCCCCAAATGCTTTTGTTATATTTTAATTATGATTTTGTTCTCTAAAACTCGTTATCTGAAGATGGTCAAATTGGAAATCAACATATCTCTTACGGTACAGAAAATGACAGTTCTTTAAGGAAATGTGTACCTGCAGTTTAAGAGGAAGGGTGTAACACAGGAGTTGGCAATGTTTTCAGGCAGGATACCAAAAACCCACAATGTCTACTTGTAAGATGGGCAAACATCCAGGCAAACAAAATGGGGGGAGGGAGGGTGATATTTAACAGCTATTGTTTAGCGCAGGGTGGGAAGCAGTTTGGTGGGGATGGGAAGAAGTACAGTGGCCCTTGAAGGTGGCAGGGCAGGCAGGAGGTAGAGGAAGTAGGGGGGAACTAGTACTTAGTATGGTGGGGGAGCCATAAGGGGCCCAATCCTTGTTGTTGCAGGCCTGGTGGCTCCTTCCCAGCTGTCCGCCCCTAGGTACATGAGCGCCTGCCACTGGCAATGAGCCAGGCCAGGGCTCCATGGACCCTGGTGCAGCTGCTTGCAGCCTCTCCTCTGCTTTATTCAAGCAGCCTGGGCTCCATGGCAGGTGCCAGGACCCCTTCCCTACTGTTTGTCCCAAGATGTGTATGCACCTGCCGCCAGCAATGAGCTGGGCCTGCACTGCCACAACAAGGATTGGGCCCCTTGCAGCTCCCCTGCCATCTGTCCTGAAGACAAGCAAAATGTCTTGCCATGCTCTGGCACTTGTCACATGCTATGTTCTGGCGCACATGCTGGCAGTTGCCAACCCCTGGTGTAATATTATCCCTTATAGTACATTGGTTAGGTGCAAGTCTGCAAATAAAATTGAGAGTTGATTATGGCACTGTTGTTGCATTTATTAGTGACCAGAGCTTTCATACCAGAGTTCTTAGGCTCCCAGTCTCAGGTGTATAAGTGGCTTGCTGTGCATCTGCCATTGACATCAGCAGCATGTTGGTGCTCAGCCCTCCTGAAAAACTGGGCTACCCTTATTTTAGATGTCTAATTAGCAATAGACACCTTTGATTTGAGGTGTCTAACTCCAAAGCTGCAGTCCCAAACATCCTACTTACCACTGCCTCACCCTGGAGGCATCTGAACTCACCAGACCCCTCCCTGACCTGAAATTTCTCAGATGCCTAACAATCTGTTTGTGGACATGTCTAGCACTGCCCTAGCCTGCACATCTTATCTTTTGTGGACTGGGAAAGGAAAAGTTGATAAAGCTCTACCTTGCCCCCAGAAGGATCCAATCTGGAGACTTACTTTGAGAAAGCCTCTCTCAGATCCCTCACAAAATGCAGTGTTGTCTATGTCCCTTTAAAACAAGGCTTGTTGGGACACCATACCTTTCTAGAAGCCCAGTTGAGGGTAGGAGAGACCATCTGGTCCCTGTACCAGGAACTGTGTCTTTATTTTACTTTAGACAGTCATTAGCTAAAAACTTGTGTTTCTTTCTGCATCACGATGCATATTTAACCCATCCAAGCCTGTGACCTGATGATTGAACGCTGCTGGGAGATGGGAAATGTGGATGTGAATCTCTTCAAGCTATGGCAGAATTCAATGAGCCTCTAAACCTTAGGCTATTATACTAAAGGTTGTGCAAGAGAAGAATGAACTACACTGTCCGTTATAAAGGAACAGATATAAGCACTGAACCTCAAATGATTCCTGATTTTGGGGTCCAAGCAGATGGAAGCAGTTGGCTGCAGACCTGATTCATAACCACACACGCTCTAGAGAAGGGTAGGGAATTCAGAAGCACTTTTCCGCTTAGCATTTTCTAATTGGCAGCTCTACGCTGCTCCTGCTCAGCATGTAGAATTTAGAATTTGCTTACTTTCCCCAGGCACGCTCGGCTTACTACTAACCCTTCCCAGGCACTGTACAGAGAACCCAGGGATCTCATTCTGGACTTTGAAGTCCACTCTGTGGGTCAGCTGCTTGAAGATTAAGTGCACTGTAGTGCCTAACATGTAGGTGCTTAATTCCTTTATTGAATGTAGCCATTAATGTAGTTTGCAGGTTTGAGTGGATGTAAATGGAACTGTGTAGCAACAGAATAAAAAAGTAAGGGTCTACTTAAGGGAGATAGAAGTCACTAGTAGAAACTATAGGGGGAGATAATGCAGTAACCTATGAGATTAACTTAATCTAGAATTAAAAAAGGTATGCCCTTCCTTTCTTTGATTCCCACACAAATTAGCATTTAAGAAAGTGTCTTAGTGCAGATATTTATATGAAGTTAACAGTGGATAAGACAGACAGCTTCTTAAAATGAAGATGCAGCAAGGTACAAAGACTGAGGACTGACACAACTGACAATGTCAGCTGGCTTGCATTTCCATTTCCTTTAGAAAACTGTAAACATAGCATGCAGCAAAATATGTGCTTTCCTGTTAAAACAGCCTGTTAGTTCTGCTGTGGCTCTAACAGGGACTGCTCATGTGTTAAATGAAAAGTTTCAGTTCAGACTTGCTTAGAATAAATTCACTTTGCGCAACTATACTGGAAACAGGAAACATGTCTGGCTTGTAATAAATGAGAATTACTGGGCACTACACACGCAATGTAGATAGAAATTAGCAAAGCCCACCCACTAGAGTATGTTAGAATTAATTTTACCATGTCACAATAAGCACTCAACGATAAGATTAAAACTGCAGGTGAAAGGAGGCACGTCAGGGTCATGCAAAACTTCACTTTCAGAACTGGCTGATTAAAATGGTTTGGGCACTTTTTCACTCTAAAGAAGGGGTGGGAAAAATACGGTCTGTGGGCTGGATCCAGCCCACGAGGCCATTCTATCTGGCCCACGGGGCCCTTAAGAAAATTTGGAAAATTAATATTTCTCTGCCCTTAGTTCCTGTCAAAAATGAAGGAACCAAGGGCACTAGGACTCAGGGGAAGCCCAGCGGGCTTCAACAACAGTGGGGCCCACCTGGCCCTGCCAGAAGCCCCAACCACGTTTCTGGGCTGGGAGCACATGGCTGCCCTGGCATAGAAAGCTCAGGTAAGGCGGGGTGGGACTCCAGGCAAGATAGGAGTGTGGGGGGAGGGGGAAGCGGCCCCTCCCCACCCACGCCTGGTGCTCTGTGCTGCAGCTGCTCACAGCCCGCATGGGGCTGCCTGTGCCCACTCTGGATAGCACCATGCAGGCTGTGAGTGCCTGTAGCGTGGGGCGCCAGGCATGGGGCGGGGCCACTCCCCCCCACGCTCAGTTTTTTCCTGGACTCCTTGCCTGCGTGGAGAAAAGTGGCCCCTCGCCTGCCCCATGGCTGGTGCCCCACACTGCAGGTGCTCACAGCCCACGCAGGGCTGTCTAGAGCAGGTGCAGGCAGCCCCAGGCAGGCTGAGAGCAGCTGCAGTGTGCAGCACCAGGGGCCACTATTCCCCATGCTCAGCACCATTTTCTTCCCTGCCAGTGAGCAGGCGGTTGGGGCTGTGCGCTGCCCCCAGCCTGTACCGTGGGGCTGGGAGGCACTTGGTGTGAGCCAGTGGGGAGCCAGTAGGAGCACGGGGCCCGCACTGGTGCCCCGGGGTCAGTGCCGGTGGGGCCCAGAGCAGGGTGGCAGGGTTGCAGGGTCCCAGCTGGCAGGGACTCTATGGAGTTGGGCCAGCTCCCCCCAGTTCCACGGAGCCCTGCCAGCCTGTGCCTCACTTTGGGCCCCACCAGTGTTGGCCCTGGGACACTGGTCCCAAGACATTGGGACGTTGATTCCAAGATGGTGACCAAGGGGCGGGGCACCTGTCAAGGGGCAGGGCTACCCATGTGGCCCTTGACAGCCTGACAAAACTGGGTAAGCGGTCCTCCTCTCAAAATAATTGCCCGCCCCTGCTCTAATGCCTGTCACATATGCCAGGGCTATCTAACTGGTGGCCTGCTGGTGCATGTGGCCCTCTTGAGGTTACCTTGTGGCCCCCAGTCCAGACACCACTCCCCTCCATTGCTCTCCTGTTTCTGCCACCAAAATCTGTTCCCCCTCCCTTCTACAGCTTCTGCTTCCTGCCCCACTTAGAATATAAAAATGTCAACAAACACTTAAGAAGGGGGCCAAGTCAGTCATGAATGCTAGAATAATTCTTACTAATTATTGTATTTTCACCAAAAGAACTTTAATACCTTGGCATTATAACAGGGTACAATTTTATCATTTATGTCACTGTTTTCCTTTTGGTTCTGATCAGTACTGACCCAAAATCATTATTCTCTAATAACTGTGCAGTGATTGTGGGGTGAGAGAGCCTGTGGCTACCCCATGCAGCATGGTGTATGTGTGTGGGGGCATGTGTGGTGCAATGCAGGAACACCAGTGTGATATGGAGGTACTGGTACAGTGTAGTAGTGGGCTCACGTGACCTGCAGCCCAGCGTGTAGTCAAAGGACCTGCAGCTCCCAGCCACTCACAAGTTGGATAGCTCTGACTTTGCACCTCTTCTGCATCATCTTGCAGTTAGTTAGTGGGGGCAGACTTAATTGCAGTGTTGCTATGGCTAGGTACAAACATTCAAAACTCCCAAGGTGGAATCAATCTGAGTTATGCAGTTTTCTGTAAGCAGTGTAGTTTAGATCAGTAGCAAACAGAACACACATTCACCCTTTGTGGAGGGAACAAATCTTAGACTGGGATCTGCCGTTTTAAACCAGTCTGTGCGCGCCAAGCTTCTGTTCTGTTATTGGTATAGACAAGTTTCCGATCACTTATACCAGTAAAAACGTAATGTCTGTACCTGGCCTACATGGCGACACAAAATTATGAATTTAAACATAGAGCTGGTCTCTGTCAAAGGTGAGAGAAGTAGCTGGGTCAGTCTTGAAAAGTGTGCAGTAGCAACTTCTGTTCAGTGACATCCCCCAGGCACTACTTTAATTTTCATTCAGTCTGCAAAACTCTGCTGTGCTACAGGGGAGGGAGGGTCTTTGGATGAGTAAAGGGGCTTTACATTTTTTTTGTTTGTTTTTACTCTCCTGGCAAAAGATGAAAAGCTAAACTTTAAGATGAGGTAGGTACACTTCTAAGAACACTGGGTGAGGAAACTTTTTATCTCCTCCTATTGCCTAGAATAAATAGGAAGGTCTTTATAGAACAGCCTTACAAGTCTACAAATTGTATCCAATCACTGTACTTCAGTAAGTCCACCTGGAAAGAATGTATAGTCTCTCATCTCAATAGACTGATTTTGTGTTACATTTGAAGGTACTTTATACAGTTTTAGCTAAATTAGGTTTGAGTGTAGGAGACTAGTAGCAGGGGTGGCTACTTAAAAGTTGTTCCATGGTCTTAATTTAAATCCCAGAGGAATTAAATTGGCATAGTAAACCAACAACCATATGTTAAAATTAATGCTTCCCAAAGTGGGAAATTTTTTTAGTTTAATGCGGGGGTTTTCAACCTTTTTTAATAAGTGTACCCCTTCTGTCTCAGAGTTTCAGCTCATGTACCCCTTTATCTTTTTTTCTTGTCTTTAAGGGGTGGTGGGCAGGAGGGCAAATCAAGACCCCTGCAGTGGCGGAGGGAGTAGAGCTAGGGCAAGGGCAGGGGCAGGGGCTGCACAGCCAGGGCAGAGCGTGGGATGGAGCCGCAAGCAGAGGCAGATTAAGGTGTATTGGGGCCCTGGGCAAATACAAAATTGGAAGCCCACTCCCCACATGGGAGCTGGGCTATGGCAGGGGGTGGGAAGAGGAACAAAAAGGGTGGGAGACAAAAAAGGTGCCAAGTTTAAAACCCCAGCTTTCGCTTCCTGGGGGCCTGGAATTAGTAGGCACAGGGGGTGGCTCCCTCCACTGTGCGCACCCTAGGAGGGCATGGGGGGCATGTGCCCCTGGATCTGCATGCAGGGAAAGGGTAGGCTTCCCCCGTGGTGGGGGAGGGAGTGGGGCTGGGGTAGGGGCTGCCCAGCTGTGGTGTGGCGCAGGACTGAGCTGCATGGGAGCTGGCTACCGCTGCTAGGCGTATCCCCAAGAGGGCATGGGGTGGGGTGTGCTCCTGGATCTGTGTGGGATGGGGCAGGCTCTTTCCAGCAGGGGCTGGACTGGGCTGTGCTCGGGGCAGGCAGTGGTGGTGCTGGGAGGGGGGCTACAGGAGGGGCTGCAGCCACTCCAGAACTCGCCATAACCTCCCCCAACCCCGCCTCCCAGCGCTGCCACCACCCACCCTGAGTGCAGCCCAGCCCAGCCCCTTGCTGGGAAGAGCCCAGCACTGCCTTGGCCCCAGCCCACAGCGGCAGCCCGCCTTGCCCTGTAGGCAGATCTGGGGGCACATGCCCCACCCCCCCATGTCCTCCTGCAGCATACACAGCAGTGGGAGCCCCCCGTTCCCTGCATGTGGCTCAGTCCTGCACCCTATCTCAGCTGGGCAGCCCCTACCCCAGCCAAACTCCCTCCCCCACCGCTGGGGCCTCATTTTGCAGCCCCCACACCCCTTCCCTCAGTACAAACTTACTAGTCAGAACCGGCTTGGCTCTACACAGCTGGGCTGTGCTCCTCCCTGCCTGCATGCTGTGCTGCGGCTGTGTGCACGCATGTAGCATTTATCAGCCACATTATTGGCCACATCAGTTGCGTACCTGCTACAACCTTTTTAAGTACCCCTAGGGGTACGTGTCTTCATTTTTCCTGGGTAAGATAGTTTATGCATTAGACCACTGGGTGTCAACTAGGGGTACGCACAATGTTCCCTCTAAGGAGTAGCGGTCTGTGAGCATGCTGCTTTGGTGTGGTGTGGGATACCTACCGAAGGTAAGCTCCTCACTCCTCACCCAGGGCAGGCAGCGGGGGCTGGGACCTGGGGGGGCTTCAGAGCTGGGGGCTGGTGTGGGCTCCGCCAGGTCTGGACACTGCTCCGCTCCCCATTTTTGCCTCAGGGAGCGAAGAGGCACATGGTGTCAGGGCTGGGGAGTGGAGCACTTCCCCGGAGCGGGTGGAGCCCACGGAGCAGTTCCCCAGAGCCGGCAGAGTGGTGGCTCTGGGGCAGGCATTCGGGGCAAGCAGTGGCTCCTCCTTGAGGTGAGGGAAGGCAGGGATGGAGGCTGAGGCTGGCGCACGCTCTGCCGGCTCCGGGAAAGTGCTCCACTCCCCAGCCTCCTCGCTTCCGGAGGCAAAGTGGGGGAGCAGAGCAGTTCCCTGGAGCTGGTGGAGCCCACCCCAGGCTCCCGCCCCTGTCTCTGCCTCACCTTGGGGAGGAGCTTACCTTCTGTAAATGTCGCATGCCGCAGCCTAGCTCCTATCCTGGCAGGTGCACGGTCTAAAAAAGCTTGTGCACGGCCAGACTTTTACTTGTATGCGGCCGTGCACATGTGCACCTTAGAGGGAACCTTGGGTACACATGGCCTTCCCCCTCTCTCCACCCCAAACAAAATATATGTATTTATGTTGTCTGCCTTCCTTTAGCATGGATTGCTGTCCAGGGTACATTTCTACATTTATGGCTACTTATTCATTAAGCTTTCCACTGAAATGTTTACTTTCCCCAGCATTCCCAGCAACGAAGGTAAGTCAGTTTTCATCTTATGTATGGAAAAACTAATATACAATAGTTGAGAGTTCTTTACAGCCTTAACAAATCTATAGCAAAGCTCTTGACTACAAAGGCTTCAGGGCTACCAGTTGAGAGCTAAGGTATGGACAGCGTTACTCTCATTCAGATACGCACATGGAGTTTTGAAAATAATCATTATCTACTTACCTCTTATTAAAGAATATAAACAAAAGGTCATTTTCCTTCTAATTTTTAACACATTATTAAGACCTTTGGTAGGATTGCCTAGACTTAGTACACTTGTGTTAACTGGTCTTACATCATGCAGAAGGCCAGGTAGAGGTGTACCTTGATTCAGTCTATAAAGATGTACCTCTACCTGGCCTTCTGCCTGACTTCAAACCAACACAGTTAACTACTTATCTTATTATTTCATTATATTTAGCAACTATTTGAATGGGAAACACCTAAAACTATTCTAACATGTATGTTTTTCTACAGTTGCACTTTTATATGACCGGTTTTGTTTGGGGTGAGGAAAGAGGGAGGGATACAGGTAAAGATGGCTTGAATGCAAATGACAGTCAGAGTTACTTGTTGTTGTTTTTTTTTAAATCTGAGGAAATATAGGTGTTGGTTTACATTTGTCCTATTAACAAGATAAAAATAATGTCATTTACTTGAGGCTGTTGAAAGACATGAAGCAAGTTGCTTTGGTTTTCAATCTCTTTTCCTTTTCAAGGCCAGCAGTTGAACTCCCTACTTGGAGTTGGATCTTGTTCATTTGAGTGTTTATTGAAGCTGCTTACACTTAAACATGGCCTGTATGTTTGCAGGATTTTCTGTACAGTTCAAATGAAAGGTTCAAGACAAAATTTAATCTTTAAAAGTTTATCAATAACCTCTTATATACACAGATATACATAAAGTGGTTCATGAGTTCCTCTCGTTTTGTGCTGGTGAAGTTGACTGGCTGGGTACCTCTCTTTTTAGTGTCCTACAGAAACAACTTGAATACAGGAAATACCAACTATGGTTCCAGTAGTTATGGCTTTCTGTGAATTTGGTTCTTCTTAAACAACACTGTCCATTTAGCTGGGCACTGACAGGAGTCCATATTCATCTGCTGTATCCAAAATTTTACAGATCACTGGTGACTCGACCTGAACAAAACAAAACAAAACAAAAAGTTAACGACCATGAACAGGGTGTGTAAGAGAATAAATATTTGCTGAGCAAGTGGTAGGCCAAGTTCTTTGAGTAGATGTGATATCATTTATTAGACCAATTGAGTATTTGGAAAAGAATTCTTGGCAAACTTTTGGGCCCAATCACCTTTCTTCAGGTGTAGGAAGTCTCTCCTGTTCTGAGACGCCAAGGAAAAAGAGAAGCTAAAAGTGTGGCAGGATGTCACTGTGTATGTAAATAGGTAGAAATTAGGAAAACACAAAGGCAAAGCAGAGAAAGAAGCGGGGGGAAAAGGTAGGGGAGGCGGGGAAAGAAGGAAATTGTGTATTTAACACAGATTCCTTATGTACTTCAGCCTGAAGAACTTGTAGTGTGGAAGCCACAGGGGAATTTTTTTTTGTAGTTAAAACTTGGTCACCATTAGTGGAATGGGTCCAGAGAGTTCTGTACACACAGAGTGGTGGCTTGGTAAGACAAGATCTGGTAATAGCAAACATTAATTCAGTGTTTCTTCTGAACAGGTACACATTCTATATAGCTAGAATGAAGGTGTCTACACATTGGAATCTAGTACTATGAACAGATACCTGACCTAGTTTAAGTACCAAAAGCAATATAGCTGAATAAACACAGTGTAGCCCCATTCTAATATGTCCTGTTTCTCAAGTGTAAATTAGGCTATGTGAACTGAACTTATGTTCCTGTACTGCTTCTGGTATGCAAGCTAGTGTGGGCATTTCTACCATAATGCCTGTCCAAGGTAGGCTTATATTAAGGTCAAAAGGTTCTGAAAAAGCTTCAGTACAGGCAGTCCTTGACTTACAATGTTTCTCACTTACAGCGTTTATAAATTGACACCCTGTTTCAACTTTATGACATCAGTTTCGACTTACAATGCTTGATCCAATGTGACGCCACAGCAGCGAACAAGTTCGCTGCGTCACTCATCTCCCTGGAGAACATCTGTCCAAACTTGCTTGGACACTTCCTTTAAGAAAGCAGATAAGACTCAAGAAAAACTTGCAGTCAAGATTCCTGAGAAGACTCCAGCCAAGAGCCCTTCAAAAAGTCCAGCAAAGTCATCTCAAAGAAGTCCTTCCAAATCAATGATTGCTATTTACAATATAAATACATTAATGTAGCTATTTTACTCATCTATAATTGATCGAGTACAAAATTCTGGGGTATTTTTGGTGAAAACAGGGCATCCGGCCTTTGTTCAGGGACCAATCCCCCATTTATAACATTGTTTCTTATGAGAAAATTGGTTCCAGGTTACAACGTTTCAACTTAAGACATGGTTTTCAGGAACCAATTGTGTTGTAAGTCTGAGGACTGCCTGTATTACCTACTGTATTTTTTTCACGTACCATGTCCCTTGAAATGAAACACACACCTTGTTTTTAGAAGGCAGAATATAGAAATAAAGAATTGTTTTAGAGTCATAGCCAACCATGTGACAGTGTAAGTCCTCCTGGAAACACAGAGGCTGCTTACAGACGTTTAAAAAAAACAAAAACACTTTACCGGAAGAAGTAACACTTCAACCCGGCTTTGCAGCCTCTGTAAAGATTTGGCATTTCAGCAGGGCTTTTTGGCACTTTTAGTTAAAGCTGATTCAATCAGCTATTAGATAAAACTGCCAAAAAAGTCCCACTAAAGTGCCAATGTTTACAGACATTGGGCAAGCTGGACTGAAGTAATGCGCTGCCTCTTCTGGGCATGTGCAAGGCTTGGCACAGGAACATGTTGAATTTAAAGTAAAGCACTTTTTTTTTTTAAAGTCTGCAGGCACCCAGCATGTCCAGGAAGCAGGAGTGACTTGGTGTGGCAGGACAGCAACAAGGCTAGTCCCCAGGCCCTTGCAAGGGGAGCGGCAAGACTGTTACTTCTTTAATGTAAATAGTTCTTTATATCGGATGCTTTCCCTGCCGGAAAAACTGTGTTTATATCCAAAAGCTTGCAAAGAAGAGTTTTTCCAACTATTTTAGTTGGTCTAATGAAAGATATTCGATTTACCCAAAGAACCTTGAGTTCCTGTTAGAAGTTTAACATTGGACTCGTCCCTGCTGCTTGCTGCCTCAGGGAAGCTGCTACCATTTATTGGCCCCAGACTAAGGTAGCACCAATTACCCATGCCATACTGGGACAAGACCACAAGTCTATCTGTCCCAGTATTCCCTGGATCATGCTGGCAAAATGTGGATAAGGAAAAAAGTATTTATGCAGGGCGTATCCAGGCTGATACATCCCCTGCTCCTCTTTCCTTATAGCTGCCAATAGCATAAGAGTGATGCTGTAGCTGTGATGGTCCAGAAATTATGTGAGAAGCAAGGATTTCTTAGGGCGATCTCTTTTACAGGATCAACTATGTAGCTGGAATAGTCAGACAAACTTTTGAATGCAGGGCACTCATCATCAGCTTTTGAATGTATTTCATTCAAAAGCTTGTCTAACTTTATCCTAACTATACAACTGGCTCAATAAAAGATAAAACCTTATAGCTGCCAGCATTTAGAAGCCTAGGAAGTCCTAATTTGGAACTTGCTCCCATAACTATTATGTTTAATACCTAATGACAGACTGGCCTATGAAGCTTGAATTTTTCCAGTTCCCTTTTGTACCCGGTTAAGTTGCTGGTCTCTACTTGTAGCCGCGAGTTCTATAATTCAGCTGCACGCCGTGTGAAAAAAAAAAAAAGCCTTTTTTTTTTTTTTTAAAACTGCCTTCC
>NW_017728975.1:101613-104498 GCF_001723915.1 Gavialis gangeticus
AAAAAAAAAAAAGCCTTTTTTGTTAGTTTTAAACCTGCCTTCCAATAATTTCCTAGTGTGTCCCCTAGTTCTAGTATCACTGGCACCTCTGCCATTGCTTTAGCACAGCTACATACATTGGTGACATGTAGGGGGTGCACGAGATTGGTGGTGCACCCCCTGAAAGAAGTGCTGCCGACACTGCCGGTAGTGCCTGCAGGAGGTCACTGCTTGCCCACCCCCAGGCAGCGTCTGTGGGCCGTCGCTGACTGCTGGTTGGCATTTGTGCCCCATCCCCCTTCCCACATGCAGGAGCTCCCCGCTCACCACCACTGACACTACTGCCTGCAGGTGGTCACCATGCCTGCCTGCCCAGTCTGCGGGGGTACATGTTGTTCATGGCTTCATATTCGAGCCCTCATGCAACTAAGTCAAACAATTATTGCCTTCCAGCTAATACTCACCATATCTCTGGCCACCATCCCAAAGAAGTTTAATACATTAATACCCCAAATGACTTCTCTTTCAGACATATAATGATGGCGGCAGGAGGAGAATGGATGGAATCCCAGTATGGCAACACACAGGCCCCTGATATGGGGGAAAGTGGAGGCCACCGCCATAAGAGGAAGGTGAGAATTGGAGGCAGAACTTCAAGAAGGGCAAAGACTAGAGGAAGTTGCAGGAAGTCCCAGAAATAAAGGGAGATGGAAGGGTGGCAGACAGAGCTCATAGGATGGAAAATGGAGGAAGATAAAGAACTAGTCTGTGCAATGATATTTGTTATGATTGCTCAGAGGAACAGATTACTTTAAAGAATTCTAGATGACTAAGCACCTGTAATGAAAACTAACTTCTATGATACAGCACTAATTCTTGTACTTTATACTGTTAACATTTTAGCATTTAACACCTTTAATTACAACCTTTAAAACATTTAATTTTAGGTTACCTCCCCTTATACCAAAGACTGCTCTCAGTGCACCAGAACAAGAAAAGGTGATGGTGCTAAACTGACATTTTCAGAACAGTTCTGAGCCAGACAACTCAGAGGGGAATCAGATACCTATCAAACAGTTCTGAATCTATTTGAAAAAGAAATCCAATTTTGTTCTTCAGAGGCCTGACCCAAGAGGTCCAGATTTTATTTAGAAGCTTGAAGGAAAATTACATAGGTTTAAATATCTTGAAAGCTTCACATCACAAATGAAAAAGCCTCCAAGTCTGAGAGTTCTAAATCATTTGGAAAGTGAACTATTTTAGAATTGCTTTTGAATACCTTTGAGGGCTACCTAGAGTGTGCTGAAATAAGAGCAGTTTAAGAATTCGAGCATTGCATACACACATCTCCTTAAAATACACTTGGAAAACAATGCGTTTGAAAATCCAGTTTACTGCTTATCTTAAATTCTGGGTTTTTGCATTTTTCTTTGGTAGCTTACAGCATCATCGATCCTGCAAAACCAGGATAGAAAATCCTCCCCATTTTGTCAAACTAAACTTTCCAGTTCAGTTTTATATCTCTGGTTGCTACAGATTATAGCCCAAGACAAACAATCAGATATGCTTTATTTCCATTCTGATCTGAGTAAATTCAAGTTTACATACCCCAAGGATATACTGACAGGATTGAGGTTCCAGCATATACACAGTTACAGCATGAGGGGAATCTGATTCTTTACACCTAAAGAAAGAAAGGCTTTTAGAACATGCTGTAAAAACTGTAAAACTACATATTTCATTATAAAGTAAAGAAGCGCAAAAGTAAAGGATAAACTTCCTTGATGTTTACAGTTTTTTTTATATACAGCAAAAACTGTGTTATCCAGCATCCAAGGGGAATGGGGAGTGCTGGTTAATCAAAACTGCTGATTATCTGAGAGGTGTCTGTTCAGGCTGCCACCTGTTTGGGCTGCTGCCTCTCCCGCCATATCCAGTGCGTCAGTGCCGGGGAACAGAGAGGGGGGCCCCGCACAGGCTTCTTTGCTGTGGAATTGGGCAAAACCGCAAGTGCCATGGTGGGACTTGCGGTTTTGCTTTTGCTGCGTGGATCAGCAAGTTAATAGAGTGTGCCAGGTAGTAAAGTGCCAGATAGCACAGCTTTTACTGTGTCTGACAGAATTCAGTTATTAGCTTCTAAATTTTATAGTATTCCCTATTAATGAAAAGACAGAATATAGACAAAATTACTTAAGAATGTAACTTACTTCAATTTCACAGTCACCTGCCTTGGCTTGTCAGTTAAGTCACAAACATCTCCATTTCCATAGAAATGAGAGACCATTCTGCCAGAAAATTTTGGAATTAGACATGAATTTGAAAAATCAGATATTAACAATTTAAAATTCACAGCTTGCTTTCAGTATGTGTAAGACAGCACTTTCCAACTCCAAAACATAAACATAACATGTACTAAAAAGGAAAAAAGGAAGAGAAAAAAAATCTGACAAGCTATATTTCAGCTGCCTACCACCTGTGCCAATGCTTAAGGATATTCTGTTTTCTCTAAGGCCCAAGAGATAACAAATATTCAATTATAGCTGCTTTTGTGACTTGAAAAATCCTCTACAAAATATTTTGAAGGCCTGTTATTTCTACTACTAGATCACCCCCTTAGATAATTTCCCTTTATGTCCCTTCCTCTGCAGTAGTAAGTATGAAGCCAATTTCAGCACTCAAATAATGTAACCAGATACAGTGAATTTAACTGTTACATAAATAAAAACCAGACAGTTCATTCCAAGGAAGTTTTTTCAAGAAACTAAGACAATATGCATCAAAGAAGACAACCTCAATGTAAAACTTTCAGGCATGAACATTAGTCAAAGTTGTAAATTTCCAATAAGCATCTATTTTCCTTGGGTACTTAAATCTCACTGAAAATAAATGAAATATTTTCTGTTCAA
>NW_017728975.1:109498-128995 GCF_001723915.1 Gavialis gangeticus
TCAAATAATGTAACCAGATACAGTGAATTTAACTGTTACATAAATAAAAACCAGACAGTTCATTCCAAGGAAGTTTTTTCAAGAAACTAAGACAATATGCATCAAAGAAGACAACCTCAATGTAAAACTTTCAGGCATGAACATTAGTCAAAGTTGTAAATTTCCAATAAGCATCTATTTTCCTTGGGTACTTAAATCTCACTGAAAATAAATGAAATATTTTCTGTTCAAACTGCCTGGGTTGCACTTATTTTCAGTGAGACTTGAGCACCTAAGGTACACACACACTTTTGAAAATGGTATTCAAGATAAATGTAATACTGAAGAAAACTATTTTCAGACAAGTAGTTAAAAGTTCATATGCTTCATTTTTAATCAAGTATTTCAAATGGCATGGAGAAGGATTCTATTTTTTGATTTTTAAATGCAACAGTCTGCATTTTAGAATGGAAAGTGAAGTGTTATGCTGGTGGGCTTAGAATAGTTTCTGAGTCAAATTGTTATTTTAAAGAGCAATTTAGAAGTGCTGCAGGGAAATAAACTCATGTTCTCAACATGTTATCTAATATTTAACCAAAAGGGACAAAAATAACCATTAACCTTACCTAACTGTCTGACTACCATCTTCTTTGATATGATAGGTTCTAGCTGGATTCTTCCTGGACCATTCAGTATGTTCTTCTTTATTCCAGGTGCCAACAACTACAGATGTCTTGCCACTTTCTTTATCCTACAATAAGGACAACCCATATTTATTATCTTGTATCATGAAGTTGAAATGATTTTGCTGTTGAGGGCATGAGACACAGTGACTTCTCTGCTATTTCTTGGTGGTAAAGAAGTTTTTTCCAAAGCAGAGAAAAGGGCTTACATTCCAGGTCTTTCTTCATCCTTCCCCAAGAACAAGGGGAAGTAGGTTTTCAGAGTGCTCAATATTTTAATTTAGAGATGTTAGAGAAGGCTTAGGATAGTCACCTTAACCTTCAAAGTGCCATGACTTGTTCCAGAAGATTGGTTTGAGACTCTGGACCATCAGGGTGACCATATCACAAACATGATAAGGATTAGGTCACATTCTTTAAAAAAAATTAAAAAAAAAAAATCAGATTTTCTCTCTTAGCTGTTAATTACAATACATTTTTACTGCATTCAGGAAAATAACTGAGGGCACTCATATGCTAAATGGAAAACTTTTTCTGGATAGCAAACTTACTTTCAATAGATTATATGCCTTGATAACCGGAAGAGCATGCCTGAAAACTATATTAAAATTTTTTCAACTCTGATATAACATGAGTGCCTGCATTTCACTGCACAGATTGAAATTATGCGATGCTGTCAATTTCTCCCATAAGTCAGGGGTTCTAACTGGATAAAATACAACCAGCCCCTTCTTACTGCCCTGACTTACAGGATCAATTGTAGTAGCTGTCATACATTAAAAGCACCTGGTAGCCACCCAGTGGTGGAACACTGAAAATACTGTTTAAACATACCTCATGATACTGATGTACGTATTTGCCATAGCAGAATTCATACTTCCACCAACCAACACCCTAGAAAAAGAAATACATTTTTCCTGATACTCATCTAGCACTACTGTAGATTCAGAACAGCATGCTTATAACGCTGAGAACACTTAGAAGTATTTTGTGCCTTACCCCATTTTACTGGCTAACTCCTCGTGAGCATAACAGCTACAATTCATCTATTTATAGCTGAATAAGGCAGTGTGTTTCTTTGTCCCAAATCCATCTATTTAAAACCATTCCCCTCTCCCACCGTTTTAGAGGCAGCAGTAGCCACATAATCCACATTCCTTTCAACCACACTAATTTTTCTAGTAAGTCATTTTACCGTCTTTTCCAATCCCTGTTCCCATTACAGTATTTCCTGTTACTTTCTCTTTTGTGCCTTAATAAGTTTTCTTATAAATTCTGTCTTCCTTCCAAAACCCAACATGTTTCAGTCTACAGCAGTGGTTCCCAACCATGTTAGAACAAGGCACCCCATGGAAAATGTCAGCTCTTAGCTTTCACTCATTTTTTGACTATGGAGAAATAACAGAGCAATTTTTCTGTTGCAGAGAATTCAGGGATACAAAGTGTCAAAACCATCCTGACTTGCTGCAATTTTTCCATTTGAAATCTCTGGGCTCATACCATGTGAATTGTGTATAGGTTTTTATATACATAACAGTGTAAGTATTGCCTGATACCCTATGATATCCTTAAAAGGTCCGCATGATACCAAGGGTGCTCTGGCCAATATGTAGCTAGTGTTACATATGCTTTCTTGCGGTATTTAAGGATGTGGAACACTTCAAATTCAGCTTTTAGCTTTGTATTTTGATCAGAATTGATATGCAAGACAAAGCTAAAATCAATTCAGAAATATTTGAGGCTCAGAGAGAGAAGGGGTCAATTATGACGACTAAATACTGGCTCTCTACCTCTTTCATGTAATTTCTTGTGCCAAAAAACAGGCTCATCTTTCAAAGACAATAATCCTTTACTTAGAAGGACACAAATATATGCTTGACAGAGTAGAGTTCCAGAGGGTAGACAACAAAAACATCAAATAAGCTCCTGAACTTGGCTAAAGAGAAACATCAAGGTCACTTTCTGGTCATTGGCAAAATTACAGAGAGGAAAGATACCTCCATTGCTATGAGAAATACAGCATATCATAGTTAAATGAAGAACTTCAGACTCTCTTAGGAACTGATTAATGCAAAACAAACATGCACATTTAGCCAATCTATTCTTCTCACCCCATGGAAGCAGTATGAACCACTAAGAAATTCCTTTATGAGCTGGTCATCAGTTAATTTGGAGATGTGGGTTGTTCCAACAGTTAACAACTGATGGGTTCCAACAGTGACTGGTTTATGGATAGAGGAGAATTTTTCTTCCTTTGTTGAATGAATTTCTTCCTGAAATTAAATACATACATACAACCTTTTAGATTGTGTATGTCTCGTGCTGATCTTTTAATATGCAGTTAATTAACATTAGAATAAATATCAAGTGAAGCAAGCAGTTGACAAATGCATAAGAATTATTTCCATTCTTTTAAGGTAAAACACTTGAATCTTCAGAATAGCTAAGGGACAAACAAAAAGGCAGAAAAGCAATGGAATTTCAGGGAAGCAACTCAAGAACGGCAGCTGGAGGAAAAGAGGGCTGCAACAAATTTCACAGACCAGTAGCCCAAACTTTGATGTAGAGATATTTTTCAAATAAAATTGCTGCTATTAATAATACCTGTTGGTTGTTTACAGACCACTTAAAATATAATCTTGTAAAGTGACTTAGGGAGGGAACTAGCTGCACTAAACTTAAGGTTACATGTATTGTAAAATAGATAATATATGGAAAATAGACACTTTCCAGTTTAAAATTACAAGATTCCTACCTCTTTAACCCTTCTAAAAGGCATCTTCATCATTTCTTGCTGTTTCTCCAGCTGTTCCAGATTATGGGGTTTAAGTGGGGATCCTGGCAGTGACTGGCAAAATATGTCATTCACAGGGGAAGCCCTGAACCTGTCCAAATAAGTTATGGATACATCACTTGTATTCTTGTAAGTTGGTTAACACTGTACATAAATGTTATGTCAGCACACTCATTCATTTCTGCATAGTAGTAAAAAAATTAGCTAGAACATATTAATTACTCCAGGGTTAAGCTTTGTATACAAGATATCAGATGAGCCTTTTTTTGGCAGTAACTATAAACACATTTTGACTGAACTTCAGGAGTGAGAAACTCACTGAGTTTAAACATAAAACTCTCCTGTACCATAGAAAATATATTAACAAATCTACCAAGCAGTTAAGTGAATGCAATCTCGCTCATGTTTTCGCAAATTACATATATAATGTTCTATGCAAAAAGGCATTTTTTATGGACCATCCACTGTTAATACAATTTTAAATTATGAAAGCAAGCAATCAAAATCAGGAAGTATCAGAAGTTTAAGTTTAAACAATCTACCTTAATATTTTCGCTTATACTAGGCACATGTTACAAGTTTTCATCATATGCATAAACATTATTACCATAAACAGTTAGGTCTTCTTGAGTCTGTGCTATAAAAACACTTTCCCCAGCAATTTTCTAGGCTTATGGGTACTTTTGAAAGAGTCTCTCTTATGGGTGCTATAAAGTCTCTGTTGCACAGTGGCCTGGGCACTGTATGTATGGAAGTATAAAATTCCACTTTGCATTTAAGATTATTAATCAAGAAGTACTTTCAAATTAATAACTTTGTTCAAAAGGAAGACTCTGCACCAGAAGGCCAGAGTTTACTGGAATATAGTTTTATGCAATTAAGTATTGCCAAACAATCACCATATGCACTTAGGTATTTTTCATTTTTCCTGATGTCAGTATAAGCATAAAAACAATGTATTAAAATACTCAGTACAGAACTGAGCATTCTTACTCTTCCAAATGAGTTGCACCACTAATCATTAAGATGAAATAAATGGGGAAGGAAAGGAATCATGCCTGAAGCCACTTTAAGGAGTAACTTGCCTACTGCTACAGGAAAAAATGTATATTAGACACTTGCCCATAAGCTACCCTTAGCAGAGACTAAGCAGTAGGGGTGTGCAAAATGGGCTGTATTCAATTTGGATTCCACCTGAATCGGGGACAGTGATTTGATTCGTTGATTCAGATCACTGTCCCCAATTTGATTCAGCCAAAGCCGAATCTGAAGATTTGATGCCAATTTGGAGAATCAGTGATTTGGCCATCTTTAAATGTTTTTTCTGTGTATCATGAGGTACCAGGTGCGGCTTGTGAATGCTGTGATGCTGGGGCAGATGGAGCATCCCACAGGAGTGTGGGAGCCCCCCCTGCGTGCTCAGCAGTGAACCCGGAAGTGGACTAAGTGTATTTCTGGTCCACTTCTGGGTCTGCCGCTGAGCACGCAGAGGGGCCCCGCATGCCCCCACAGCTCAATGATCGGCCGCGGGGGGACCCTGGGTGCCCCTCCAGACCCAGGAGGCACCAGTTGCCAAGCCAGGGGTGGGGGAGGAGGGTGGTGCAGAGTTGCCCCCCAGTGTGCTCCCTGGCGGACCCGGAGGTGGACTGTAAGTGCTTCTGATCCACTTCTGGGTCTGCTGTTGAGCACACTGGGGAGTCCCCTCCACGCTCCTGTGGGATGCTTCATCCACTCCACCATCACAGCATTCACGAGCCACCTGGTACCTTGAGGTATGCAGAAAAAATATTTAAAGCTGTGTCTCTATCCGAATCGCTGAATCTTTCTGAATCGATTCAGAGGGTTCCAATTTGATTCAGAAAGATTAAAGGGTCTCCTGATTCAATTAGAATTTGGAGATTTGGCCACTGAATCGGGCTGAATCTCCGCTGAATCAAATCAGGGACTGAAACTTCGCACAGCCCTACTATGCAGTACTTCAGAGACCACTTATGCCATGCATTTACTTTAAACACACTATAAAATGATGAAAATAGTTTCACTTGTGACTAAACCCCCCCTCTTATTGCAGTAAAATGTTTCTTCAGGGGAGGAAGGGGTCAGAAGGTGAGTGGATTTCAGACATCAGCTGAAGTTCTTTTCTTTTTATTCAAGTAAAAAAATTGTCCAGCCTAGTTTGCTCTCTTTTGGGCAGTTTTTCTTCACCCATGTAATATTTAAAGGGGAGTTTTTTCTCTGCAGGGAGAGAAGTGGGAACAGAGGACAGGCATTCACCCTGGCACAGAATTTGGGAAAAAAAGCAGAATTATAGCAGTAGAAATAGATACATGTACTATCCCAGGAACTAAACTGGGACTGAGTGACAGTTGCATTTCAGCCTTACTCGAAGTGGGGTTGGAGGGAGGAAGCAGTCTGCATTCAGGTTTTACCTAACATAGATTATTTCTGTATCAGGTCAGCTGTGGGGCTGGTGTACTGAGGTAGAGTCAAGTCTCCAACTTTCCTTCCCCATAATATACAGGCATAGGAGGCATCAGCCCTGTGGATGTTGCTCTCCTCATTGTCTCCCCAGTAACAGCAGCTGATGGAATAGAAGGAGGCTTTCTGTGGATCGTCTTTGCTCCCTTATACAGATGAACAGGACAATGCACAAATTTGGCTACTTAAAAAGAGCCACATTGTAAAGAACAGAATTTATATTAAGTATTCAATCTTATTTCTGGTATTTTCTGACTGAAGGAATTTCTTAGCCTTACCATTGAGCTTCCTTAACTAATGCTGGCAAAATTGATATAAAAAACATCTGATGATTCATAGTTTGGTAGCTTGCAACTTTCTTGACCTTAGGTTATCCTGCTCAATAGCCAGTGAAAGTACCAATTAGCTGGGTTGCTACGTGCATGCTATAGTACATTTTCACCTATGGCTAAGTTTGTTTAGAGACAGGACTAGCACATCCAATGCTGCTGGGCAAAAAAGACAGACTTTAAATCTTTAAATCCCCTTCTTCTGAGCACATCTTTAACCTGGTTCATTTCTACCTTAATTATGTGAGTTACAGTGTTATTTTTATTAGAATAGAACACTGAACATTTCAGTGGTATGAACTGACTTTACTCACTGTTCAAGAAAAATCTGAAATACACATTTAGAGAAAGACCAAGTCTGGAAAGCTTTTACTACAAAGGAAGTTAAAAGTAACTGAAGAGGCCAGGTGTGTTTAAAATAAAAAATAGGAGTTCAAATTAAAACTAAAACCATGCTTACCTTACATGCTAATCCTCTGTGATCAATTTTAAATCATAAAAGTGGATATCAGTATGAAATACTTGAGTGAGTTGCCACTTATTCATTCTACTTCGCAAACATTTGTGAAATGAATGCTGGAAGTTTTTAGTGCCTCTAACTGATTATTTTTTTAATATCTAGGTTGATAGCCATTATTATCTTTACTTACATGCATCTCAGAAGGTGGAAAGGTAAATTAAAATGTTATTTTTAAAAATAAAAATACTGTGACTTTTTCTACCTTTCTGTATATTAAATTTGTAGGGGAAGCAAAATCCTGAAATAAGTCTCCACTAGCAGAATTAAGTAAATGTTGCACTGATATTCATAGATCGTTTTTCAAAAGATAATATATGATCCTCACTGACATGGAACCTAAGACCCATTTTCAGCAAGGTTTTAGAGCATTATTAGGACTGCACTTTACACTGGCAATGGGTCTCATACATGCAAATGAAAATGGACTACAAATTTGGTCCCATGTGTAAAAGAACCATTATATCAGCTGAAATTTGGGCACCATACCTATATTTAGGATGACTGCATAACAGAGGAGTCAATATGACCACTTCATATTCACAGGTAGTAACTTCTGCTACTGAAAGGATCTCATGTTTAGCTTCTGGATGACAGACGTACATCACTGCACTTGATCTGGGCAGGTTTTGTCTCAAACTACAAGGCGTACCATTTCCCATTTCTACTGGATAGTATGGAGTCATTTGACCCTCTATGTTTTTTGAAGGAATCTAGAGAAGAGAGATCAAGAGATAATTAGAAACTGCAACAGAGCTGTTTCATCTTTTCTGAAATATCATCAGACTGTGAAGTCTATCACATTACAAATTTCCTTTTATTGATTATTTTTCTCTTCACAAGTAGTAGGATGGAGTTGTCAGTGGGTGAAGACTTCTTTTACACAGGTAGAAGAATCATGAATATTCAACAAAGTTAAAGCAATAGGTAAGTAGTACAAGTAGGGTAACACCCAAGAATAGATTTAAGAGCTATTATAGGGGACTGAAGATCAGGAAAATTAAATGGGAACAGATTAAAATGCACAAATATGCCAAGGAAGCAAAATTCCCCCCTCTCTCCTTTCTTGTGTCCGGCCTGTTAAGGGACTTATGTGAAGAGTCTAAATATACTTTTGGATGCTTTTTAAATAACGCAAGCACAGAATCAGTTGTGTGTGTGAGGGCACATCTGCCCATGTCAGCCAATCTGTAAAAATGATTAAAGACCTTTAAAGACAAATGTCAAAAGTTTACTTTATAAACTTTTAAACCTTGGCTTAAAAACAAGTCAAAATTCTGAATTCTTCTCCTTTATTTAAATAATACCCTTTTAAGGTTTGTTAATTAAATCCTTACCAATTTTGTGTTTATTTTGTTGGGAAAATTTGTGATCTGCCAGTTTCTAGTCTAGTAACTATTTTTTTAAAACTATGGATTACATTTTTTTTGTAAGCAAATTAAGTGACCATTACAAATGTACTGTTCTGCAGGTATAAAAGTGAGCATTGACCCGTGAAGGTTAGATCCACAGAAGGATTTAGGCACCTAAATCAAAAATCCAAATCCTCAAATGCCCCTGTTAAGTTGTCAGCTGGAACCTATATTAAAGATCTTTAGGCACTTGAATTAAACTTCTGAAGATACTGGCAATGTCTACATGAGATGCTGACTGTGCTGTAGCTTGTTACTACTGAGCAGCAGCAGTGCGTGGCAGTAAGCATGACATGACACTACGACACAGCAGTAACAAGCTACTGCACAGTCAATGTCACGAAAAAGCTGTTTGGCAACACTACTGCACAGTAACTCCAACTGCTGCGCACTTAGCATCCCGTTTAGACATAGCCACTGAGGAGTGCTTCAGTCCTGACAGTGCTTTGCAGCGCAGCACCTCTTGTATGCCAGAGCCTTGCTGGCATCCCCAGGCTAGGCATTCTTTGTCCTCAGGTATGCAGTTTGGTCACTATTTTCAGAGCAGCAGCTTCAGCCTTTCGTTCAATAGCTCACTGGGTAGGCACTCATACAGGACATGAAAGATGTAGGCTAGGCTCATTTTCTCCTCAGCCTGAGGGATTCAAATGGAAAGCCACCTCAAAAGAGTGCCTTAGTAACTGCTACATGCTAAGGTAGGGTAGAGGTGCTCTATTTTCTACAAAAGCTGTTGCTCTGTGTGTGGAATAATGATAATAGTCATTGGGCATGACTATAGTGTAAGGGGGCAGGACACTTACTGGGAGCAGAGAAAACTTAGGTTCTAGTCCCTGCCCCACTGAATACTTGAATATTCAGGGAGAGGAGGAAACTGAACCTACATCCTGGACAACTGCTCTAACCCCTGTGCTGCTTGATACAGTGGGCACTACAACATTTCCTCAACAGCTTTCACTTGACAGGACTGCTCATTCCTCAGTGCTTGAAAGAAAAGACATATGCAGCTAACTACATCTGACCTTCAGGCTCAGATCTATGAATCCCAAGTAAAGAGAGTTTTCTGCCTGCATCTGGGTATAAAGTAGCTAAGCAGAATATAATACACAAATTTTGACTTCATCTGCTTCTGTGGCTGAAATGAATGCTTCCCAAGAAGTATTAATCAAATGTGCTCCAATTTACAAAATAAGGTATAGCAAGGAAAGAGCATGTCCATACAGAGTATGAGTCTACAAGTTAAAATAAGGCATGACTTGGATGTCTGACCACAGACCAATTCTGCTCTGGCTAACCCCAAACCTAATATGCTTCAGGCATTTATCTTGTTCTGTTTTAAAACTAGGTAACGTTACATTGAGTTTTAAGGCCTAAATTTCTTCTCCAAAAGGAAAGGCTTCCAGTGGAGAAGAGAAACACAAAGGAGTGCTATTGACAGAAGGGTCCATCAAGGTTGGTGGAGCTGTGTCAAGGATTTAGCAAGGGATACCAGGCTCTCTCTTTCCCTAGGGCACCTATCTGTTACATACCTTTGTGTAGCCAAAGCCCAAGCAACCTTTGTTAATGAATAGATGGATGAATTTGTGGTAGGAGAGTTTCTGGACAAGCACAGAAACAAGTGTTGCCAGGCCAGAACATGACTGCATGCGTCTCTATAGGGAAAAGTTCATAGGTTTTTATATATCATGTATATTTAAGTTGTGTAGCGATATTAAGGGCGTTGTACAACTAAATATTTTACCAAGACTGGAAGTGATTTATTTATAAAAATTTGGCTTGACCTTAGCCTTAATGTCCAGTAGCTTGTGACTAGAAAGAAAAAAAACAAACCAGTAGATGGAGAAGAACAAGTAACCTTCTTTAATACTGGACCAACGATCAAAATGGGGGGAAAAAACCCTACTCCAAGGAATTTAATTCTCCACATACATGTTGGTTAGTGAACTGAGCATGTAATCTAATCTAGGTTTAAATTGCTTCCATGGCAGAATTTAAAGTAATGTTTTTCACTTGCCTCTTTTGTACTTTCTTTTGTATTTTCACTTTCTTCTTGATCTAGGGAATAATTAAGAATGAGTTAAGTGTAAAGTTCTTTTCAAAACTCAGTTAAAGTTTTACCTTACATGCAACATTCTAAGCTAAATACTTTGTTTTGCGTATGATATAGCACTTTGCATACAGTAGGGTATGCCATTTATTTTCACCAGCTTGTAAGAGAGCAAGAGAGCAGAAAATTCACTTTTAAAGTAATAAACTGAAGGGGGGGCAAAGGGAGTGGGGTGCGGCTGGAGCAAAGAGAAGCTATTTATATTTAACAACTGATGAGTTTAAAAGGCTGCATACCAGTAGCTCATGCCTCTCCTCACTCCCTAGACTGAGGGAGCACAAGAAGTATACTGTGCATCAGTGATCATCACCAAAGAAATAGTCTGTAGAGGGGCATTAGGAGTTAGCATATGTTACAGTAACTCTTAAGACTGGTCTGATATGTGGCAGGATCACAAGAGAGACATTACCCTTGCTGTGTAATTAATGTGAGTTTCATATTTTCACTCATAACCTCTCAGATGTTAAAGAAATGTATCCTGCAATAAACATGGTGAACTTGCCTCAAAGGAGTTACTTGTTGGACGTGGAACTTCTTTGTAGAACCCAAGTATCCTACATTAATTTTAACACCTGGTACATTACTTAGACCTCCCACTATCCTGCAGTGCTCTGCTCTTTGTCTTCCACCTCCAAGAGTAAGGGAGGTAGGGGGAGCATCTGGCTTGCTGTTAACCTGCCCAATGTTGAACTGTCAGGTAGGCTTGCAAGCAGCCTTGTCCCAACTGCTTCCAGGCAGCAAAGGAAATGCTGCTGCTGCTTCCGCCAGTGACTCACCAGGGGCAACCCCCACACCCAATACCCCCTGCCCGCCCTTGCAGTTTGTGGGTATCTTGCAAGTAGCCCTAGTCCCAGGCTGCTTGCCTACACTTTAAACTACTCAGGTTGCCAGCACATCCTTTAAAGTCCTGGGGACAGGGGGAGCCGCCCTTTATTGTGGCCTGGTTGGAAAGTGTGTCTTTGCTGTACTCCAGCAGAGTAAAAGGAGGGGGTTATCATATAGCCATTTGTAAGACTTCACTTTCTACAAAATTTGTAGCACTGTAAGATCACATTCTCAAGTTAGGAGGTACTTAAATTCCATGTATAGAACCCAAGAAAGGTTAGGCACCCCAGAATGTGATTCAAAATAATAAGCACCCAAAGAGAAGAAGCCTTATCTAGCTAAAGGAAGTGCCAGAGAGGGTTATGTCTGAAATCTTGCCTTTTGCAGTTTTAGATGACTTCTTGTAGGTCTCAGTTAGCCAGCAGTGCAAGAATGGGATTCACAACACAAACCACCCTTGGATTTAAGTGCCAAAGTCATGCCTTTAGGGCAGCGGTTGGCATCCTTTTTTTGGGCTGCAGGCCAGAGTGACCCAGTGTAGAGCAGGGGTGGACAATTATCTGGGCTTAAAGACCACTTAAGCAGTTTTGGTGAGCTGTTGGAGGCTGGGGTGAAGGGTAGGAGTGCTGACCCACCCTAGCATGCTGGGGAAGGGGTGGCATTTGATCCTATCTGGCCCCAGGCCCATCTGCCCTGCACCCACCACTAGAGGTCCTGGATGGGTAAGGTCTCCATGGAGACTGGCTGGGAACCCCATGGACACTCAGCTGAGTGGATGAGATGGGGCCACAAGTGGGTGGGGAGCAGCATTGGAAAGCAGGGCAGGTAGGTGAGGCCATGATTGCTGGCTACGGACAATAGGGGCCTGGGGCTCAGGGCCGAGCCACTATCCATTCCCTGCATGTCCCCATGATCGGCGTTAGTTCCACAGGAAGGGACTGCCACTCCCCACTGGCCTGAAGCCCCATGCCTTCTGCCTAGATGAGTGCCCCCTGCTTCCAGGGGTCCCAGCCAGTCTCCATGGAGACCCTGCCTGCTCTCTCTAGTGCCTCCAGCAATGGGTGTGAGGCAGAGGGGCAATGGGGCTGGGTCTGCAAGCAACATAGGCAGCAGTAGTCAGAAGGAGCCACTGCCACGGAGGTTCCTAAGCTGAGTCCAGCTGCTGCGCTGCCCCCACTGTCCTGCATGCCCTGGGGTGGCAGAATAAGCTGCACATGCCATGGCCTGAGATGCTCCCCATGGCTGGATCATGTGGGTCTGAGGGACCCGCCATAGGTCACAGAATCCCTTGGCACCCTGGATCTGGTCCACAGGCCATATTTTGCTTCTCTCCCCACCCCCCAGTGTTAGAAATGGGAGGCAGGTACTAGGACCCAGTTGTCTCTGCTGGCACTTCTCCCCACAATGGTAAGGGGAAACTACTGCCACTGACCCTGCCCCCTGCCAAATGCCACCAAAGCCTTATTTCCATGGGCTGGATCACGGACTAAACACTGACTCACCCTTCTTCAGCTCTTTTTCAAGAAAGGAAAGACATGATGGTTTTGGTATACGTGCCTTTCACAAAACAGCTGGCAGTGCACTTGCCCAGGACATGGCAAACTGGAGTTCTAGGCCCTCCTCAAACCTGAGAGATTCACACCCACAACTCCCACCTCCTAGGGGAGCCAGAGCAAAGGCTCTTTTTCTACTGCTATCTTTGAATCGATAGCAGAATGTAACAAAGAATTCATGGTTAACAGGTCAGAGAGAAAGGGAACACAACTGAAGCCAATGATTACAGCCTGGTGGTTATGACACTTTCCAGGGAGACATAGATTGAACCCCCTCTCACCTGAGTTGAGAGGAAGAGAGGGTAAAAGAATTGAGGCCTTCTACCAAGTGCTTTACTACCTAGGATATTATGTAATGAAGAGAAAACCTCTTCTTCTAGCCATGGTTTTCACCGAAAGTGACTGTGGCTGTTATTCTTTGTGCTGAGTTCAGTGCAACCAATAAATTAGATGCATTCAGAGCATACGTGCTGGATCAAGCTCTTCAATGGACTGCAGTGCAGGGATACCCAAGTGTGGTTCTCAGACATGCTTAGGTGACAAACAGGAACTGAGATGCTCAGATATGCCAAAACAGTAGCCGTTCTGGGCAGCTGCAGAAGCAGCATTCAAATAATCTGGAATACTTTACTGGTGAAAACTTAGGTTGCCAAGAGGCTGGACAGGAATTCTGTGGATGACAGTCTGGGATGTAGGCCCCTAAGTGGTTTTGTTAATGTGGAACAGAAATTTTTAAGGCCTTCCTGAGCAATGCAAGGTTTACCATTGTTGACTTTGCTTTACCATTGTGTAGCAGTGTCCACAATCAGATATGTAATGTCCTAACACAAGGAAGTCTCTGCCTTATACTGCTTATGATCTGACAGACAAATAACTAGAGATGCAGAAAGATCAACATACAATCTATTCTCCAGACTGTATATACGTTCTCTCTCTAATGCCCCTCTACTAGAAAAAATTAATTGGCTACTTTCATGTTTCCACACAAAATTTCTAGCACACTCCTGTGGTAACAACAAAATAATGCCAAAAAATATAAAATGAAACAAAGAGAGCAAAAAATAAACAGACAAACCTGGGTCTGCTAAGGGATTCTTTATCATCATGTTTCCAAGGAAGTATTCTTGGATGTTTATTTTCTACAATCAAAATACATAGTTATGTAATGTACTGCAGGTAAAATGCTCTCAGAGTATTTGAGAAAAGATATGTTCATTGCTGTAAGACTGTTTGCTGTGGCATCAGAAACCAAGCGTCAGCTTTAAGGCCTACTCCCATTTGGTACTCAAAAGCTTTGAGAAACATACCTGGCCAGTTTCTTTTTCCTCATGATACTGACGAATGTGTTTACCATGACAGACTTCGTAGGTCCAGTAAGATTCAATCTAAAAAGAGATTTACATTCTAGTTAATGACAATCACAATTTTTAACAAATGTAAGGCTTCACTTTGGATTTTGCTGCTCAGCTTTCAGTCTGGGTCACATGAAGACAGAAACCCGAATTAACAAAAATTGCAATCCTCTCATGATTCTAAAGATATTGACCGTTTTCCGTGTATATCTAATAGGTAAAATTACACTGGTCTTAGGTTGATATTGTAGGCCAAGATTTATTTTAGGTGAATCGTATTAGAGCCAAGTAATTCTTCATGGAAGAGTCTGATCATAGGTTTATAGGACAGATCAGCTATGGTTACTGCTCCAGACAGTAGCTTGAACTACTACTTGAGGTGACTTGCCCCTCTTCGTTGGCATGGAACATAGGCGGTGCATAGTGGGGGCATATGCCCCCCCCTGAGATTGGCCCTCACCAGCCAGGGAGTGTGGGGCGACGGCTGGTGCCCTCCCTGAGATTGTGGGGGCGCTGAGAGAAGCGCCAATGGCACTTCCAGCACTGCCCCCTGGTCGGTGATTGGCCGCTGGGGGACCCCCCTCGCCTCACCCCCAGTCGGCAATCGGCCGCTGGTGCCCCCTTAGTATCAGGAGGCACTAGTCACCCATGGCATGGACGTTATATTAGGACTACCAGATCAGCATAATTCTGGATTCACTGTCCCTGCTCCTCAGTGCCACCTTGTTTGGAGCTAGGATATAGTTCACTCCCAAAACATCAAAGGCCAGTTAAAAAAAAAAAAAAGAGAGAAAAAACACAACGTATTTAAAAAGAGTAATAATGTACTGGGAAATAAAGTTACACACGATAAGCAAGCAATTCTAGGGTATCTATAAGAACATCTCTTTTGGTCTTGCAATAAATATATCCACAGCATATCTTTTAACCACCAGCTGTTACATATTTTGGCTTGAATGCTGGAAGTGTATTCTTCTGTTCCCCATTTACAAATTGCTACTGTAACCACACAAACTACTCAAATTCTCGGAGACCTGTTTAGAACAACTGTTTTCAACAATAACAATTTAAATATTAAATCCAGTGAAGATTTGGAGAATGTATTTCTGCTTAAATTACCAGTTGGAATCTTAGGTACACATTTATTTTTTTACAGTAAACATTAACAGGGGTGGGATATAGGCATTTGCTAACTTGCATACTGAAGAACTAAAACAGGAAACATACTCTATATGAACAGCTACTTTGTTTAAAGAGAGGCTCCAACAGTTCTCTTGGACTAGGACCTTTGTAATCCTTCTCTTCTTCCTAGAAGAAATAAAATTATTCCACGTTTATTCAGTATACATTATTCAGTACACACACACATCTATATATAAAATTAAATGTACAATGGTCAGATTATATTTATCCAAATAAGGAAAAAGGTTGATTGGTAAGGATATAAGGCAGTAACAAATTATGGTCCCCAAGAACTTGCCCAATTAAAATCTGTAAGTATTTTTAATTGGGATGGGACAATGATTGCAAGTCAAAAACAAACTAGACAAAATAGATGTATTCAGGGATTATGCAAATAAAACACAATACAGAAATTGGTTTGCTTTTTGTGTTTTAACTTAGAAGTGACAGCTGCAAACTAGATGAGAGAATACAAGGCAAAAAGCATTCAAGCTGAGGAGAACATAATTTCTATAGTATATAAATAACTTCTATAACCTGTCTCATTAGTTCTTTCTTTATGGTATGTGTATATAGTAGAAAGTGTTTGTCACCACATTTTCACAGGACAAAGACGTTTGAAGTTATAATTTAGAAGACGTAGGAGTGAAAAATCTATGAAAACTGATTTCTTTACACAGTATTCTATTATAAAAGCCTAAGTCTGTCCGTCTGTCTGTCCATAACACTTTATTCGTGCTCCGACTGGCTGACAAACAGCCACGAATACCTCCCTGGTGCTAGGGTAGAGAGATCCATTATGTTGTTCTTCAGAATTAATATATTAGTAAGTTAACCAATTTTTTCTTAATTTGGATACTGTTGTGCAGAGATATGAGGTAAACAAGAGACAACTGCAACCAGCCTCATTCTATTGATAATTCAAAGATCACTGACAACTGAGGCAGTACATTAACGAGCTCTAGGACTGTGTGGCTCCAGCCTATTCTGTGATCACTAACCACACCCCCACCTGCTCTAATGGCCTGGTGATCTCACTGTGCCCACACAGGGTTACTAGAATAGTTTGGGCCAGGTCCTCATTCTCTCTCCCTCAGCCTCTACCTGGCTTGCCTTTCCTATTTTAGCACTGCTTTGCTTTTTTTTTTTTATTGTTGTTCTTTCAAATTTTGCTGAGTTTCTTTATAGATGGGAAGGCCACCAGCTGCCTAGGTTCAAGCCCTAGGGCTAGACTGCACCATTTTGTAAGTGAGCCAACAGCTACAGAAGTGAGGTGACTCGGTGACAAATGAACACGTGATCTAGTACACGAGCTGTTCCCACAAGCAGCCTTGCTTCAATGGGAGCTGCAGAAGATATGAAATTTCATAGCTTACTAGCCTCGACCGCTGCTTCTCCTCTACACCTCCCCCATTGGCTTACTCTGTTACCAGAACCTCCCCTATGAAGGAACTCTAAGCTAGCTGTTCCACTACCACTAACATAAAAGTCTGTTTCCAAAGCTACACACATCCTCTGTCTGGAAGAAAATACATTTTCCTCTACTTATTATTCAGAAAATTCTCAGACTGCTTCATTCCTGCCAAATCATTCCACTTTGTCTAGGAAAAACCCAGTAGTGGAAAAGCAATGAAATAAAATCAACCTGTAGAGCCATAGTCAAGTATTAGTGCTAAAAGGTGAATGACCTCCCCATCTTCCTCTTAGGTTATGCAAAGTTCTACCTTCCCTCCAAATCCCCCAGCCTTGGCAGTTGCCCCCCCCATCCTATTTCAATTTACTAATTAAATCAAATGTTTTTAGTTACTACAGCAAGATAGAGGTTATGCTGGTGGGTACATCAAAATTCTTAGGGCACTTTTACATGCTCCAGGGGTGGGGGGATGCTTTAATTAGAGCGGCTCTAAAACACCACCATGTCTTGTGTATCAGTGTCCCCATGCTTAAAAATGGCAGTGGGAGTGCTTGAACTAGAGCTTTAGTTAAAAATGGTGGTGGGGGTACTTTAAATGTTGGGATGCTGATACACGAGATGCAACAGGCTGCTGGAGTGCCATGCTCCAATGGACTTGATTAATTGAGTCTGCTCTGATGCCCTGGAAATCCAGTACATCAGAGCAGCCTCTGTGCTTGTGCATAGGTGCCCTTAGATTGTATGATGCAGATTTGAATGTTGAAACCTGACCCACAATCAGTTAATGCAGCCAGTAGTTAAAGCATGTTTCTGAACCTGACTGCCTCCAAAATCTCCCGAACAGCTAGTCACTGACATTGTTATAACTTCTGAATACCAAAGACACACTATTCCATCTTGGCAGACAAGGACCTGACCGTAATTATATATTCTCATCTCTCAACTGCAGTACAGTGCAGCAGACCTACATAAGAAGCCATCAGTCCCTCTGCAAGCTCCAACTAGTGCAGAACACTACTGTGAATTTTTCCAGCTCCTGCAAACACACCAAATCTGTCCTCCCCACCAAACTGACTTCTTAAACAATACAAACTCAATTCAAGGTCTCAACCTTCACCTTCAAGACACTCAATACTCTGGAGCCCAGAATATCTATGACATTGGATGGCCAACCTGCAGCACAGGTGCCACAACTTGCATGGGCAGCTTCTGTGTGTGTCATATGGCAGACTGGGAACAGGATGAGCAGCACAGTGGCAGATCAGGCAGGGAGCAGAAAGTGAAGAAGATCAGATAAGGAAAAGGGATCAAAATGGCATGCAGGTAGGATGTGGGGCAAATTTGTGGCATGCTGGCCAAAACAGTTGATCCCCACTGATCTGTGAAATACTTGAAATCTCAGGATGAAGATCATGGCCAACAGCTCTGTTCCACAAGCAGAAGCATGGTGGGAAAGCTCATCTCTGCAGAAAAGAGCATTTTTCTCAAGAGCTGTCTTTGATCATGAAACTAACTCTCACAAGAACCAGAATGTCGCATACTTCCCTAATTTCCACTACGACTACAAGATGTGCTTTCTAACAGGCCATCTACCAGAAACACAACATCACGTTCATTTACAAACCTGTACCCCGAACTGCATGCTCAGTTCTCTCCCTACAGAGGGGAACAGGGAAGGAACAAAGCTCATGCGACAGCCATAACTTGCATCACTTAACGCCCTGCTCGCAGGCACTCAGAAACCAGGATGATAAGTGGGGTATGGCCCTACAGAGAACTGTCATTCATGACCACTGTGTTCAGAGAATATGAATAACGCTGACACTTTGCTTGAGAAGTTGGCCACTTATTTCTTTTAAAGGAGTTTTTATGTCCTGGAGACACGGCTTGTAACAGCAGCAAACCCAGCAGAAGCCTGGAATGACCCTTTTGGCCCAGGCAGGATCTCAGCACTGGTTCTGGAAGGCTGTCTGGTTACGTGCTATCCATGCTGCACGCAGCCCATTACATCAAGGCCCAAGCGTGATGCACCCTGCCTGGGGAGCCTGGCCCGAAGGGAAGGGAGCTGCGCTCTGTTTGACAGGAGTGTCATGAACAGGCTGCAGGTGCAGCACTGGGCATTCCAGCAATGGGTCTTAAATTTTAGGCCCCCCCCCCCCACTTGAGTGGGGAAAGCCTCACTAGTAGGGATATCAAGGTGCCAGACCCCTTCCCTTGGTCCCTTCTCCTTCCCTTTTCTGCCTGCCCCCACCCCAATGTTATTTGACCCCAGCAGTCTTTCTTGCCCAAGCACAGGGGGCCTGGACCCGATGATCTGTAAGGTCCTTTCCAGCCCCTAACAACTATGAAATGGCCCCAGAAAGCTCACCTCGTCCCCGCTTGCTATCAACGGGAGCAGGCACTTGTACTTCTCCTTATCCACCGTTGTCATAATGACGTAGTTGTCCTCCTTATACAGCACGCCAGCAGTGGGCTGAAACAGCACAACCCAGAGTCAGGTGGCCCCTTGCAGGGAACAGCCGGGCTCAGAGGAGCCACCCCTGGGCTCAGCCCAGCACAGGAGCTTCAAACTGCCAGGTTTTAAATATGAAATTATCGTATTGGAAGCTCAAAATGATTTGCTGAAAAACTATTGTGCACTGAAAAAATATGCAATAAGTCTTCTTATTTACTTTGTATTGCTTACTGTAAGTCCCAGCAAGGGAGTGAGAACTGGGTCAAAGTTGAAACATATCGTTATTTTGAGGCCAGCCATCATAAGGAAGTGCCCACAGCAAGCCCAAAAGTCAGTTAAGACTCTCCGAGAGTGACTTGGGTTTTGCATATACTGCATCAATTAGCTGCCTCAAAAACGAGTGTGCATCCTGAACACTTT
>NW_017728975.1:133995-135377 GCF_001723915.1 Gavialis gangeticus
CGGCACCGACCCAACCACTGCCAACCGGCCCGGCTACACCCGCCGGCCACGTCTGCTTCCGGCGGCACCTGTCACATCACTTCCGGGCCTGTGGTGATAGTGGGGTGGGAGCATCAACATCCGGGTCACGCAGGCTGCTGGCGGGGGTGGCTTCTCTGAGGGATGGTGATTGAGCCCGGTAAGGGGCGGGGAAGGGGAGCAGTTGGTTGCGGGGGGAGAGATTGGGGCCGGCTCCGCCGCCCGTGCCGGCGGCAGCAGCGGCTTGGCCTGTCCGCCCTAGTGCCCGAAAGCTGGGGGGCGAGGAACAGGCAGCGGCAGTTGCACCCTGGCGCGACGGGCGGCGCATGCGTAGGGGGGCGGGACGTATGGAAACTCGGGCGCGGAGATGCCTGGTACTGGCTCCTTCCCCGCACTCCCCAAGGGACAGGTGCGAGGCCCTGGTCCTGCTTGTTTTCTCCTATATCGCACTGGCCCTAAAACTTCCCCGGGGAAGGGTTGTACAAGACCGAGTTCAGTGGGCTGCTAATGCTGCTGCCTCTCGCTTAACGTCATAGTTACGTTCTTGAAAAATGTGACTTTAAGCAATTCCAGTTACGTCACAGTAGTTGCCTACTAGTACGTGGCAGCTAACAGAACATTGTGCGGCTTGAGTATGTTCTCAACTAGATCGGCAACGCAATAACGAAACTATGCTAACCGGGATGACATTAAGTGAGGAGTACCTGTATTGTGGCACTGAACCCTTAAGAAGCACTCTTCAGTGCCAAGGCCGGGCTCTGAAATGGAGTTGGTTGCCTTTAGCTGTTCCTGTCCCAGACAGTAATCGCCACTCATGTGCGTGTGTGTGTGTTCATGCATGTGTATGTGTGTGAAACCAACCCTGTGTGTGGGAGAGGGAGAGAGAAAGAAACCAGCCCTTATGGGAGCCATTTGAAATAAATGTAACCAGTTCAAGGTTAGTTGAGAGCGAGTGTAAAAGCATTGACATGGGAACATGCCCTTTAAATAGATTTGTTTAAAGAACTAGGGAAGCCATTGTAACTTTGCATAGGCAGGTACTTGGGTTCTCGGGATGTCAGTTGAGTTATTCCCAGGTTACACCGGAGTGATTAAGAGCCAGGTTTGAGAGTGAAATCGGGAGTTTGAAAGACAGGTCATGCCCCGAAAGTTAAGTTGGTCCTGTGCTCTTAATTCAGTCAGGATGCCTAGGCGTGTATTTTTTTTTCCTTCAGTTTAATCTTATGTATTATAATTTGCCATGTGTACCATATGTGCCATGTGCTTTGTGTCCAAATTAATGCTATTGGAGAAACTTAAGAGCTATCTGTGCTACAAATTTCAGTCTAAACCAGGGGTGGGCAAAATGTGGCCTGTGGGCCAGA
>NW_017728975.1:140377-140836 GCF_001723915.1 Gavialis gangeticus
TGCCTCAAAAACGAGTGTGCATCCTGAACACTTTCACTATTACTGATCACACAAGGCTAGAAACGATGATAGAAATACAATCGTGACCTGCAGTATTACCAACCCTCAGGATTTTGGGTGTTGTTCTTAAAGTCTATGCTTCGGCCACATGAAAAAAAACCTCTTGCTCTTGTCTAGAGTTATAAATACAAATCTAGATAAAAGAAAGAGAGATGCTTTTTCACATGCCAGAAGCGTAGGCTTTTAAGAACAACGCCCAAAATCATGAGTTGGCCACACTGCACCTGGCAAGACTGAAAGCGACCCGCTCCCATCCCCCGCACTGACCAGGCTGAACTCGGTGCCAGGCCAGTTCACCCTGAAGGGGACGTCGTCGCTGAGCTGCGACAGTGCCCGGCTGCCGGCCCCCGCCGCTGCCGCCGCCAGCAGCCCACACAGCAGCGCCAGGCGCGCGGGGGG
>NW_017728975.1:141072-146225 GCF_001723915.1 Gavialis gangeticus
GGCGCGAGTCGTCGGCCCCCCATCATGCCGCCGGCGGGGGCCGCGAGCCGCGCGGCACCGACCCAACCACTGCCAACCGGCCCGGCTACACCCGCCGGCCACGTCTGCTTCCGGCGGCACCTGTCACATCACTTCCGGGCCTGTGGTGATAGTGGGGTGGGAGCATCAACATCCGGGTCACGCAGGCTGCTGGCGGGGGTGGCTTCTCTGAGGGATGGTGATTGAGCCCGGTAAGGGGCGGGGAAGGGGAGCAGTTGGTTGCGGGGGGAGAGATTGGGGCCGGCTCCGCCGCCCGTGCCGGCGGCAGCAGCGGCTTGGCCTGTCCGCCCTAGTGCCCGAAAGCTGGGGGGCGAGGAACAGGCAGCGGCAGTTGCACCCTGGCGCGACGGGCGGCGCATGCGTAGGGGGGCGGGACGTATGGAAACTCGGGCGCGGAGATGCCTGGTACTGGCTCCTTCCCCGCACTCCCCAAGGGACAGGTGCGAGGCCCTGGTCCTGCTTGTTTTCTCCTATATCGCACTGGCCCTAAAACTTCCCCGGGGAAGGGTTGTACAAGACCGAGTTCAGTGGGCTGCTAATGCTGCTGCCTCTCGCTTAACGTCATAGTTACGTTCTTGAAAAATGTGACTTTAAGCAATTCCAGTTACGTCACAGTAGTTGCCTACTAGTACGTGGCAGCTAACAGAACATTGTGCGGCTTGAGTATGTTCTCAACTAGATCGGCAACGCAATAACGAAACTATGCTAACCGGGATGACATTAAGTGAGGAGTACCTGTATTGTGGCACTGAACCCTTAAGAAGCACTCTTCAGTGCCAAGGCCGGGCTCTGAAATGGAGTTGGTTGCCTTTAGCTGTTCCTGTCCCAGACAGTAATCGCCACTCATGTGCGTGTGTGTGTGTTCATGCATGTGTATGTGTGTGAAACCAACCCTGTGTGTGGGAGAGGGAGAGAGAAAGAAACCAGCCCTTATGGGAGCCATTTGAAATAAATGTAACCAGTTCAAGGTTAGTTGAGAGCGAGTGTAAAAGCATTGACATGGGAACATGCCCTTTAAATAGATTTGTTTAAAGAACTAGGGAAGCCATTGTAACTTTGCATAGGCAGGTACTTGGGTTCTCGGGATGTCAGTTGAGTTATTCCCAGGTTACACCGGAGTGATTAAGAGCCAGGTTTGAGAGTGAAATCGGGAGTTTGAAAGACAGGTCATGCCCCGAAAGTTAAGTTGGTCCTGTGCTCTTAATTCAGTCAGGATGCCTAGGCGTGTATTTTTTTTTCCTTCAGTTTAATCTTATGTATTATAATTTGCCATGTGTACCATATGTGCCATGTGCTTTGTGTCCAAATTAATGCTATTGGAGAAACTTAAGAGCTATCTGTGCTACAAATTTCAGTCTAAACCAGGGGTGGGCAAAATGTGGCCTGTGGGCCAGATGCAGTCCGCCAGGCCATTCTACCTGGCCCGCGGGGCCCCTAAAATATTTAGAAAATTAATATTTAGCTGCCCCTGGCTGCCTGTCATGTGGCCCTTGATGGCTTGCCAAAACTCAGTAGGCGGCCCACTGTCCAAAATAATTGCCCACTCCTGGTCTAAATAAAAACTGGGAAGCAGGTTAATTAAATGCCTGCCTGGATCTTTGTGCTTGTGTGGCTTTGTTGTTTGTCATATGCTTATTTAAAGCTAGCTTGTGTGTCTCTGTGCTAGGCTGTAGGCTACCGTGTGTGTGTACTTGTAGTAATGCCATCAAATAGACATCTAGTCAGTTTATTTCCAGCTTCGCTTCCCTTCCCTCCCCTCCCCTTGAATTGGGAGTCCTGATTTAACACTTCTTCTGTTCGTTTGAATTGAATCAGTGTTATTCTGCCCTGTCCAGTCATTTAGAATAGCAGTCTACCAAACAGACTAGTAGTATTTTACACCAGCTTGGCTTGCATGTCGATGACTATACATGATGAAGTGAATGGGACCTGTTGTGTGTGGTGTTATCATTTTTTTTGTATTAGTTTTTCTAAATGCCTTTTTCAGGCTTGAAGTTTTAATGGCAGAGTTCCTATTAATCATGTTCCATAATGACTAGCAAGCAGATAGTGAAATGCGGGGAATGGCCGTGCCTAGGGGAGTCACTTTCAAGGCTTAGGCTCAGCCCAGTGCAGGAGCTTCAAATGGACCATGCTGCCAGGTCTTAAATATGAAATTATCATATTGGAAGCTCAAAGTTATTGTATTTGCTTAAAAACTATCATACACTGAAAAACATGAAAATAAGTGTTGTTTACTTTCTGTTGCTCACTATATATCCCAGTGAGTAAGTGAGAACTGGGTCACCAACACTGAATAATGCATTATTCTTCCTTATTTGAATACTCAAAAGTAGTGCAACCATTTTTGTTTGTGGGCTTTACTGAACCACGTTGGGTCAGAGGTGGGCAGGTTGGATGTGTCCAGGACCCAGCTGCCACAGCTGCTTGTCCCAGCAGCAGCACAGAGAGAGCACCTACTGCTGGAGCCCCACATCTGTGGGATGAATCAGACTGCTCCACAGGCTGGGCCCGGCCCACAGGCCATAGGTTGTTCACCCCTGTAATGCTTAATGATAATTATTACATTAATGACACCTGTTTGATGCCCTGTTAGTGGGACTTACTCTGTTCACATGCCAGTGTTGTTATAATACTGAATTTGGGTCAAGTATGTTGATCTGGGATCAAAAAACAAAGCCAAATGTTTGGATGCTTTTGTGAAGGGGACTCTAGGAGTACCTGTGTAGAACAAATACATAAACATCCTTGTTTTACAGGGGGAGGTAAGTTTTCAGGGTTGCAGTGTTTAAAAAATCCTTCTTAGGTTATTTATAGTATATAGCTCTTGTGTAATAAAATTCATTACTGATTGATATTTTTAGATGTAAACAATAAAGGGAATGTCTTGAGAGTTTTGCTGTTTTAATGAAATAGTGGCCCCAGGTGACTTTTTACAGATGTGTTCAGCAGAATGTATTCCTTTTAAAATGATTGGTGTGATATTTATTTGTTGCTGCAGACTTGATTGAGCTCGTTCTACTGGAAACTTGGCAGACTGCTGGGAGGGAATTGAAACATTAATTCTAGGTCCAGGGCTTACTGGAGCTGTGCAGAATTAAGGCAACATTAGGGTTACCACATGTCCCAGTTTTCCCAGACATGTTCCTTTTTTTTTTTTTTTGACCGCCTGTTCTTATGTCCTGGTGGGTTTTTGAAATGTGATCAAATGTCCAGGTTTTTGCTTTGCCTCCACTTTTCCCGGGTATGAACAGCTTGGATCTGGGAGCAGTAGGCTGATTGGCTGTTGGGAGTCACGTACACTTTGTGTGAGCCCTGGCAAGTGTGTGTGTGTGTGTGTGTGTGCGCGCGCGCGCTCTTTTTTTGATCCTGGAAATATGGTAACCCTAGCCCTGAATTATGGGCTTCTTTGTATAAAGACTTGATGTCCAAAACTCCTTTGTTATCCTGGTCCGAATGCCGAGGTGCTAAAAGTAGCATAATTTTTACAAAGATTCATCAACACCTTTTGCATATTCTCAGGAATTGCCCTGAGAGGGAATAGAAGCTGTTCGCATCTTGATTTGGCTGGACTGGGGCCCGAGCATGGCTGTCGCCAGCTCTAGCCGTGTCCATGAGCCCTATCATGCTGCCGCATGGGGAGGGGCTGATGCAGTGGAGTGAAAGTTTTGGCCTAAAATTTACTTTTTTTAAGGGTCATCTATGTCTAGGTAGACAGGTTTTACTTCTGTAAGATCAGGCTTGTGCTGCAACTCCCATCTGCCTGAGCTCCTATTTTATACAATCTTCTAGTTTCCTTTGTCATAAAATCTCCAGATTAGCCTGGTTAGTTGGATTTCTGCGAGGTGAGTTCGTTGTGGGAGAATTTTTCTCTTGATAAGCCAGTTCTCCTTAGCAGGAGCCGGGTATTTAGGGTGGTTCTGTTTCAGTTGGGAGGCACTTCAGTTATTCTTTTTGTTATCTCTGTACTAATAGCTCTATGAATTCCTGTCAGAAATGGTGGCAAAAGGATAATAGAGAAGGCAAACAAACACTGCATTCCAAATGGATTTTGTTGTTAGACGGATAATTATATAAAAAAGCTGTACCTAGATTCCGTTCATCATTGCATTTGACACCCTAAAATATGATAAGCACTCTCTGAAGAAATGTTAAAGAATCACCTACAAATAAGTCCTCTTGTCAGTATTGTAGTGTCCAGCTCATTTTACCTGGAATACAGAAAAAAACAGTACTTTTGCCAGCTGTGCTATACTAGGTTGATTTTTGTTGGTGTAGTTGTATTGGCAAGTACTTCCTGATGGAGATGCTGGCCTATACCAGTACAGTTATTTTTCTTTCCAGATAGGAGTATGGTAGTTTTACCTAGGGACCTACTTAAATTGTGGCTTGACAAAGGGATTTTCACGCCCTGCTTGTGGCATGCAGAGCTGATTTTGTGGGCATTTAACAGCGGCCCCACTCTGTGCTGCAGATTGGCAGAGGAGTTCTGGTGGCCCCATTCCTTGCTGCTGATTGGCTGAGGCACAAAACCTGCATAATTAATTGGCACATTCTGCAGAAATATCATATAAATTTCCACATTATTATAGATGTAAGTATTACATTTACATCTAAATTTAAATATATTATGAATATAAATTATATACAATATGAACGGTAACTTATATCATTTGTAGTGTTCTGCAGAAAGTTCAGAAATACTAAATGATACTAACCTTGATAGAAACCATTCATGTTGTTAACTGCTAGCATGCAGCATCCACCAGCAGTTGCAGGAGACATTCTGACTCTGCAGTGTGAACGCTTATCCATACGCTGAGATTCTATGTTGTGCATCTACTGAATTGGTTGGAATTATAAGGCAGTGTTTAGAAAAGTTGTAGAATTAGGGAAACTGGTCAGAAACCAGAAACAGACTCCCAAAATGCAGTGATAGTCAGAGACATCTGGCATTCTGTGATAAAGTTTGTGTAAGCAGCACGTTTGTTGTTATGCTCTTTCTGCCATCCAGGGATTGATTTAAGAAGCTGAGTGTCAAAACTCAAAAAACGTACCTGATTTGGGTAAAAAAATGCAAACAGCTCTTAAAAAAAAAAAAAAAAAAAAAAAAA
>NW_017728975.1:146393-147921 GCF_001723915.1 Gavialis gangeticus
AAAAAAAAAAAAAAAAAAAAGAAAAAAGAGTGAGCTGTTTTTTTTAAACTGTGGTGGCACTGTAGGGGTGGGCAAAATATGTCCCATGGACCAGATCTGCCCCACAGAGGGGCTTTGCACAGTCAGCAGCAGGTTTCTTGGTCTTGCCTGGCACAGGCACCGCCAGGCTGTGGAGCATCTTACTACCCCCCGGGCACGCAGTGGGGCTGAGGTGACTCAGCAGCTGAACTGCCTTTCTAGGCAACCTAACTAGCCGTGGCTCCTTCCAGCTGCCACCGTTACTGGACCCAGCCCTGCAGTACTGGTGGGGACACGCTCACACAGCCCCAACCCGGCATGCCCCGTGCCTGCTTCAGACTCTTGAGTCCAGGCTTAGCAGTGGTGACAGCTGTCAGGCAGAAACTGTTGCTTGGGATGGGAGGAAAAGCAACTCTTCCCCTTGCTGCTGCTGGGTAGTTCTTGGTGCAGCTGCCAGGAGCCTGCATCCCCCTGGGCTGCCCTGCACTGTGACCACTGCCACGTTGGGCAGCCCAGGGGTGGTGGTGATAACAGTGGAACTGTAGGGCAGCCCAGCATAATGCGGGTTCCAGGTGGGTGCACAAACAACTGCTTGGCAGCAGTGAGGGGAAGGGACCTCTTTTCTCCTGCGCCGAGCAACAGTTTCTGCCCAGCACCACTGCTGCTGCCACTGCTGAGCCTGGGCAGGTGAGTCTGGAGCAGGTGTAGGGCACTGTAAGTTGGGGCTGCACGCAAGGTTCCTTGCCAGTACTGCAGGGCTGAGGCCAGCCGTGGTGGCAGCCAGAGGGAGCTTCCTCAGCCCTGCCGCATGCCCAGGGGGCAGCAGGATGTCCCATGGCCAGGTGGTGCGGAGCAGATGCAGGGCAGGTTGGGGCTGTGCGCTGTTGGTGATGGCAGGGAGGTGCTGCAGGACAGGGGCAGGTGCTGCCCAGCTCATGGGGGCACGGACAGGGGGTTCCCATGCACACCCCATCATACTTTCAAACTACCCCCCACACAATCACACACCCCACAAACACTGCATCCACCTATATCCACCCACAAGCCCAGCACATACACCTGTGCACCTCGGGGGGGGGGTGCTCACTGCTGCATGCACACACCTTGCCACACATGTACCCACATACACCCCCCAACCATGCCCCCCACATACCCCACAACCTCCATACCCACCCACCCACATACATCCCCTCATATCTTCAACACCTTCCCCCCACATACACATGCACATAGCTCTCCACAATCATAGAATCATAGAAGTAGGGTCGGAAGGGACCTTGTAGATATTCAAGTCCGACACCCTGCCTGAGCAGGAGAAAAAACTGGGCTCAAATGATCCCAGCTAGGTAGACATCAAGCCTCCTCTTAAAGACCCCCAGGGTAGGAGCCAGCACCACTTCCCTTGGAAGTTGGTTCCAGATCCTAGCTGCCCTGACTCTGCAGTAGTTCTTATGGATGTCTAATCTAAACCTACTTTCCAACAACTTGTGGTTGTTATTCCTTGTTATGC
>NW_017728975.1:148069-148389 GCF_001723915.1 Gavialis gangeticus
CCTGTGCACCTCGGGGGGGGGGGGCTCACTGCTGCATGCACACACCTTGCCACACATGTACCCACATACACCCCCCAACCATGCCCCCCACATACCCCACAACCTCCATACCCACCCACCCACATACATCCCCTCATATCTTCAACACCTTCCCCCCACATACACATGCACATAGCTCTCCACAATCATAGAATCATAGAAGTAGGGTCGGAAGGGACCTTGTAGATATTCAAGTCCGACACCCTGCCTGAGCAGGAGAAAAAACTGGGCTCAAATGATCCCAGCTAGGTAGACATCAAGCCTCCTCTTAAAGACCCCCA
>NW_017728975.1:149421-156008 GCF_001723915.1 Gavialis gangeticus
TTCTGCCTCCGTGCTCTCAAGAAGGGAGTTTCCCATCTTGTAAGTGTGCTGCTGGTTACTACTGCCCAAGTACAGCACCCTGCACTTGTCAGTATTGAAACGCATCCTGTTTTTGTTAGCCCACCCCTGTAACCTATCCAGGTCTTGCTGCAGTCTTTCCCTCCCTTCTAGCATGCTCACCTCACCCCAAATTTTGGTATCATCAGCAAATTTAAACAGGTTGCTTTTCACCCCATCCAAATCGCTGATAAAGAAATTGAATAGCGTGGGCACAAGGACCGAGCCCTGGGGGACTCCGCTGCCCACTTCTCCCCAGGTCGAATATGACCTGTCCACCAAATCCCACACTGCTTCCACACCCCCCACAATGTACAAGAGTAAGATTTCATTTTGAGCTATTATGCAATCGCCTCTATACACACAATGCAAACACACACAAATCAGGACAAAAATATATATTTTTAATCAAAATATGTTATTGTAGATGTTTGATTTTTAGTGTGTGTGTGTGTGTGTGTATATATATATGTATATGTATATATGTATGTGTATATGTATATGTATATATGTATGTATATATATATAATGTATTTTTTTTTCTGGTTGCAAGATGGCAAGCCTCCTTCCCAAAAGCAGTACTTTCAGGAGCAAGAGGAGGGACTTCTGGTGGCAAAGGTCAGGGGTTAGGGGATTTGGGGTCCCAAAATGGTGACTGGGGGGTTGGGCGCTTGTCAAAGGACTCAACAGCTGACCAAAACTTCTTAAGCGGCCTTCCAGCTGAAATAATTGCCTGTGGTAGTGGTAGTGACTGATTGTACTTGTAGTACTAATTCAACTATGCAGCTGTTGCCAGGAACAGTTCTTGTCTCCACTGGTTTTCAGTTTGACAATTGTTGTGATGCCATGTCTTCAACCCAATTTATCAAATCCATCAGTTTGTTGTGTTTTTGGTGAATCAAAGCCTGCTGACTTTCAAACCATGTTAGAAACCCCGTGAACCAGACCACATTTTCAGCCACAAGTTTAACTTGATCTTCAGTGTTGCCCTGTTTTAAGAGATTGTGTGGTTTAAGCATACACTTTGTTCTGGGTGTGACTTAAAGCTTGTTACACAAAAATTGCTGGTAGTACTTAATATTCCATGTGCCTCACCGCAGGGCGGGCAGGGGATGGCTTGGCAGTGGAGCACAGAACCCAGCATGCAGCAGCAGCTTGCTTCTGCCTTGTGCACAAATGTGGGGGGCCCATGCCTCCCCTGGACAAGACATGGCTCTGTCTCACTACTTGCCCTGGCCTCAGATTCCATTTACTCCAACCCCTGCCCCACTCCCACACCATGGGGGCCTCAATCTGCCCCCCCCTACCCCCCCCACACACCCTGCTTCCCTCGTGCACACATTTACCTGCTGGGTGTTGTCTGTCTGCGGTGCATCTGTCTGTGTCTGTGCCCCTCACTTCAAAGCCACAGCCGCCCCCCACCCCAGCCCTGCTGCTGCCTTTCAGTCTTGGCCTACAGTAGCCCACATGCTGCCCGGGTATGTGGGAGCCCTAGGCTCCAAACCCACAGCTCCCCACACCTTCACAAAACCCCCCCCACACACCCTCCCTTCAACCAGACAAAATACCTGCATAATTTTGCATAAATGTGAGTTTTTCTGTGGATAATTTTGAGTTTTTAGCTGTGCAATTAAAATTGCAATTAATAGGCAACTAATTTTTTTTAATCACACAACTAATCACAATCAAATTTTTAAATAATTTGATGGCTCTAATTCTAACAATTCAGATTTTGCAGACTGAACATGTGAATCTATTATCTGCAAAGCTTGTAGATAACCCTGGCAGAGCTTGTTTGTGCACGGGGAAACTGCCAGCATTTGGGGTGTGCTTATTCAAGTAGTCCTTTAGTGTCAGGTTATTAATTTTCTCTAGAGGTATATTGGTATCTGTGAATATGTCCCTAGCTTGGGTGTAGCTTCTCTTGTTAAACTGCTTTCAGTGGTTCTTTTAAGCATTGAGGACATTGTTGCTTGTTTCTTGCTCTGACCTTCACCCTCTGTAGAAGGCTTTCGCTTTCTATAAGATTCAGACTCTAACTACCGATCAATGCTGTTTTTTCTTGATGCATCCAGAGTCACACTGCAAGATGAACACCACTTTACCACCAAGGAACTGCATTACATGGTCCTAGCTGAAAGTGTTTTGATTTTTTTTTTTTTGGATTTTTTTGCTTATTTTTGGACTGCAGCATTGCTGCAGTGCATCCATCTTCTTAAAAGATGGCACTGAAACACTTTTGCTTTCCTGACTGGCACCTTTGCTTAGTCTGTCACTAGCTCAGCCTCTCAGTAGTTCTCATTCAGATCATGTGCTCTAAGGCTGCGGTGATTGCTGTGCTTTCTTTGTATTCCAGTAAGCATTTTTTGCGAGGGTTGATTCTGTGGGAAATCATGGCCAACACCATTTTTTTTGCATCAATCACTGTTTTTCACAGTTTCCACAAAAATTGTGAAACCGTGATTTAAGTAGGTCCTTAGCTATACCCAGTAGAAATCAGTTTCATTTTGTAACTGTATTCGTACTGAGAATGGAGTTCCTCTTTATCTATGCCTCTGTAGTTGAACCAGCATGGTATTCCAGTGTATACCAGACTTATGTGGTGAGAAGCATGAAAGTCTTTATTAGATGGGTATATTGTAGAAATAATATACACAGTTGGCTGCTTATTAAGGGTGCTTCACTGGGACATCTGTTCCGCTGCCTTCAAGGATACTAGGTGGCTCTTGAGAAGTCCAAGCGGGGACATCTTCTCCATCTTGGTGAGGGGCTCAGCTCACATGAGAGAGCAACAATGGCTGGGAGATCCAGATCATTATCATCCCATAATTCTCTGGACTCACCTTGGTCTGTTCCATTATTAGGCAGGCATTCTGAAACTCGGGGTGCAGAAGACTTAAGATCCTGGTGTTATGTTGAAGCTTCCAGGGACTGCAGGGAGTTGGGAAGCCCTGGGGCACCAACTGTTGAGCAGCCCATATGGCAGGCCACCACTAGAATCTCATAGAAACAGGTGGGCTGGTAGGAAACCATGAAAAATTCTGAAAGACCCTTTTATTGAAAGCTGGTCAAAACCAACATTTTGGGTATAAAAACAAGAGCCAAAAAAACCCAAAAACATTGGGGAACATGCCTATAGTAATACCTGCTTTCTTCTGCCTCATCCCTCAATAATTACTGGTTCTGTTTTTTCTTTTTTTTAAAGCAGGGCTGTTTGGTTTAGGGGTTTGGGCTTCATATGCCACAAAGTTTGAATTGAGAACTGCCGTTCAGTTTTTAACAAGGCCTGTGTTTGTTTAAACCTGTGAAGAGTTTTCAGGTAACTAAAAATACTTCTTTTAATATGTATTGGTGTAGAATTTGAGGTGAAGACAGTACAGTATGGTAAGCCATGTGCAAAAGTTTTTGGTAAAGAGAGTATCTTTTTAATTTTAGTATATTTAGTGCATTTAATCTTTGGGTCCTTGGGTCCTTAAGTAATTTGCTTCTCCTATGGGATATTGTAAGGGCAATAGCAGTTTAAGGACTTTATCTGTAGGTATCCACTTATATTTAAGGGAAAAACTGTTTTTCCTCAAACTAAACCTGCAAATGTGGGGCTGGTTTACAATGGGAACCATACAGCTCTGGTCATTGTGCACCATCTCCTGTTGACTCTTTTTTCATTTACCATCTCAGTGCCTGATTTACGTTGCCTTATACCTTGAGTAATAACTTGCACAAGTGTAAAGTGGATGTAAATTGTTACCAAGCTTAAATTTTAGTGTTTTACAACATCTTTGTAATTATTTAGGTCTGAGTCTACAATTTAGATTTTACTGGTATAACATGGTTGTAGGTGTGAAGGTAGTTGCATTAGTAAAAGTGCTAATATGAACCCAGTTATGCTGATGTAAAGCATATGGCAATAAACTATACCAGAGTAACTCTATTTGCATTAAAGGAATTTTACTAGCATAATCAGGTGTATAACTTAGTCTTTGAGGAAGAGACTCATTCACTTCAGCTTGGTACAAGCTAAATATAAAGTCTAATAATATCTAGAACCTTACTGAAAAGCATTTATAGTGACTAATTTTTAAGGGCTGTATTCTTAAAAAAAGTTTGCATTTTGTGGAGTAAAGCATTCTTTAAATTCTCTGCTTGGTACATAGGGCAATTTAAACAGCAAAATATAGACAGAATTATATTTCTATGTGCATTTTGCATTAGAACTTACAACTCTTTTTAAATGTGTCCCTCATTTATGTTTATTTACATTACAAAAATACAAGTCCTGTTCTGCTTTGGCTTATCAGAATTTACCAACAGTTTAAAAATAAGTCAAGGAAATAATAACTGTCACAATTTTGGGACCCAGGACACCTAGGGTGCCATCCAGATGAGCACACATGTGCATTTCCCCAGAGACGAATAGCAGTGGCACAGAGTTGCACTGCTGCTACTTATCACTGGGAAGCGCCTGCGCATGTGCACTCTGGTGAGCGGCAACTTGCCTTGCGTGGGGCAGGGGAGGCTGGGATCAGCACCTGGGCTGGCCCAAGCAGCTTTACCTGGGGTTCTGGGTGCCCCCTGAGGCTCCAGCGGTGGTTATCTGGGCGCATGGAGCCTGGCTGGCAGTTGGAGTCTGGCTCTGGCCCGCCAGGCTCCGGCTTTGGGTGGTGCACGCTGCCACTATGTGCACTGCCACCATGTGTACTGCCCCATGTTTTTCTGCTGCGGGTTTTCTGGATCTTGGTGTAACCCCCCCCCCGCTGTATTGCAAATTTGCAGTATGGTGAACACCTGTATGTATGGCACGTGTGGTTTGTGGTGCCGCAGATGGGTGTGCAGTGCTGCAAACTGCATGTGCGTGCTTGTCTGGATGCACCCCTAGAGTCCAAGATCTGGCTGTGCTGAATTGTGACAGTTCTATCTTGTGGTTTTACAGCTGCAGAACTTTCCATGTGTGATGCACTGTTGTGAAGTCCATTTATACTCTGCTCACTCTACTTCAAGCCTGGAATGCCCAGTTGTGTGAGGTTTTTGCATACATTATACAACATGCACTATACAAATCAGCCTCACGAGGGAGTTCTTCCACAGTTTCTCAACCCTTCTCTTGCTTATGAGTAGAAACTATAATTGGATCTAGCCACATCAGCCCATTGCCAGAAACTCGGAAGGGGTGGAGAAAATGGGAAGGGATACAGACTTTATTTCATTGAACTTGATGACAACCAAATGATGCAATGTTATCAAATACTGTAAGAAGATACAGCTGAAAGATACTGTGGCCTGTTTTAGGGCTGTGATACTCCAGGATATAAGGCCCAGTAACCACGATTTAAAGTATCTCATGTTGACGCTGGATTTGGACCCAGCACCTATACCTTTGTTTTGGGTGAGTACAACCCTCAGACTGACCACAATACCTGCCAGTTGATAATAGGCAAATTTATTGATAGAGTAAGAACAAAAAAGCAACAAAACAAACAAACAAACCATTCTATATTTACTAATTCTAGGACTGTCATCAGAGTCAAAGTACATCTGGTCAGGATGCAGGCTCCACTCTGAGGCTCTCTGTCCTAGGTGTCAGTAGTCTGGAAGTGGGATGCCAAGACCCATAGCCCTGCTCCAGTGGGGTGCATGACATGGGCTGCTAGTATATGCCCTCTGTTCATGGTGGCCTCGGGGACCCTTCCTGGGAGACAGGAATGGGGACCCCTCTCGGGCAGCAAAACAGGGAGGGATGGACAGGGCAAAGGGAGGGACCCTTTGTTACGCTCAAGTCTCTGTTTTTGTATTCTCCTTCCCGCTTGATGACTCCTGATGACTCTTCATCCATGGCTATCTCTGGTTGGTTGTCTCTCTGTGGTCACATGTTCACGTAGCCTTCCAAGCCTTCTCCTAATTTGGTTTGTTCCCTGCAAACTGGAACTTAGGTCCTCCTGCTCTCTGAGGTCTTGTTGCTGGTGTCACTTGTCTTGTGTTATGGGACAGTATGGTACATACTTGTTTGGTTCCCAGGCTGTTTCCTAGTCTGTGTCCTTGTTGGTCTTGTTGTGCTAGACAGCCTGTCTACTTTCAGGGCCATCAGAAGCTCTGTGTGTGTCTCCCAACCTCTTTAGAAATCCAGTTAACCCCTGCTGCCCATCTTGACCCCTTATAATGCATATATCTATATCTGTAAGCCAATTCCCAAAAAACAGGCCTTTAAATACTGTTTCTAAGCCAACATCCCAGACTGCCCCAAATCAAAAATTTGGTGGCATTGTTTTAAGTGAAGATGCACACTTTTCATACCTATTAGTTCCTTCCTATTTCAGACTCTTCTGCTTAGATTTGAGCTATAAAAGGACTGTACGTTTCAAGGACTGGCATAGCACTAAGAGATTTAGGACTCTCGCCAATAATCCCGAACTAGTGGCACTCTGGGTGCTTTGAGATGCAGCACTACGTTTTGTTCTTATAATCAGATTTTTCCTGCTTTACCTATTTTCTCTCTCTCCTGTCTGTTTGGGGTTTTTTGTGTCTGAACTGCTGAT
>NW_017728975.1:161008-167619 GCF_001723915.1 Gavialis gangeticus
TTTGTTCTTCTAATAGTGGAGAAAATAAATTTGAATACAAAGTGCTTATTTTTCATTATCTGTGTTCTTAAAGGAACATTTTACCACTGGACCATTCTTTTCCCTAGTCAAACTGATTTTTTTAGTCAGCCCTGCATAAATCAAAACACTTTCAAATTCTTGATTGGTTTCTGCTTCGCAAGACCTTTAATAAATACCTATGATAATGCAAAAACGGAGAGAACAAAAAGAAAGGTAGCTGAGGTTGAGTATTGAACCCGTATACAATTCTTCTTCGGTTTTGCTAAATAAGCCACTTTTACTTTCCAAGTTTACTTTGGTCTTGGCCTAAAAGTTTGATCCTCCCAACTTCAGTAATTGCATCCTGCAATATGGTCTTAAGCATAAATAATGCAGGTAAAATTTTTAAATTTTATGTTGACCTGCATACATAATGCAGGTCAAATTAATTCTAAGGCTCCTTTTGTTGCATATAAATAGTTATCACTGACCTAAAAGGGATGTTTGTATCTGTAGGGTAAAGGCAAAATAAATCTAAATGAGTTAATAGAAGATCCTAATGATTTCAGAGTTTTTCCAATTCTGCTATTGTGTCTTTGCTACTCATTGAGTAGTTGATTCTCTTTTTTTTTTTTTTTTTCATCCTATTCATTTTTTTAAATATGAGGCAGGAAAGGAGTTGAAAAATGAATGACAAAATGGAGTTATAAAAAGAAATATAAAGAATCCTATATCTGTAGAATTCTTCTGACTTTTTTTATACTTATTTTTTTTTATACAAGTGATGCTTGTAAGTGTTTTCCGGCTATCTTGGTCATAGTGAGAAGCAGGGTTTTTTGGTAATAACCTCAAATGAACCAACTGCATAGCTGGGGGAGTGCTTAGAAATTCTTTCAGGCACAAAGTATCTTTTTTTAGGTCTGGGAATAGAGTAGGAAGATCCTAAACTAAGTGCTAGATAAAACAGTGGCTTGTATTACCTCCATGTATAAATAAAAACAGTCATGCTGTAAACTGCAAAGAGTTGTTATCAGAAATAACTTTGAAACAAGAGGTGTGCAGTTGAATTAGACATTCTAGTTCAAGAATAAGACCATCCAAAATGGAAGTCATTATTTCCCATGGAGAACAGAGAAGATGGAAGAGACATCAGTTACATTATGAGCTATGGATATGAGTTTAGTCTATGGGATTTAGTGTCTAGTAAAGTTACTATTTTTTTTTTGTTCCCAGGCCCAACTTTTAAAGGTGTTTTGTAGTCAAGGAAAACTGACAGAGACTATAAGATCAGAAATAGAGTGATTGTTCTGTGAAAAATGTTCTCCAGGTTATTGGGTGTTTCTCTCCTTTATCATTTTTTTTCCCATGAGTTCATTCTGGAATGTAGTCGTTGTTTAGTGTCACCTAGATAACTTCAATGAGGGCATTTGGTGCATGGTTTCATTGTGGGGCAGTATAGATTTTGATAGCAATAGAAATGTATTGGCGTGTTTAGAGAGCTTTGGGTTCCACTTATTATTGAAGTGTGCTTCTAACAGATGAGTTGCATGAGGTTTGGTGGTGGTTTGAAAGCTGGAAGTTGTGCAGGGTGGTTCCCTCTAAGTGACTGGTTTAATCTGTGCTGGAAATTAAACACAAGCCATCCTTTTTTCTGGTATTTAGCTTCAGTTGTTTCTGTTTTTTTTCCCAGACTTGAGGAAAGGCACTTCAGGTCTAAAAGTCTGTTGAACATCTCTCCCAAATATACAGCTGATTCAATAATAGATACCACCACAGAAACCTTGCTTCTCGCATATTCCTTGGACTAAACTAGCTGTAACAAGACCCCCCGCCCCCACAACTCTTCCTAAACACTCAGTTTAAGGTATGACTAGATATGAAAACAATTTTCTGTTGGCATGAAGTAAAGAGTAAGAGTCTAAGAGGATGTACAGCATAATGCTTTCTTTTCAGGCAAAAGATTTATATTATTACTTAAATATCTTGTTCTGTAATTATATTTTAGTAATTGTTTCTATATCCAGTGGAGCATTTCAAGTGATTTATATTAGAGAACATTGGTCATAGAAAAAGTTTATCCTTATAATGCATAATGCATAACTTAAATTTACTTTGCAGGACAAATAAAGGCAAATTCTGCTGGCAATGTAGTCCGTGTGGTAATTTGAAGTTTTATGGAATAATTTAGTTTGATAAAGCACCCTTCACTTTAGGATCCCAGATGGGTTTACAAACTATGCATGTGGCTACATATTGCTGGAAAATAGCTCCTCTGAGGGCAGGCAGCTACAAACAGCTAGCTCACAGCATCGTACGGTGGTTACATCTTTACCAACAGCAGAGAAAGTTCCTTCTGGAAACACATCTTGGATTTTTAATGTGTAATTTTTAATCGCATTAGACAAGCATTTCTTCTTTTTTCTGGGATAAAAGTGAGAAAATTGATATTTATTTAAATGGCTGTTTTGTTTCCAAATACTGTCTGAGGAAACAAGTTTGGAGGTAGTTTACTTTCCATTTCTTTCATGCAAGCATATTTAGATATGATTAGATGGGACTAGAAACCCTCTAATTTTTCCACTAAGATTAGGTACAGTGCTAACGACAAGGGGGAAAATACTAAGCAAAAAATGTGGAGTAGGCATACTTCAATTAGTTATTTCTGTGGAACTGATCTGGAGGACTATTCAGATCTATTTAATAGACTTTCACTGATGTCTTTCATAACGTTTGACATCAGTATTTTCTAAATTAATGGTTTTTAACTTCTGTGCAGCAAAGGGAAACAGAGCCGTAATTCCAGTGCTTCACCTGTACGTTATATTTATCTGACGGTTTACTCTGAGGAGGTATGTGATTATCGTCATTAATACACATAGCTGTTGTATGCTATTTTTCACTAGTAAATCCCAAAGGGGTGTTGATATTATAGCAAAGGATTTATTGTCCTAAAGTTCAGGTAATTGAAAATGTTGTGATCTTGGATTGGCAGAGAGGGATCTTGGAGTCATGATTGACTCCAGGATGAATATGAGTTGCCAATGCGACAAAGCAATAGGCAGAGCCACCTGCACCCTGTCACACATCAGTAACAGGTCCAGAGAGGTTTTGCTCCCCCTCTATGCGGCACTGGTCAGGCCGCAGCTGGACTACTGTGTCCAGTTCTGGGCGCCGCACTTCAAGAGGGACGTGGAGAACCTGGAGAGGGTCCAGAGGGGGGCCACTCATATAGTTGAGGGTCTCCGTGGCCAGCCCTATGAGGAGAGGCTGAGGGGCCTGAATCTCTTCAGTCTCCGCAAGAGGAGACTGAGGGGGATCTTGTGGCTGCCTACAACCTTATCAGGGGCCACCAGCAGGGACTCGGGGAAAGTCTGTTCACCAGGGCCCCCCTTGGGGTCGCCAGAAACAATGGCCACAAGCTGAGGGAGGATAGGTTTAGGTTGGATATTAGGAAGAACTACTGCATGGTAAGGGTGGCCAGAGCCTGGAATAGGCTCCCCAGAGAGGTGGTGCTCTCACCTTCCCTGGAGATCTTCAAGAGGAGACTGGATAGGCACCTGGCTGGGGTCTTATGACCCCTGCCACCCCCAGTGCTCCTTCCTGCCCATGGCAGGGGGTCAGACTAGATGATCTGTCTAGGTCCCTTCCGACTCATTGATTCTATGATTCTTTTCTAAATATCAGGATAAAATACCTGAAAAATTTCCCTCCAACATGGCTAAATTTGATACATTTTATTGATGTTGTATGCACAAAATGGAATGTATTATTACAGATATTATTGCAACTTCTGTGAATCTGGAAAAAGAGACTGAATCAACAGTGTATAAGATACAATTAAGTTACGAAATACGGAGTCATACAGAAGCCAAATCCCCTAGCAGTAATGCTTTCATAAACATAATTTTGGTAGAGCCATCATCATTGTTGCTGGGGAATTCTTGAACTGATAGTGGAGGCTTATACAACTTCCCCCCACCATCTTAAGGGAAACAAGATTAAACCTTTCAGCAAAGGAGTAACTAAAACTGCATAGAATGGACATTCCCATATGACTTTTTTTTTTTTTTTTTTTTTTTTACATATTTTGGGAAACTTTTCCCACCTCCTTAAAATCAGGGTACACATTTAGTTACCTAACATTAGGTGCATATGTCTGGTTATTCTGACTTTATTTTTGCCCTAATTCAAGTAGAGAACAGGACTTTTGAGCCAAAAGGATCTATTTCCCACCAGTTTGTAACAACCTGAGTATAATGGGAGAACGGGTCCTCAGTGCAATGATTGTTTGATTTGATATGAACAAGGGATTCTCCTCACCAGATCAAAATAGTCCATCTAGTATGATGACCTGTTATGTAGTCCTAAAACAGTATAATTGCAGCATTAACCTTTACTTGAGTTCTCATATCTTCAGTAGCTTTGAAAGCTTAATAGGTACTCTTTCATTACTTAGATGTATGTCCCTTTGAAAGATACCAGAAATACAGTGACTAGAATTACAAATGTGCTTTTAGAATAGAGCTTTTTGATTTCTGTTTTGAATCAGTTTAAAGTCACTTTTATGTACCTACAGTACTTCTGTAGGTACTTGCCTTGAATGTCATTTTGCAGCATTAGGTTAAATAATTTATTATATTTAAGTGGCCAAATAAATATTATAGCAGCCGGTCATTTTCATGACCATAATGGTCTTTCAGCCTACTGCAGATATACAAATCAAAAAGGCCAACGGTGTGTACAAACATAAATCATAGTTGTGCTTCTCCTGATGCAAAATACAGACTGTTGAACAACATTTTTGCTGTGTGAGAAAACATGATACAATATGACATTTTGAAAGGAACTTTTGGACATCAAAATACAAAAATATGCTTTTCAGATGTTTAAAGAAAATAAATTCTGACAAACAAGACAGTCTTAGGTGGGACGGAAACTCCATAAACCTGTGAATTGTAATAATTAAGAACCATTAAGGCCAACTTTTGCCTTCAGAAATTTGCACAATTCCCACTGAGTTTTCAATACGAGTTATGCTGGCATATAAAGAGAGAGAATGAACGAGAATGGATATTTTCTGTTATGTAGAGGATTCAAGTCCTAGCCTCTATTACTTTAATAGTTTTTAGGTACCTTTTTTACAGGACCCTTAAAAGAGAAAATGAGGGAAAGAGCTATCACAATTGTTGAAGATAAATTTCATATTTAAAACAACCTAAACCTGAAATCACAAAAAGCCCCCCTTCAACCAAAAAAGAAAAAAAAAAAAGTAGCCAGTGCCCTCCTTCAGATTTCAAAAAAGAAAAAAAAAAGTTTTCTTTTAGCTAACAGCTCATACATCATTTAAAACCTGAAACATTCTTCCTCACATTTTTAGAAATTCCCAAAATGGTGACTTTACAGTGGAATCTTCCAGTGACTGATACCTATGTTGTCCTGGATGCATCATTAAAAATGAGTAAGATGGCATGCCTCCAAATCGGGGGCAGGCAATTATTTCGGGTGAAGGGCTGCTTACCTGGTTTTGGCAGGTTGTTGAGGGCTGCATGGGTAGCCCCGCCCTTTGACAAGTGCCCTGCCCCCTGGGCACCATCTTGGGACCAATGTCTCAGGGCCAGCACTGGTGGGGCCCAAAATGGGACACAGGCTGGTAAAGGTCTGTGGAGCCAGGCTGGGTTTCACCAGCAGGGAGAGGGGGGAGCTGGCCCAGCTCCATAGAGCCGCTGCTGGCCGGGACCCTGCGCTCCTGGTGCCCTGCTCTGGGCCCCACTGGCACTGGCCCCAGGACACTGGTGCGGGCCCTGTGCTCCTGCTGGTTCCTTGCCCATTTACTCCCAGTGCCCCCCAGCCCTGAGGTACAGGTGGGAGGCAGTGCACAGCCCCGTCCCTCTGCTTGCCAGCAGCTAAGAAGCTGGTGCTGAGTGTGGGGAAAAGTCATCCTTCCCTTGCCCTGTGGCCAGCGCTCCCTGCTGCAGGTGCTTGCAGCCCACATGGGGGAGCAGGCACAGGCAGCCCCATGCAGGCTGCAAACAGCTACAGTGCAGGGCGCTAGCCACGGGGCGGGTGAGGGGCTGCTTCTCCTCACGCTCAGCACCAGCTTGTAACCTGCCCTGCTGCCAGCCTGGGCCCTGCCAGCTCTGGGCTCGCCCATTGGGGTTGCTCACAGCGGCAGCAGCTGTGCCCCCCGCCCCCCCGCTTGCTGCGCTGGGCAGTGTTGGCTGCTGCTGCTCACCTGAAGCTCACGTGCTGGGCAGCCCACAGGCAGCCATGGCAAACACTGCCCAGTGCGGCAAGCAGGGGGACCGCAGCTGCTGTCACCACGTGCAGCCCTGATGGGCGAGGCCGGAGACAGCTTGGGGCCCAGGCTGGCAGTGGGGGTGGGTTACAAGGTGGTGCTGAGTGTGGGGAAAAGCAGCCTGTTGCTTGCCCTGTGGCTGGCTCCCTGCGCTGCAGCTACTAGCAGCCCATGTGGGGCTGTCCAGAGCAGGCACAGGCAGCCCCAGGTGGGCTGTGAGTGGGTACAGTGCAGGGGTTTTTCTTTTCTTTTTTTTTCTCCCCCCTTCCCCTTGCTCAGCTTTTCCCCAGACCCTGCCCGGGGTCCTCCCCCCCCC
>NW_017728975.1:167913-179486 GCF_001723915.1 Gavialis gangeticus
GGGGGGGGGGGGGGGGGGGGGGCAGCAGGGCTGGGTGGGCCCTGGTGTTGTGGGATCTTGCCGGGTTTCCCCTGGGTCCTACTGCCCTTGGTTCTTGTCATTTTTTTTTTACAGGAACCAAGGGCAGATAGATATTTATTTTCTAAATTTTTTTAGGGGCCCCGCAGGCCAGATAGAATGGCCTTGTGGGCTGGATTTGGCTGGTGGGCTGGATTTTGCCCACCCCTGCCCAAATCATATACCCGTTGTACATTGAAGCAATTGTTCTGAAGATGGATAGAGGCCATTTGACATTGAAATTATTTTTTATGTACATTTGAAGTTTTGGTGTTTTTTCAAGAGCTCCTTTACTAATTTTTCTAAAGAGAAGAGATGTTCATCTGCATCTTCTGGTACAAGACTTCTCATGGAACTGGCAAGTTCAAACAGGTATTCTGTGTTTCTTCCACTAGGACCAACTGCATTAAGAATTTGTTCAGCAATTTCTTCCAGAGGTGCTGGACCAAGGTAGTTAGGATTATCATAAGTTCCAATATATAATAATACGTTAAACGGTTTTATTGAGGGATCTTTTGGATAGAAAGTGACAGCTGTTGTTCTGTAGCCTCCTTTCTCCCTGAAGTCAAGGTATGCCTTTACTTGACATTCTTGTCCTGAGGGCAGTTTGTAAGCAACACCCCATACGCAGCCCTGTTGAAGAACATAACCATAGGGGTAAACTGAAGTAACGTTAAAAACGCTCTAGCAAATCACCATTTTTGTCAATAAAACTCTTTAAGAAACTAAGAATTAAAATCCTCCTAGGTTGTAGTTGCTTTCTGCAACCAGTTACTACTTTGTGCTGCGTTCTCCTAAATCAAATGGTTGTGTTTTGCTTAGCAGCTTTTAATTGAAATTTAATAATTTTACAGAATTCTTTGTGCATTCTCTTGCTGATGATGAACCCAGCTTAGGAACTGAAGAACTTAATACAGTTATTTCTACTTGCAGAGACAGGTCCTCCAGGAATTGCAACTAATTTAATGCAGTAAAGACTGAGGCTAATACCACTTAGTGAATGGCAGCTAAACAGTTCATTCAAGTACAAAATTAAAGTTTCTCAACTGCACCAAAATAGCAGATTTAAAGATAAGTTTCTTGGCCTGGTAGATTGAAAGTTTTTAGGTGTTTCTTACTTTAGAGTACTTTATTCTGATATAAATATTCTATAGGATGTATGTAGTATAGGTACCACAGGTGTACAGGATTAAAAAAGAAGGGTGCCTATTTCAGTGCATTGGAGCAGAGTCAGTTAATTGAGTCTCCTGGAGTATGGCAATTACCACACTCCAGCAACCTCCTCTGTCTCCGTGTATCGGTATCCCTGCGCTTCAAAATGGCGGTGGGGGTGCTTTATCTAAAGCTCATTCAGTGAGTATTAAAGTGCCCCCACCACCGTTTTGAAGCGCAGGGATGCTGATACACAAGACGCTCTGGGCACTTTAATTAGAGTGGCTATTGGATGGGGGATCTACAAGAGCCACTCTAATTAAAGCGCCCCCCACTCCTGGAGCACGTGCATAAACGCCCAATGAGTCCACCAGATTACATTTCAGACTTAATTTTCCATCTAAACCTTCTATTATGGAGCATCCAACAGTGTTGTTATCAGAATTGGCATTAACAACTTTTTTGAAGTTTAACAATTTTGATGTCTTCAAAGCCACGATTCCCAGAGTTTTATTTAATTATAGTTTAAGGAAGGCACGTGCCTTCCCTTACCTGTTTTCATAGACAAACCCTACTGACACAGGGGAGTTCTGCATAGAGTACAGTGACATCAGTGCTATGCCGTGGCACTTGTAGGGAGTCAGTGTCTGTTTGTCTCCATCCCCGATGCAGACTTAAATTGTTTTGCACCTTTTTCCAGTATGTTCTCTATCTGTTTGGTCCCCTGCAGCTTTTCAGTAGGTGAAGACAAGTCATAATGCTTTGCAGAAGTGCACAGGAATAATCGTTTTCTCTGGCACTAAACTGGTGCACAAATTGTTGGCACTTATGCAACAAGGTGATAGAAACATATGTGTGATTTTTTTTTTTTTTACATTAGACCATCTTCAACTAATGTTGTACTTCAGCTGCTCTTGGGGGATTCAGTTGTAGAAGTTTTTGAATTTTACAGCTAACAGACCATATTTTAGCCAAAGTAATCTTTTATGATGAGAGAAGTTAAAACAAAACAAATGCAATTTATATTTCAGTTAGAAAAAGAAACTATTGCATTGTAACAGTTACTTATCCTGTCTTGAATTCTGTTATTTCCTTACCTTTTTTTAGGGGGTCAAAGAAACTTTCCTATTTTATTTCCCTTTTTAGGTAATTGTAACTTTGTCTTGGCCCTTCAAGATGAGGAATACCAAATTACACATTCCCAACCTAATTTACCTTCCCAAGCTTCAACTTTGTAATGTGAATAAGCTCTAAGGGTTCAGATGCAGGAAGCTTGCTCATTTCTAAGCTCAAGTCTGTTCACAGAGCTCTTGAACTAACTATGCTGATTATTCATGCTCTGATGTAGACACAATTAGAATGTGTGAATGTGCATAAAGCATAATGTATATATTCTTGTTGCAACAGCACTTAATGCTGTATTAACCAAAGTGTATTTATTTGGTTTTGTATCTAGGAAAGCCATGCGTCAGATGCATCAAAGGAGAGAGGATTATATCTGACAATGGCAAGGTTTCAAAGAAAAAGTTCTCTCTTCCTTTCCTTGCTTCCTTTTGTCATGAAGTGGAAATTTTAAAAAGGAGAAACTTAAATCAATTCTAAGATACTTTCAAATGAATGTTACTTTTATGAATTTATTCTTGTTTCAAAGCAACTTGTGCAGAATTTTAATAGAAACAGATCAATTACATCAGCTGATGGCTTGTCTATAATATGTTAAGATGGATAGCCCTGGAGTCGCAATTAAAAGTATAAATTGATTATTTCCTCTGGGGAAAGAGACTGCTGCAGTAACAAAGAAGTTTGTCTATCAATACAATTAAAGTGAAAATGCATAACCAGTCTTTGCTCATATGAGTCTCTCTGTAATATAATGGTGTCCAATAGTAGTACTATGGTGTGGAAAACACCAGAAAGATACAGAAAGTCATGACAGTCCCTGTACTGCAGTTCGCTTATTTTGCCAACTACAAAACAGTTAAGTTTATGATTACTGTTACATTTGCCTTTATCTGTGGCTACCATTCTAGGGAAGCATCAGCTTTACAGGTATTGTGCCCTGATTAAATAGTAGGGCTGTGCAAAGCTTTGGTAGCTGCCTCAATTAGGAGGAGATTTGGGGGCCAAATCTCTGAATCCGAATTGAATCAGGAGACCTATTACAAGATTCAAATTGAATCCAAAGCCTCCGAATTGATTTGGGAAAGATTTGGAGAGATTTGGATTGGTCAGGGAGAGGCAGGCACAGCTGAGTGGCTGCAGGTTTTCCTGTGGCTCCTCTGGCTGTGCCTGCCTCTCCCTGGGTGGGGGGAGCTGTGGGAGAAGCCCCCATGGCTGCCTTGCCCAGCCCCATCCCCTGCCCAGCCGCAGCCTCCCAGCACTTAAAAAGCCTTGTACTCATCGGCTCTGGCAGCAGGGATTGGGGCCTCTGGGTGCTCATGGTAGAGCCCCACTGTGCAGTGTGAGGGGCAGTGGGGATCGCCCTCCCCTCTACCTGGCATCTGTGCGGCAGCTGCCCCATGGTGCAGATGCAGCATGGCTCTGCAGGGTACCGTGCGCTGTTTGGGAGCTGGGGCAGCTCCATGTATTAGCTGGAGCCCAGCTCCAGTGACCCCAGCTCCCAGGCAGTGCACGGCGCCCTGCCAAGCTGCGCCTGCACCATGGGGCAGCTGCCGCATGGGTACCAGGTGGGGAGGGTGATCCCCACTGCCCCACACTGCGCAGGGCGGGGGGCTCTGCCACAAGCACCCAGAGGCCCTGATCCCCGCTCTTGTAGCTGGTGAGTGTGGGGCATTTTTTTTTGTTTAATTGCCGGGAGGCTGGGCTGAGTGCGTGTGTGTGGGGTTGACTGGGGAGCAGGGACTGCGTTGGGGGGGGGGTGGCTCTGCCAGGAGACTCCAGAGCCCTATGCAGCTGCTGCTGCAGCTGTGAATGCGGGGCTTTTTTATTTTAAGTGCCAGGAGGCTGGGTTTGGGCAGGGGATGGAGCTGGGCAGGATGGCCATGGGGGGTCTCCCACAGCTCCCCCCCACCCAGAGAGAGGCAGGCACAGCTGGAGGAGCCATGGGAGAACCTGCAGACGCCCAGCTGTGCCTGGCTGCCCCTGACCGATCTGAATCTCCAAATTGGTGCTGAATCTCCGATTCTGATTTGGCCAAATCGAGTGGGGAGAGTGATTCGAATCACCGAATTGAATCACTGTCCTCTGAATCAGCTGAATCCAAATAGAATACTTCCCTATTTGCCACAGGCCTATTAAAGAGTCATTCAAGCTAGGGTGAGTATGCACTGTTATACCAAGCATGAGGTCTGTTTTGATGAACTGTTTCTGGAGTGCCCAGGGTCTTGTACATTTGAACCCAATTACACACAAAGTTAACTTTAGCTGGTAGCAATTGCTAATGTGCAAAATTAAAAATGATCCTTCCCCCCACAATATCCTTCACCAGTGGATTACAGACTGCTTCTGCTTGTCTGATATAGTGGGACTTAAAACTGAATTCTACTTTTTTTCTCCCTTTGCACGTTACCTCACTTTAATTTTTGTGAAACATTTTGTCTGATGTACCCCATCTATTCACTGAGCTGAGCAGTGCTCTGGGACTTAGAGTGCTTTTGGTGCAGAGGTATTTTGCTTGTCAGCTTTTTTTCCCCACAATTAACCAATCTATCGCACATCCTGATTAAAAATCTTTCCTCCCTTGAATGTGAGGATAAGAGATACCATGCTGCGTGAGACAACAGGTCCATCTAGTCCAGGATCCTGTATCTTGCAGTGGTGGAATGCAGATGCTAAGGGAAAGATGGTTTCTGTAGGGCATCTCCAGACTTCTCTCTCCTCCCCTGTGTCCATTCCCCTACATACACTATTCAGGAAGGAAACCTAGGAATTTCAAATTGGAGGGTTCACACCTAACCAAACCATTCACTGCTGAACCTATCCCTGGGTAAATCTGTATAGTCCTCTTTTGACCCTGGTTAAATTCCCAGCCTCTACATTGTGTGACAGTGATGTCACAATTTACTTACACATTCTGTGAAAAAGGACATCCTTGCTTGTTAAATCTGCTACCTATTGATTTCATAATTACGTCCCCCAACTCTAGTATTGCGAGAGATAGCAAATAGTAAATCCCTGTTGAATAGACCTCCATCCTATTTGCCCCAAGTCATCTTTCTAAGCTAAAAAGCCTTAGCTTGTTTAGTCGCTCCTCATATTCCCCATATTCTCATCATGCCCCTGATCATTCTTGTTGCCTTTATCTTTGTACCTTTCCTAATTCTATATATCCTTTTTGAGGTTGGGGCACCAGAACTGCAGCATTCAAAATGTGATCATACCACAGATTTTATGTCAATAATAATTTCTGTTTTTATTCCTCTCTGTCTGGATATCTGGAAAATTCTGTATGTCTTCCCCTGCAGCCAAATGGTTTGTGGCAGTTGTGCAGACCCTAACATTTTCACTGTGGTAGTTGGGAGCCAAAAGGGAAATTCTCCTTTGCAATCTCATAGTTTATGAGGTTCACAAATCTTTGATGGTTTAGCAACCATAAGCAAATTTAGGTTGGGTAAGGCTGTTAGGTTAGGGGAATGTTTGCAAACTATATTGAAACATTTTTTTTTCTCCCTTCTAAATTAAGGAAGCTCTTCTGATCTGCTTCTGCTGAAATAAATCAGAATGTTTATGTAGCTGATGCAGAAAAATCTAAGCAATAGCTGGTCAGGAATTTTCTGATATCTTTTTTGTCATAAAATGCAGATCTATCAAAACTGTTCATAACAGTTCTTGTGAGAGAAATATTCTCATCAAAACCAGACGGAGAGAGCAGACATCCCCCTCCCCCTGCCCCCCAATGGCTCAGTGGCTAGGGCATTCTCCAGAAGTATGAAAGCAAGAGCTGAGACCTTGGTCCAAATCAGACAGAGAAGGAACTTAAATTGTGCTTTCCTGTGTCCCAGGAGAGCACCTTAACCACTAAGCTATTGGTTACTGTGAGGAAAGGTCTAGTGGAATTTGAACAAGTATCTCTTTAATTTAATTTCAAACCATCTCTCTTTCCTTCTGAAGTGAATGGGAAAACTTAAAATACTGTTGGAGAACTCTTTCCTGTTCAGCTCAAATGCAAGAACATGGATTATTCACATATCTTTTGATAGACTAAAAATGGCTCTAAAACTGGTCTACAGACCCCTGACAATTTCTGGAGCAGTTCTAGATGATTTATAGAAAATTGCTTTGGCCTTGATAGTGAAATACCTGTCAGTCTTCAAACAATGTTCCTTCAGACTAGTTATAACATGGGATCCTGCTTGTTTTTTAAGGGTTTTGGAACCCTGTAGAACAGTGGTTTCCAACCTTTTTAGGTTAGAGATCACTTCTGGAATTTAAGAGGAACTGAAGATCTACACCTTCCCCCCCACCCCCACAGGTAAGTCTGTGGGGAGGGAAGTGGGGAGAGGAAAGGCCCATGGGGGGGCAGATCGAGGCCCCAGCCCTACCCCGCTCCCTCACTGCTGGGGCCTTGATTTTCCCCCCTCACCCCAACAGCAGTGAGGGAGTGACAAGGCCCGCACAGCCGGGGTGAGGCAGGTGACAGAGCCATGAGTGGCTTATCTGGGGGGTGTGAGGAAGGAGGGGCATGCAGCCCAGGAGGTCAGGGGGGTGCATGCCCCTGGATCTGCATCTGGGGCTAGGGCAGTGCTGGGCTTTTCCCAGCTAAGCTGCGCTCAGGTTGGGTGGCTGCGGGGCCGTGGGGGGGCATCCCCACTCCCAGCGCAGTACGGGCCAGGTCTGGCAGGAACACCCAGGCCTGCCCACAGGCAGCCTTACAGCCAACAGCAGCAGCCCACCAGCCCCCATGTCCTTGGTGGGGGGAGGGGAAGGCTGTGCTTGACTATTCCTGCAGGGCATGGCCCTGCTCCCAGTGCCACTGCTGCAGCCACCTGGCCTGAGTGCAGCCTGGCCAGGAAGAGCCCAGCGTTGTCCCTGCCCCCATGTGCAGATCTGGGGGCAGGTACACCCCCCGGATGAGCCACTTGTAGTTCCGTTCCCCACCCCACCCAGGCTGTGCAGGGCTTGCCCACACTCCCTGCTGGTGCTCCCTGCATTTGGGGGGGGGGCATGTCCCCCCCACCCCCGATTTGTGTGTAGTGGAGGTGGCTGCAGCTGCAGGCTGGGCTTTGCACCATGAGCCCCACTGCATGTGCTCCCCAGACCTCCACCCCTTCCCTCCCCCACTGAGTGACCTGCTGGGCTGGGGGCGGGACATGCACATGTGCATGCACGCATATGCTTAGCTCCTCCCCCCCCACCCAAGATCGACTTGAAGAGGCTCTGGGATCCACCTGGTGACCACTGCACTAGAAAATGGGACCTCTGGTGTTTTTCAGGGTTTTTTTGGTTTGTTTTTAAGACAATATTGACAGAATCTACCACTTTATCTTGTAGTATTATCTGCAAGCTACTTTGGTTTAAATTTAACCATAATCAAGTTTCTGGTTGAATTAAAGTTGGTGCAGAAAATGCTAAGGAGACTAGAACTACAATTTAAAGTGATCTTGCCGAACTGGAGTGGCGGGAACTAGTCAGGTGGGAGGCTGGGTACTAAGAAGTTAAAAATTCAACAAGAAAGGCAAAATTCAACACACAATACACTTTAAATACAGTCACATGACTAAAGAGTTGTACTAATTGTAATAAATTTTAGTTTTGTCTTGTTTCCGTAAGTCTGGCCTAGTACATTGCCTTGTAATCAAGCAATGCTACTGCTTTAAAAGAAGTGTGGGAAAACATAATGTCTACAAGACTCTTGAGATTAATTTCAGAACTTCTCATTATCAAGTAGCATGTGGTCTTCACAGTCATTTTCTACTGAGGGTCACAGTGCTTAACACAGCATAGTATTGCTTATCAGTCATTTGTAGGAATTGCATACTAATTGGTGTATGGACTGAATCCCTTAGGACCACATACAATATACATTTTTAAAAGTATTGTCTTAGCTTGTATGAGGTCTTCAGCTGGGAATCTTACAGTGGAACAATTAATGTAGGAAAGAGCTGTAGGGCCAGGCTGTGATAGAGATCTATGCTGTATTGTCACCATCTGGCAAAGCTGGACATGAGGGTAAAATTTAAGAAAGTGTTTCTCTTCCCCCTCTGTCAGCCCCCCCATTGTTATGTACAAAACCTGTAACTTTTCTGACTTACATAGTCACAAATGTAAGGCTTCATTCTGTTTCTGTCACTCTTTCCATGCCTTGAGTAGTACTTTCATCAGCAAATACTCTTACTTGAGATGAGTAAGAGTAACAGAATCAGGTCCTTACACCTTTTTCTGAAGAAGAATTTTCATTCACATTCAGGGTTCAGTAGAAAACAAAATGATAAGAATTATAGTTGAGGGATTACATTTCATATTGGTATAAAAAATTAAGCAAGGGTATGTCCTGTTTTTATTAGGATTTAGTCTTGATACATGCCAAGTTTTATTTTGTGGAAGAAGTTTTATCAAAACAGCCAATATTAGTAATAGCTGCCAGGTGCTACAAATTTACTTAAACAGGGTGGTTAACTTGACTGTTCAGAAGCATGCTTAGAACTCTTCCTTTATTGAAATAATAAAGCTAATATACTTTCTAATTGCTTACTTACAGACTGCCTAAAATGTATCTGCTGAAATCCATAGTTTCAATTTTGAGACTGATGGGAAATCTGAGAACATGCTTTGACAGCAAAAAAAATAATTATTTATTTACATTTTAAAGATAAGAACATGCTGTTTCATAATGATGTATCGAACAAGTGGAATCCAGGAAAATATTCTGTGTGCTATAAAGACTGTTTATAAGGCAGTGTACTGTACCTCTGGATCTTCAACAAGAGTCACAACTCTTCCAGGCTAAAAATTAAAAGAAATATTGTAGTTCAGTGAAAAGCATTCTCTGTCAAATCATTAGCAAAAGTGGACAGTGAAAAAGCATATTTTTCCCTTAAAGATGTAGAACTAAAACTAAGGAGCTCTTTAAATGATTGAGGCCTAGCAAGTTTATTTTATGTGGTAAAGAGTTTTTTTTATCAGTTTTGGCAGAGGATAGGGGCGTATGTTGTAAGAAATGAAATTTGAGATGTTTTTTAGGGGGAGAGTGGCAGGGAAATATGAGGCTAAGATTAGTCTGTAAAATAAAGTGTTTGAATTATCCTTATTTTCAAGTATACCGTTTAGAACCATCCCTGTTGCCATTTTGTGTGGTAGTTTTATGACTTGGCTATACAGTATTGTGTCCTTTATGGCTCTCAAAAAACTTCAGACTTCTACAAACAAATTTTAATTTTTAATCTACATTTTGTGTACATTTCCAGCTCATGTCTATTTTATATAAAGACAAGGTAATTCCTTTTCCTTGCTTTCACTTTCAAGATGTATTTGTACCACTATTTAACTGAGAGCATAGTATATTATATCTTTACTTACAGTATGAAGAAGAAAACTAATTGACTTATTAACTTATTAATTGACTTTCTGTTGCTGGTCTTTTTTATTTTATTTTACAGATGATAGTTTTTCAGGGGAGGACAAAAATTAAGTATGTCTTGGTGATGCATTATAGGCATCTTGGTTCACAATGAAATGCATATACTTTTTGTGATAAAAGAACCTGCAGTAGAGTTAATGTTCTGTAATACTTCAAGCTACTGTTTTTATTACTAATGAATGATTTACCTTCTAATTACCAACTGGTACATAGGGAAATGTTTGTTTTGTTGTTGGTGGTTTTTTTTGGCTTATTAAATAGCTACGTCTAGCGTTCCAGTAATAAGAGAAGCGGAAGGGATTTGATTCGTCTGATATTCCCAGCAGATACAAGTTATTAGGTACAACTCTTGTCTTCACCCAAATGGTTTATAGTTCTTGCTGATTTTCATGCAAGCTCTGGAAATGCTGAAAACAGTTTTGCCATAATTCTGGTTTAAATTGTGCCACACTTCTTATCTAGAGAGAATATATGGTTATAATACCCTGTCCATACTGGAGCTTTTTGATGTAAAATATAGTTCTTAAAGGCTGGTGTTTTATCTGACTATCTGTGGAGAGTGGAGGTTCTAGGCTGATATACTTTGACCCCAGTACTCTTTTCTGCCATGGCAGGGGGTCGGACTAGATGATCTTCTCAGGTCCCTTCTGACCCTAGAAACTATGAAACTTCCATTATGATACTGAAGTCGCTTGGGAATTGCACGTCCACAGGTGGGGAGGTAAGGGCCAGTTAGAGAGTCTCTCTCTGTTTTAAGCTGCAAAAGTAAAGTTTAGCTAAACAGGAATGAGGTTTGATCTGTCAGTTTGAATGACCACCACCTGTCCCAGCTATTTGGCAGCAGGTCACCAACAATGAGGACAAGATGCAAATGGCCCCTATCCATGCCAGGTCCAGCTTGTTGCTGAAGTGGGCCACTGCCCAGGCAGCCATGTGCTGGGCCTCTGCACCCTGGGATATGTTGACCAGCTGGACTGCCTCTATTATAGTAGTAGGTTGTGTATGAAAACTCATGCTTCTCTGAGCCAGTTAGCGTCTAAGGTACTCTGCCCAACCTTCTGCCTGACTTGCATAATGCAAATTCCTTTCCAGATTTAGAAAAGAAAAGCAAAACACATAATCACAGGATGTAGTATGGACCTCAAGGGTCATCCCACACAATACCCTGCAGCGATGCAGGAACGTATGCACACATGAAAAAAATGCAATATTGAAAAATGGGAAAAGACACCCTCTATCTCTGCTGGACCTGAACATTTTTGTTTATAATCCCTAAGGGTCAGGGTGTCCATTTTCCAAGCAGCTCTGGTTAATGAGGTTTCACCCTTCTAAGGGATTGTTCATTCATATAATGAATTAACTTTTGAATCTTTTGCTTTATTTGTATGTGTATTAAACAGGCATCCTATGATTTTTAAAGCCCTTTTTCTTTTCTACAGGAAACAATTTGTTCTTCTGTATTCCTAACTCTAGTTAGCATGCCATCCTTTTTTTTTAAACAGGAGTTTATCCCTTATTTTCCTTTGAGGTGCACCAATACATTGGTCCAATATTAGATTGGTGCTGATATAAAGAAAATTGGCTGTATCGGATATTGGCCTGATAAAAGCCCATGCTGCGCGCAGCCACAGCGTGGCACTCAGGCAGAGAGGAGCACAGCCGGCAGCGTGGTGAGCTGCCTCCAGCTGGTAAGTCCAGTGTGGTGGAAGGGCGGGGGAGATCACCCCCCAGCCCGTGGTGAGGGAGGGGGCAGGCACTGCCCAGGTAGGGCGGAAGGCCTCCTGCTGCTGCTTGCAACCTGGGAGGGCATAGGGGGTCATATGCCCCC
>NW_017728975.1:179501-180619 GCF_001723915.1 Gavialis gangeticus
GGGCTCTTCTTGGTGGGGGCTGGGCTTGGAGCGGGCACCAGTGGCACTAGGAGAATGTTGCATCCATCCCAAATTTCACTGCTGCTAACAGCCCCAGCTCTTCCTGGTGTGTGGGTGGAGGCGGGCCATTGAGCCGGGGCTGCACTGGGTGGCTGGTGGTGGTGGCGCTGGGAGTGCAGTGGCAGTGAAATTTGGGGTGGATGCAGCATCCTCCCAGCACCACCGGCACCTGCTCTGAGCCCAGCTCCCACCAAGAAGAGCCCCGCGCAGCCCTGGCCGTAGCTTGCCTTGTGCAGATCCAGGAGACTGTGCTACCCCATGCCCTTCTTGAGGGGGCGGGGTGCAAGCAGCGGCAGGAGCCGCCCCCCACCCCCCAAAAAGATGTGGCTTTGCTCCCCCCCACCCTGCCTGGGCAGCGCCTGCCTGTTCCCTCATCACGGTGGGGGTGTTAATCTGCCCCCGACATACGCTTTTCACTACACCTAACTAACCAGCTGGAGGCAGCTGTATTGGAAATCGGATTGGTATTGGCTGATAGGCCTCTTTTAAAGATCGGCTATCGGTATTGACCCCCCAAAATCTCTATCAGTGCACCCCTATTTCCTTTGTTTTGTGTATACCTGAAGGTTTGTATGTTTAAATACTTCAGTTTCAACTTTTATGTTGTTTGTTAGCTGCTGGTTTGCTAGTCATTTTATTTTTAATCCATGTAGTGATGCTTTGAGTCTGTCAGTTTAAGCTTCTGAAACAGCTTGGTCAGTCCTCAGAGCAGCATAAAAGGAAACTGGAGTACTAAAGTACATGATGAATATTCTTCAGATAGAATATGCAACACCTTAGCAATTAGTTTATCTAAATGAGGAAAATATTTTAATTGTTCTGGAGAGTTCTAGTTTTACATAGAAATACCTCGGTGAACAAAATGAAGGAATTACTCATGCTATATACAGTGATGTAAACAACCACTTAGGGGCAATCAGCACGGGTTCATCAGTGGCAGGTCCTGTCAGACCAATCTGGTGGCTTTTTATGATCAGATCACCAGATCATTAGATGCAGGGGTAGCAGTGGACATAGTCTTCCTGGACTTCCGGAAGGCTTTTGACACTGTCTCTCAC
>NW_017728975.1:185619-193503 GCF_001723915.1 Gavialis gangeticus
GTGCAAGGTGATGCACCTGGGGAGGAACAACCGGCACCATACCTACAGGTTAGGGAACTCCCCTCTTGTCAGCACGGAGGCGGAAAAGGATCTTGGAGTCATCATTGACTCCAAGATGAACATGGGTCGGCAGTGTGGGGAGGCAGTTAGGAAGGCCAACCGTACCTTGTCATGCATCCACAGATGCATCTCGAGCAGGTCCAGAGAGGTGATCCTCCCCCTTTATGCGGCACTGGTCAGGCCGCAGTTGGAGTACTGCGTCCAGTTCTGGGCGCCGCACTTCAAGAGGGATGTGGACAGCATGGAGAGGGTCCAGAGGAGGGCCACTCGCATGATCAGGGGACTGCAGGGCAGGCCCTATGAGGAGAGGCTACGGGACCTGAACCTGTTCAGCCTCCACAAGAGAAGGCTGAGGGGGGATCTTGTGGCCTGTTACAAACTGGTCAGGGGGGATCAGAAGGCATTGGGGGAGTCCCTGTTCCCCTGAGCACAGCCAGGAGTGACCAGGAACAACGGCCACAAGCTAGCAGAGGGTAGATTTAGGTTAGATATCAGAAGGCGCAATTTCACGGTCAGGGCGGCTAGGGTCTGGAGCCAACTTCCAAGGGAGGTGGTGCAGGCTCCTACCGTGGGGGTTTTTAAGAAGAGGTTAGATGAACACCTTGCTGGGGTCATTTGACCCCAGTACTCTTTCCTGCCATGGCAGGGGGTTGGACTAGATGATCTCAGGTCCCTTCCGACCCTAGAAACTATGAAACTATGTCAGTCTGAAATAAGAAAATTGAGGGGGGGAACCCACAAACCATGTCATTTTGTTATTGTGTCTTGGAATTTACTAGAGGGCAAATTTAGGCTGAATTTGAGTTGGGTTACAAATACAGAGTTCTGGCAGAAGTCCTGTAATCAACTCCAGGAAGAAACCAAGAACCTTGCAGCTTATTATACCTGGCGCAGCAGAGTATAGTTTGGAAATGACCTGTCTCACCCACATTCTAAACCAGGGTTGCCCAACCTGTGCCCTGTGGGCGAAATGCAGCCTGCAAAGCCATTTCATCTGGCCCATGGGTCTAGAAATTTGGCCATTAATACAGCCACGCTCCCCCACTGCCAAGTTCCCAAATCCCAAGCCCCACATATGCCCCCCTCCTATGTGGGCTGGTTCATGCCCCCTGCCCCTTCCCTGGATAGCAGCCAGTCCACATCCCTTTATCCCTAGTCCACAGGGCCTTGTTGGGATTGGGCCATGCCCCTTACCCTGTGTGAGGCCAGGTCAAGCTCCTTTCCCCTGCAGGGCCATGTTGGGGCTGGCCTCCCTGCTGCACTCCTCTGCATGGCTGGACGGTGCCTAGTTTACTTGCCAGACTGGGACCACTGGGTGCCACACTGGGACCACTGACTGGATCAGGCCCATAGAGGGACCAGGCAAAAAGGTCGGGCACCACTATTCTAAACAGTTTGGATGTGTAAAGATTATCACTTGAGTTTCTTTTGGAAGTGAAAAAGCAAGTTCCTACAGAAAATCAAATAACATATATATTTAATTCTGACTCTTTTTACACCAGGCACTTGACTTGGTAGAATTTCCAGGTGAACATCAAGGGTAACATCATGTGGTAATTGTAGCCTGGAGACAGTAAGGCATTACTATTGTCTCTGAGGTATATGGCTGCAGTCCAATGGCCTAGTCCAGTGGTGCCCAACCTTTTTTGTCTGGTGGGCGAGGTGGGCAGTGCCTCTGTGGTCTGGATCATTGGTGGTTCTGATCCAGGTGCAGTGGGCACCATCCATCCATATGGAGGGGTGCAGGGAGCAGGCCAGCCCCAACATGACCCCACAGGGGAAAGGAGTCATGGCCCAGGTCATCTGGGGGAAGGCGGCGTGGCCAATTTAGAAGAGGTGGGGAGGGGGCATGGACTGGTGTTGCAGGGAAAGTGGGCATACATGGGACTTGAGAATTTGGCAGTGGGGAGAGTGGCTTTATTATTGGCCATCACTTCCCTGCTGCCCAATTTCTGGATCCTAGGGGATCTCCACAGGCCAAATGAGATGGCTGTGTGGACTGCATCTGGCCTGCAGGCTGGAGGGTGAGTTACCTATGGCCTAGTCTGAGATGATGATACTACAGCCTACCACTGTTGCATGAAAACCTGAGAAGATAAATGTGACCCAGGGCTGCAAACCATTCTGACAACAGGTACCTATTCCTCAGCCCATTCTGCCAAGTACTTTCTGTAGTCAAATATTTCTGCCTTATATGAGTTGCATGCACTTTGCTTTCATTCAGATACTGTTCTTGAGGAGTAAGGAGACAGTATAACCTGTGTTAAAAGAAAAATGAGATGAACGCAGTAATAGCATGATGATGACTTTGGAACCTACAACTGCCTCATCTTTTATAGTGATTTTTGCATACACCTTGGGGACAGGTGACAGGACTGATCCCTGGAGAATGCTATATGTGGGGACTAGCAGCATTCCTGTTGCAGTGAGAGTACTTAGTAAACCCAATTAAGGTATTGTTTGTTGCCAGACATAAAATAATAATTCCAAGTACTACATTTTTGTAACTAACCTATGCGTGTTTATGGCTTAACAGTCATGATTCTTTCTCTGTAACAGCAAGCAAACAGACAAAACTAAATATCTCAAGGGAAGTAGTGTATTGTATATTTGACAGTATTTCAGGTTCAAAATAAACTGAAAAACTAAGAAATTTGTTCTCAGCTATTTTAGTTGTGGTAGTATAAGGCTGCTTACAGACGTGGAAGAAAAAACAAAACAGCATTTTACTTTCAGCTTGGCATGCCCCCATGCTGAGTGCAGTGCATGTCCAGAAGAGGTACTGTATCGGTTTGACCTGGCTTGCCTGTGTAGTTTGCATGCTTCAGTGGGGCTTTGTGGCACTTTATCTAATAGCAATTTAATCCGCTATTAGGTAAAAGCATCAAAAACCCCTGGTGAAGCATTCAGTCTATACAGACATTGGAGAGGTGAGTCAAACTGATGTGTTTCCTTTTTCAGTAAAGCGCTGGGTTGTTGGGGTTTTTTTGGTGTTTTTTTTGGCTAGTTTTTTTTTTTTTTATTGTCTGTCAACATAAGGTTTTTCTGCAGATGCATTATTAAAACAGACTAAAGTTGACAGTCTCTCTAAATAGTCAATATGAAATATGATATGTAGCTTTTCCATGATAAGTATGGATTCTCATAGCAATAGTTTCTGTAAATTCTTTGTGGAAAGGGAAAGAATTACAGAGCAGCAAGAAACTTATGAGCTCAGTTTCTCCAGATCCATTACAACTACCTTTATGGATCGATATCCAAATCCCATTGTATTACCCTGGCTGTTCTTAGCGCCAATCTGGCTGATTCACTTCTGAAGCAAGTGCCAGTGCATCTGTACAACTGTGTTATGTATGCTCTGGATTAGATCTGTTTGTTCAACCTGTTAGGCAAGGGCTGTCCAGCTGGTGGCCTGCAGGCCATGTGTGACTCATGAAGGGTTAAGATGCATTTCCCAGGCTCACCCCCACCTGCTTCCACTCACTGTTTCCACCCCACTGCACACAGTGCAGTGTGCGAAGTGTAGGGTGAGGCTGGGGGCTGTACAGGCATGGCGTAAGATGCAGTGGATGAGCATCAATCGGGGCACGCAGTGCAGCTGGGGTGGTGTCTAAATGATGCGCAGCCCAGGGGACCCATGGCTTCTGTGGCCCCTGCTGGTACAGCTTGTGGGGTGTTCAGCCCCCAAATGCTCATAAATTGGACATCCCTGTGTTAGACCCTGTAATGTTCTGCTCTCTAAAACATTCTCATAGTTTCTGGGGGGGTTGGGGGTGTAGAGGCTAAATGGCTTGAAACTACTGTGCTAGTTAATGGCTAAAAACTACCTAATAGTTAATACGTGAATATTTTTACTTCCATAGTTAATAAAACATTAACTTTAATATATTAGCTTTTAATAAACATTAAAACTGCAGCTGTCTTCAAAGCAGGCAAAAAAACATTTCAGATATAGTGAGCAGTATTGTTAAAGTATTAATGTGATAATATTATGGAGGTATGCAGAAGCCAGTTGGATGCGGGTAGCATATTAAAACAATTGAAAGTTAAGGCACCAGATTTAACCTAGATGACTTTCTTAGGGTGTGCATTAGGCTTTTCTCCACTTCATATTCAAATTTCACTCTCTCTTTAAAAAGCATTTAACCTAGGTCTGAATTTTGCCACAACCCTCCATTATGTGCGTGCAGTCTCACAAGAGTTAGCTGCTTGGTCACTGCTAATCCACAATGAAACAGGCTATTGACAAACAAATGATTGTTCAGCAGTTGGTGGGCTAGTCCCAAAATGCACAAGTAGCAAATAATCTCTTTGTTTTTGCAATTCCTGCATTTCCACAATAGTGCCATGCAAAAGCATAATTGCTGTGTGACATTTATAGAGCAAAAGACTGATTGATCAATAGAAGTTTTTTCAATGCACACCTGTGAGTGCCATATCCTTATTTGGCATGTTGAACTCCTGTATTTGCAAAGTAATGCTACTGTCTTTTTGTGAAGACAGTCAGATGCTAGAACAGTAGATATGCTGAAAGGTAGGGCTAGGATTGAGAAAGACCTTGACAAATTGGAGGACTGGACCAAAAGAAATCTCATGAAGTTCAGTAAGGAGAAGTGCAAAGTCCTGCACTTTGGATGGAACAGTCGCATGGACTTGTACAGGCTGGGGACTGACTGGCTAAGGAGGAGCTTTTCAGAAAAGGAGCTGGCGGCTTACAGTGGACAGTTAGCTGAATATGACTCAACTGTGCCCTTGTTGCCAAGAAGGCTAACAGCATACTGGCCTGCATTAGTAGAACCATTGCCAGCAGATCTAAGAAAGTGATTGTTTCCCTCTTTTTGGCACTGATGAGGCCACATCTGGAGTACTGTGTTCAGTTTTGCCCCTCCGCTCTGAAGGATGTAGACCAGTTGAAGAGAGTCCAATAGAAAGTAATGAAAGCAGTTAGGGTGCTGGGGCACATGACTTGAGAGGCTAGGGAACTGGGCTTATTTAGTTGGAAGAAAAGACTGAAGGGGGACTTAATAGCAGCCATCAACTACCTGAAGAGGATGGAGCTAAACTGTTCTCAGTTAGATTAAGTTAGATGTGAGGAAAAGCTTTCTTATTAGGAGGGTAGTGAATCTGGACCTTTTCTAATGTATCATGTACCAAGACTTAACTGTAGACATAAAAAATGCCTACATACTAGTGACTGTAATATGGTTATACAGTATTTGTTTTAAGAAACAGAATATAGCACCAACTAGTAACATGAACACTTGGAAATTTCCAAGGGATCAGTTTCCTAAATCTTAAAGTACTGTATTTACTTGAATACAATAAAAAGTCCCCCAGCTCCTCCCAACCTGCATGGGGGTGGGGACCTTTATCTTGCATTCTCATACAAGGAAACAGCATTAAATGTATTTTCTATTTTTAAACTGCTGCTAAAAGTATTGTGTGCTCAGTAATAGAAACCAACTATGAAACTGATTAAATGCAGCCAATACTGAAAATGACATGCATGATAATGACATGCATGTTTGCCTATACAGTAGGTCAGATTACATGACTGCAGCAGCTTTTAGCTTTAGACTCCATGCCTGCGTCCACACAAGTGTGGATACTTGGTTCCCTGGGGACAACTAGCAGTGGCACACTTTGTGCAGCTGCTAGTTGTCCCCAGGGAATGTCTGTGCCCTCTGGCGCCAGCTGTGCAGCTGGTCACCTTGGGTGAGGTAGGGGAGGCTGGGACCAGCACCGTGTTGGCCCTGGGGGCCTCCTGGGGCTGCAGCAGTAGCGATCCTGCTCGGAGCCTGGCTGGTAGCTGGAGTATGGCTCCAGCTTTCCAGGTTCCAGTTTTGCCCATGTGTGCCGCTCTGGTTTTTTTTTTTTTAATGCACAGGTTTTTTTGACCCCTGGATATCCAGGAGTCAGTGCCCCCCCCCGCTCCTGTGCAGCACAGAGAACAGCTGAACATGTGGTATGTGGCACTGCAGATGCAAACTGGACTCTGTTGTGATCATTATGTTTGTTAAGTGGCCATGTTGGCCAATCAGAAAAGTTATACAAAGTTATGTAACAGTTGCTAGGAAGACTATAGTTGCCTTTCTGCCATGAGTGTAAAAGATAGACAGCAGCTAGAACTTTCTACAAGGAAGGATCCAGCATCAGTCAGTCAGTGCCATGGGCCTATCGAAAGGTGCCTCACACAATCACATCACCGCATGTCACCCAAGCTATAAAAGGAGCCCCCGCCTGATCGTCAGGGTCCCTTCTGCGTCCAATGGACTCGGAACGACTCACGGCAGATTATTACGGACACGGCTCGGCCTTCAGAGTAGCTAATCGAAGGAGGACGCAGAGACCCGCCTGATCCCGGCGACCTAAAACCCCTGAGACAACTCACCAGCCAGATCCATCGGTCTCATGCACCATTAGGGCACGCGAGGCGTGGTGAGTGAGTTTAAGCTGCTGCGCAGCTATGTTAACAGTTATCAATAAAGATCACCAAGTCTGTTCACTGTCCTCCCGACTCCTCGTGATCTGTGGTAAGACTGACCAAGAAAAGATCCTGTTCGTGACGCCATGTGACAGGATCTTTGGCAGAAAGGCAACTATAGTCTGCCTAGCAACTGTTACATAACTTTGTATAACTTTTCTGATTGGCCAACATGGCCACTTAACAAACATAATGATCACAACATGCCCCCCCGGCCATGTGAGCCAAGGTGGCTTACAACAGGTACCAAAAACAAACTGAAAAAGTGGCAATGTCTGCTAGGTAGGTTACAAATTGTAATACCAGATTACAGGACACTTTGTATCTCTTGGTAGCCGTCATTTGTTTGAGGCTCATAGTGTGTGACCTGCATAGCAGAGGTAATTTGGCGACGAATACAATGAATGATCAAACCAACACAACAGGATGCTATCAATACAACAATCAAAACTGTAAATAGGGAAGTTAGTAGATTCGGTAACCACGGTGAAAGCCGGAGGTTAAATGCAGAATGGGTGAAGGATCGCTGGAGGGATCTCGAGTTGAAGGGGATCCTTACAATGTCTCTGTGGCCACGGGTTGTGATGCACAACTGGTGTCTGCGGAGGGCGCGGGATTTCTGGACTGCCATCATTGCTGATTCCAGTAAAAGTGTTAAGAAGTTGTCGAGGAAAGGACGGTCCTCCACTGCGGGTGGGTGTTGTCGCTGAGTCAGCGAGTGCATCGGGACTCTCAGTGCTGTCGCTCGAGTGTACTGGTGTTGTGAGAGAGGCGCGTGGGGTTGCAATCCGCCGCTTGGGTATGGAGAGATAAACGGTTCCTGCAAGGGCGTTAATGAATGGCTGTGAATGTGGGGCGTGAATAGGTTGAGCTCCCTCGTGGACTTGGTGTGGCTTCTCACGTACTGCACCGGCAACCAAGGCTGAGAGGGAGATAGGCCACGGTGTGTTGTCAGCTTCCAGGACAGTCGAACTGGGAAGCAGCCCTAAACTAAAGCTTCCATGTGTAACGAGGCTAATGGCGTCTTGCCGGTTAAGTGTCTTATGGCCGCATTCTAATACTAATCGTCCGAGCCATTGCACTGGGGTTTCATCTTCCTGTTTTGCTGTCCGGTTGATAAGCTCATTCATTTCACTGTGGTCACGATCGTGGGTGGGCCACTCAGTGATGAGATTCCCATCTCCGTCTTGCCGGGTCTTTATTATCTCGACCGGCTGAGCTTGGAGCGGAGGGTTTGGCAGGGGGCCGGGCGCAGGCGGAGCGGCGTCTGTAGGAGGTGCGGCTTGGGTCCCACCGCCTCCTGGATCAGGGAGGGGCGGGTATAGTGACGTCACCACTGA
>NW_017728975.1:193957-195080 GCF_001723915.1 Gavialis gangeticus
GGTGACATGCGGTGATGTGATTGTGTGAGGCACCTTTCGATAGGCCCATGGCACTGACTGACTGATGCTGGATCCTGCCTTGTAGAAAGTTCTAGCTGCTGTCTATCTTTTACACTCATGGCAGAAAGGCAACTATAGTCTGCCTAGCAACCGTTACATAACTTTGTATAACTTTTCTGATTGGCGAACATGGCCACTTAACAAACATAATGATCACAACACACTCATCTGGGCATGGTCCATGAATATTTCATCCTACTACTGTTCTTATCTCGTGCTCTTTTACTCATTTCCTTCTCTAAACCCACTTTTTCAAACAAACACTTAATCAGTAATCCCCGCACAAGACTTATCAAACCATTATTCAGTTACAGGGATCATGTTTTTAATTATTTTGTTCTGTTTGGAAAATTATATGTAAACTGGTGCAAGATATAATTTTTCATAACTTTGACTTTTTATGTTTTCTGAAATTTACACCACTTTTGAATTTCTCTGTTATACATTCAGCAGTTCCTGTGGAGAGAATTAATGCAGTAAGTCACAGACTTTATTTTTTCTACCCCTAGCAGAAAAGCATGCTACCAAATGTCAGTGAATATAATATCGTTTCCTGCTTAAGTACTGGCTGTGTTGCATGCAATATTCAGGCTAACCCAGTCCAAATATTAAAATGTGATTGTGCTAATATACTTGTGTTTTTGCAAGAAGCTGTTCTTATTTTTAGTTTTTCCTTCATGCCCAGTAGCAACACAGAATATTTTTCTAATTTATCATAAATATTAGGAAATATAGCTCTAATGGCAGACATCACTTTTGTAACTATGTTATGACAATGTGTAAAATGAACTGTTAACAGTATGTGCAAGGTGTTACCTAAGTGCTCTGGGTCAAGATTCAGGGGGGGCAGGGGGAGAGGGATTTGACGGCGGGGGTCTACTACAGACCCCCCCAACCAAGAGGAGGAGCTGGACAGGGAATTTTCAGGCCAGCTTGCAGAGGCACTAAAATCAAGGGATGTAGTGGTCATGGGCGATTTTAATTACCCAGACATCTGCTGGGAGGAGCAGTCAGCCGGGACGGACCGCTCCAGGAGGTTTCTGGCTGAGATGCAGGACCTCCA
>NW_017728975.1:195932-197732 GCF_001723915.1 Gavialis gangeticus
GACATCCGCAAGAACTACTTCACAGTTAGGGCGGCTAGGAGCTGGAACCAACTTCCAAGGGAAGTGGTGCTGGCCCCTACCCTGGGGGTCTTTAAGAAGAGGCTGGATGCCTACCTGGCTGGACTCATTTGAGTCCCGTTTCTCTTTTTGGGGTTTTTTTGTTGTTCTCCCGCCCTGGCGGGGGGTCGGGCTAGAAGATCTACTAGGTCCCTTCCGACCCTTAATCTATGAATCTATGAATAAGCCTGGTCTTCTGCAAAACGCTATACATAAAGATTCTGTGTTTTCTTTGCACTGACTATGTAATGGTGTGTTTGTCCCAAGGTTTTTTTTCAGCTTGTCAGCTAGTATTATCTTCCTGTTTTTTAAGCTGTGGTATCACTGAAGGACCAGTTTCACATCCAAATTATGCACAATGGACTATATCCTGGTGTAATTCCCTGGATTTTAATGGCTTTATACTAGGGATGATTTAGCTCTGTATAATTGACACTGCTAAGCATGGAATTTGCTTAGCACAAGTTAGGAAGTAAGAACATCTTGTACTGGCCAAAAGCCTTTTGGCTTTCAGGGTAATAATAATGCAATAATAATACGCTATGATACGTTTGTATGTTAGATTGTTAGTGGTAAGCAACAACATTTCAGAAACTACTTAAAAAGTCTCAATAAGGTTGATTAGTTAGGTTATACTGACAGTAAAAACTATGCTACCTTTTTCATCAATTATGAAAATGAAATTCAGAATTAAAATGGAATATCTGGACTGACTGCACCTTAACTTTGCTTTTTCTAGCTTTTAAGAAAATACAATAAGCCTTTAAGAAAAATCGTATTTCTGGGCATAACTAGGAAGCCATCCATGTATTAACTAACTACAGTGTCCCTAGGAGTTATGTGTATCAGACTCCTCAGAAACAGCTCCACTGGTGCTTCTGTCTTGTGCAGGTAGAGCAAGTGGAAGAGAGAAGTGCTACAGTATTTTTGGGGGACTCTCCACATGCACCCATTCACTTTGCATACTCCCTTTACAGACTGAAGAGTGTGCATATATGAGCACAGCTAATCCATAAGAATCTAAAGCTATGAGATCTTTAATAGTGACCTGCAAAAAAGCAAAACAAACAAAATGCCTAACAAAACCCCCCAAGCCCCTGCCTGTACTGGTTTTCCTGCTTCGTTGCTTTAAAACATGGTCTAAATGGACTTTTTCTCTGGTTGCTTTTCTGTTAACAATTCAGATCCTATCTGTGCTGCACTATTTATCTTCAAGGCTAGAAGTGCTAGGCTTTTTCTGAACACGAAATTTACTCTGGTTTAACTAAAATTGGTTTAACTGAACTGTTGCAACACTGTCTCTGAAAGCTATGGGATCAAATTTGTCAGGCTTGAATCTACTTATTTTAGTTTAAGTGGAACTAATATAAGTTTGTTGAAAACCATTACAAGTTGCAAGATAGGAGGCTGTGCCAGTTAAACTGATATGAAACCAGATTTTGTTGGAGCAGGGCAATATTTTTTTTTTTTATTAGCCTAATACAGCTGGCCTCCGCAGTCCTTTTTCCCACCAGGTCTGCTAAAGCTATTTATAGCCATAATTATGTTACTAGGACAGGACAGTGTGTCCCCAAAGTACAAGTCGCAGAACCTGTTTGTTTCTTGCAGCTTCCTGTCTAATGATAGACTGCTCACAGGGGTGGATCCAGTATTTGGCAAAGCAGGGTGCAGGAACAGCTACTTAGGCTGCTGGGTTGGCTCCCAGCTTCTTTACATCATCTCTGCTTCCACCCCCCCCCCCCC
>NW_017728975.1:197930-202777 GCF_001723915.1 Gavialis gangeticus
CCCCCCCCCCCCCCCATGGGCAGACGAAGCAGGGGGAGCCTCTTGGAACTTTTTAAAGGCCCAAAAGCAAGCAAGAATCCCACTCCCTTCCTCTCTATTGTCTGAGTCATGCCCCTCCCAATCCCTTCTCCCTCTTCCCCCATCTGCTCCTACTTGTTTCCTCACTGGTTTCCCAGGTTGGGGGAAGCTCTAAAGCAGGGGTTGGCAACGTTTTTGGGTTCAGTGCCAAAACCCCTGCACCCTCCACTTATAAGATATTGGCATGCTGGGGGTAGATGGTGGGAGAGCTGTGAGGGGTCTGATCCTTGTTGGGGCAACATAGCCCTGGCTCCTGCCCTGCTGTGCTCCTTGAGACATGCACGCAGCCGCTGCCAATAACAAGCTGAGCTAGGGGTTTGGACCACTGCGTAGGTGTTTGCAGCCTTGTGGCCGCCTGCTGCAAGCAGGCCAGGCTCTGGGCAGGCTTCTGATGCCTGCCACAGCGTCCAAGCTGCTCACAGCAGGGCTTGTAGCCTTTCTGCTGCCTGGTGCAAGCAATCCGCTGGGCAGGCCCCTGACTTACACCATGGAGCCTGAGCTGCTGACGGCAGGGCTTGCCACCTGCTGCAAATAGCTCTGGTTTTGTGGCAGGAGGCAGGGGCATGGGACAGGGGCCCAGGCTGCTTGCAAGGCTGCAAGTGTCTACAAAGGGTCCAGAGCCCTGGCATGGCTCATTGTAGGGCTTGCAGGCTCCCTGCTGCCTTACCCAGAGCTGTGGTATACTGAGCAAAATGGCTTCATGTGCTGTGCACTGGCATGTGTGGCAGGGGTTGCCAACTCCTGCTCTAGAGCCACTCCTGCCTGGTCCAACTGGGCTGTACAGGGCCTGGGATCAGTTCTGAATGTGACAGGACAGCAGCAGTAGCAGTGGGTTGCATGACAGGTGGGTTCCCACACCCTGCACAGTCCACCCAGAAGCAGGAACAGTGAGGGGGAACCATCCTTATCACTACTATTGCCTCTCTGAGCTGAGCCTAGCCTGGCAGGAGCATCTCTGAAATTTACAACTTGACTGGCAGAACCATCTGTATCGCATTTTCCAGTCTTATGCATACAAAAGTGACTGAACCAGGTTTAGCAATTCTGCTATTTTTAATAGACTATATTTCAAGCAGATGAGGCTTGTGGTAAGAGTATGATATCCCTAATGTACCTACGTTGGCAATATAGATTAATGCAGCTATGCAGGCAAGCATACTTTTGCTGTTACAGCTTATTCCATCTGTGGCATTACTCTTAAATTATATAACTGAAGACTTTTGACTATATAAGTTGTCCTCTACGTAGCACTTTACAGTTGGTACTGCTTTACAGATATTGAAATACTGGCATACCCTTGAAAGTGTAGATCTGCATTACAATTGGAAAGTCTGACTGCAGTACAGGCAAGGCAGCTAAGCTATCTTTAATCTGTCTAACACAGGTAGCAACAATAGACATGACCTGGTAACAGATATCAGTATTGGCTAGCAGCTTTAGTAATTAAGGTCCTTTCTCAGTGAGCTTGTACAATGCGTTGAGGTCCATGCTGCCATGTCTTCACTATCCTTGCTACCCTGCCAAATTAAAGCTAGTTCAGGTATCACCCACCTGTGTCATACTTGCATCTTCCGGTTGCAGTATGACTAGCCCTAAGATGATGTCATCAACATAAGAAAGCAAAAATCAAGCAACTGAAACAGAAGTAAGTTTTTGTCCAGCTGAGTTGAACACAAACCAGTATTTTCCTGTTGTTTAACTTGTGTCTGCTTCTTTCTCAGAGCTGAAAAAGGGTACTTTCAGTCTGAGAAGCTGCCCAGCACCTTTCTAAGTTATAAAGTTGGTCCAATAAAATATACCAGCGAAAAATCCTTACTTTATAAAACTGTTAACATGTTTTGAGCATGGGAGACTAATTAACATCCTGGTCTAAGAACTGATCATCTCACCCATTTAGTTTAGGTATTAGAGTATTTGGGTGCCATAACTATAATACTACAAGGCAGGTAGTATGGTACAGTAAGGTGTAGTTTATTTCTATCAGGAGGAATAATGCTAATTGGCCTTATTCCAGTTTATTAGCAGGGTGGACTGGTATTAATAGGTATTACAGTAAATAGTTATTCCTGTAACAAAAAGTTCTTCTGCAAAAATTGTGTAGAGGCTGAGCCTAGAAGACCTTCCAGTAAACTGGGAAAGATTCTGTTTGAGGTTTCCTGCAGATCTGATTACATGTCTTTTTGTATTACAAAACTGCAAACTGGTTAGGCACCGCTTTTCAGGAGTAAAACATGGACCTTCTGCCTACTTTATGACTGTGTGTGTATTTAGTGGAGGATTGCTTTGGTTAAAAAAATGAAGTAGCTCTCCCAGTTCTCATGGTTTTGCTTACAGGCCTTTACTTTTTGTTTTCTCAAAGGAGAAGTGATGTTTTTCTTATAATTATTTTATTGGCTGTCCATACTAGCTGGGTGTGTTTCAGTTACTAAAATTTGCTCATCATCATGTCCAAGAGGAAACAACAGCGGCAAGAATAGTGTGTTGCTTACCAGATATTTTTATACCGTGAAACTTAAGATTTAGTCTCCTGAATTGTAAGGACTCAGGACATTGTTGACCCAAGATAGGTTGGAAGTTGGTTTTGAAATGATCATTTCTCAATTATGTGGAGGAAAACTAGCATAACTTCAAGGAGAAAGTATGACTGGCTTTTATGCTCTTTTTATTTTGAACTCCTGGTGTACAATGGTTTAACTTTTGAACAAGTGCTTAGTTACAGGATCAATATAAGTATAGTATAAACTGTAATATCAGCCGCCACTAGGCAATCCCCTATTAGTGACTGGTTAATAGTTTGCCCCGCACTGTATGGTAGGTTTTCTTCAAAGTAAAATATTTTCCTACACAGTTGTAAAATACTAAGGCCAATAGGACCCCATTCTTTTCTGTTCTCTTCGAGTGTTACTACAGTATAAAAAGAATCAATGAATGATTTTTTTTGTGTTTGCTCAAGACAAATTCAGTAGTTAAACAGAGCAAATCGATTTTATTTGTAACCCATGGGAAAGTGCCACCTTTTTATCTCTCTTTCTCTGCCTTCTTATTGTGTTCTTGATGCATCTTTTCCTGGTTTTTACCTTGATCCTGCAATTTGAACAATTGATGCAGAATGGATAGAAGCCCAGAGTACAGAACCCCGAAGTCAGTGGGTTCTGTGTAGGCAGAGGGCTCTACCTGTGTTACTATATTTGCAAAACTGGGACTTTGCACTGCAGGTTCCTGGGGAACTGTCCTTCTGTGGTACCTTTTCTTCAGAGCTAGCGCACAGATTCTGGTCCTGACATGAGACCTCTGGGCATTAGCACTTACTTAACAAGGTTTTAACAAATGCACTGAATTTCAGCATGTTGTTGGAATTAAGTGGAATTTAGGTTCCTCCTGCAGAATTTAAATTTCTCATTAAGTAGAACTTAAATTCCTTATTAATGACAGTGTTGACAACAGTGTGATAATTTGCAGAGCAACCCAGTGATTTAATGAATGCATATGCAGCAGAGAAATACTAATTTGGCACTGATAGCATCCTTCAAAACCTTTGTTTTCCCTTTTGGGAAACACTTCAGCTTCTCTAATAGCATAAAAATTTACAAGTGGTTCAAAAAGGATCAGTCTACCTATTTTGTGCCAAATGGGAAAACTGCATCAGTATTTTGAAGTCATAATTCCACTGATAATTTAATCTATGCTTGAGGCAAGACATAGACTCCAGTTAAAAGCAATTACAGATGGTCATAGAAAGGATTTAGTCTGAGAGGTCACGATATTAGCAGAACAAGATGTAAGTAGGGTATTAAAAATTTAGCATACTCTTGTTTTTTTTAGATATTTCTGCGTGCTGACTTATTTGGAAGTAAATTATGTCCTCAGAGATGGCATTTGGATTGACAAGATTATATCTTATTACAGCACAAGGTTTTTGTAATGCTTAGTTTTTAAAAATGTGAGGCTAACAATGTAAAGTATTTAGCAAAGCAGAAAGAAGACTGATTGCAGTTCTAATCAGATGAAAACTTGAGCTGTTTTTAGCAATGACTAGCTGTCTAAATAAAGGACATTTTACTTTTTTGACCAATGCCACACTGTCTATCTAAAACAATAGCACGTTAGATGTATAGGAAGCTTTATTTAAAAAAAAGCATGGCATTATTGTGTGTACATAATGGAATGCGTGCACACGCACATATTAATTGTACATTATATATACACACATTAAAATGTTGATTATACATATATGAAAACAAAAATTATTATCCACATATAATGGAAAATTGTATTTATGCATATATATGGATATTTTTGTATTCACATACATGCATAATGGACATTTTAATGTGTGTGTATATCTAGATGTGCATAATGTAGGTGCATAATATATGGTATATGGCATTATGTGCCTGTGTGTAATATATATGCATGCGCATATATATAATATATATGGCTGTGTGTGTGTATATACACACACACACACACACTGTATATATGTATGTATGTTATGTATATATATTTATTGTGTGTATTTTTAATATCCTACCCTAAATATTTTTAATACCCTACTACGTGTGTATACACGTATATAAGGAACAAATGTGTTTTTCTGCTTCTGATGCCTAAACGGATCTTTCTTAGCAAGGCTGTAGTAGACAAAGGAGCCGAAGATGAAAACCTGGACCGAGTGACTCGAGCCATGTAAGTAAGGCTCGGGGCAGGTGGCAGGGGAGCAGCCGTCCGCCGGGGCACGCCAAGCCGCAGACGCTGTCCCCCTGCAGGCC
>NW_017728975.1:203097-203543 GCF_001723915.1 Gavialis gangeticus
GCGGGCGTGCGCCGGGCCGGACTCCAACTCCCAGCCTGCCCTTGCCCCTGCACCGCCCTTCAGCCGAGGGGCGGGAGGAGCCGGTGGCGGCGCGGAAGGCTTTGTGTCGCCAGGCTGGGGCGGGGCGGGAAGGAGCGGGCCTGCGGCTCTGGCGGACGCCCCCGGAGTCGTCCGGCCTCTGCGCCAGCAGTGCAGCTCCTCCCCGCGGGCCCCGGAGCCGTCTTTCTCGGGAGGGGAAGTGACAGGACCAGCTGCAGGCTGCGGTAGAGGCGAGCCAGCGCTGCCAGGTGCGCGAGGAGGATCCTGTTTGTACCAGCATTTCCACCCTTGTGCGACCAGTAAAAGTGTTCAAAATGCACCAGTATTTCTGAATCAGAACTCGTGGTAGAGGTGATTATCTTTTTGCAAAAAAAAAAAAAAAAATCTTTTACTCCCCATGCCTGAAG
>NW_017728975.1:213712-218248 GCF_001723915.1 Gavialis gangeticus
ATCAAGAACTTTTTTCCAGCTACTCAGGTGGTCTGATAAAAGATACCACATGGACTCAAAGACCCTTGTCTTCTTTATTTGCAGGCTTCCAGGCACAGGCACCCTTCAGGCATAGGGGAAAAGGACTGTACAAGTTCTCCTGGGTAGAAATGAAAGTTTGTATTTCATAGGAGAGTTGAAGGTGTGGTAAAATCTCCTGTTTGGAACAGTTCATTTTCTGTGCAGATTAGGCTAGGAGATGAGTTGGAATAGTCTGTTTACCTCAAAGTTGTTTGGTGGCGAGCAGGAGGTAGAGCATTTCTGAGGCACTTAATTGATGCGCCATATATAAAAGCCAAGTCACTGCCAGGGAGTCTTCACTGTCTTTTGGGCTTGCTATTAGCACGTTCTTATGAAAGCTTGCTTCAAAATGAAATAAAGAAATGCTTCAACTTCGATAACCCAGTTCTAACTCACTGGTGCCTTACAATGAACAATAAATACAAAGTAAATAAGAAAAGAATTTATTTGCATACTTACAAATTTTTCAGGGTACAATAGTTTTTCAGCAAATACAACAATTTTGAGCTGCCAAGATGATAATTTCATATTTAAGACCTGGCAACCCTGAAGGGAACCCCTAGCTCAAGGGCATGAGGGCAAGCTCCTCTCCTCCCTGCAGTGCTGGAAAAGAGGAGGCTGCAAAGCCTTTGACCAGCAGCATCTTTTCACTCAAGGCTCAGGGCTGAGGACGTACAGCAGGTCATGTACATCTGCCAGTACCCAGCCCACTTCACTGGCGGTGGGGCGCTGAAAGGAGAAGGGGGTGCTCAGCTGTTAGCTGCTGCTTTGCCTTCAAAGGGTGCAATTCCCATCAGCTGAAGTTCTTCAGCAGTCTTATGCCACTGATCAGAGAAGTAGCCTTCTTGGCAATAAAAGCTGCAGCGAGCAGCTGGTGCAGCCCAGCCAACCTAGCAGCTGTGCACCACGGCTCCGAGGACCCCTGGATACCTTGCAGACTCATCTCCCTAGAGGGATTAGGAGCTGAACCCTGTGAAATATCATACGGCACTGTTGTTAAGAGAGAGCCAAAAATGCCTGAGTTGGGGGCTGCGAAACAGTTTGCGGTCAGACTTTAAATTTTATTTAAATACGAAGCAAGATCTTTCCTCACAAGTTGGAAGTCTTACAAATACTACCTTAAAATTAATCCAAAAATAGGGTTCCAATTAAACAGGTTAAATTAAACAGGTTTGATGATGTCAGCCCAGAGTTTAAGGATGCATTTTGTATAGCAATTACGTACCATCGATTTATTATACTAATAGCAAATTTCAACCCCCCTTTCCTTCCCCTTCACAGAGAGCTCCATGAAAAGATGGATTTCACAGAAGCCTACTCCGATAGATGCTCTACTGTTGGACTTGCAGCTAGAGAAGGAAACATCAAGATTTTGAGGAAACTAATTAGGCAGGGATACAGTGTTGATGTTGCTGATAACAGGGGGTGGATGCCAATCCACGAAGCAGCAGTCCACAACTCAAGTGAATGCCTGAAGCTATTAATTCATTCAGGTATGGAACACTTCATTCAGGCTGGGGCAGTTTTGTTTTAAATTTCCCCTATAAAGTAGTGTAATATTACAGTGTAAGAGATGCGCGATCTCATTTATTTTGTGATTTCTTTTGTAAATTTGAATGTGATTGCAGTTATAAAAATGACTGTAAAAATTGCACTGGCCTACTCGGGAATAATAGCTCGTGTGCTTTGGGTATATATTTCCTTATTTTGCCGGGTGGGGGGGAGTATTCTTTATTGTTAGCTATGCTGAGAACATTCTGAGACTCTTGGTGGGGTTTGCAATGCTGACACAATTACTATTTTTTGTGTTACAAAAACTATTCAAAAGGATGTTTAGGCAAAGTGAAGTACTCAGTTCTGAGGAATGGCCAGATCTAAGGTTGCCAGTGAAATAAAAGGCTCGTGTGGCTCTGAGAGCAAGACATGCCAAACATTTTGCTCAGTGTTTGTCTGTCTGTTGACAGTTTCCCTGCTGGGCGCCTTCCTTATCTGATGAAGTTTAGGGATAATGTACATCTGCCTACTGATCCAGTTAATGCTAGTAGTGCTTGGTTGTAATAATGCAAGCCCTAGCTCTACTCTCTTTAAAGCTTACAGAGAACATAACAAGGGTCTTACTAGGTCAGACCAATCGTCCCTCTAGCCCAGTATCCCACCATGACAGGAGTGGATGCTATAGAGGGAAAGCATTGAACCAGGTATATCCAGAGTGATCTGTCCCCTATTCATTATTTTCCCTGGCATCCACCATTTATTGGGTTAGAGATGCCAGAGGAAGATCTCCGACCTGATCTGTTCAACAGCCATTAATAGATTTGTCACCCATGAATGTATCCAGTCCTTTTTTGAACGTGACTATACTGCCCACCTCTACCACCTCCTGCCAGCAGACAAGTTAACTGTGTTGCTGTAAAAAAGAACTTTCTCTTGTTTTAAACCTGAGACCTACTATTTTCAGTGGGTGCCCCCCTAGTTTTAGTATTTTGGGACTTGGTAAACAACACTTCCCTGTTCACTTTGTCCACACCCTTTATGATTTTGTAGACGTCTGTCATGTTCTGCTCTCTGCCTTCCCTTTTGCAAACTGAAGAGTCCTAGACTTCTTAGTCTCTCCTGGTATGGCAACTGGACCAGGCCCCTGATCATTTTGGTTGCCTTTCTCTGCATCTTTTCTAATATGGTGACATTTTTTGTGAGATGTGGTGGCCAGAATTATACGTAGCATTCAAAATGTGGGTGCACCATGGATTTGTATAATGCCATGATGATGATCTCCATTTTGTTTTAAATTCCTTCCTTAATAATGCCTAACATTTTATTGGCTTTTTTTGGTCTCCACTGCATAGTGAGCTGATGTTTTTAAAATACTATCTACAGTGTCTTTGTGGTCTCTTTCCTGAATCGTGATGACACAGCTAGTTCAGAAACCAGGTGTGTATGTGTATGGTAGTTGAAGTTAACCTTTTTCCCCAGGTGCATTACTTTGCACTTGTTTATATTGAAATTCATCTGCCATTTTTTGCCTGCTAACTTAGCTTGATCAGATCTTTCTTCAGCTCCTTTCCATCAGCTTGGAACTGGATTACCTGGAATAACTTGGTATCATCTGCCAACTGGGAGATTTCACCATGTACTTCCATTTCAAGGTCACTTATGAAACTTGAACAAAATAGGGTCCAGCACAGATCCCTACAGGGCTTCACTTTTGATGTCCGTCCATTCTAAAAAGTGACCATTTGGCTCTACCATTTACTTTTTATCTTTTAATGATCTTTCAGCCCACAAAATAACCTTCCCTCCAATCCTGTGGCAACACAGTTTTTTATTCCACTTTTACATTTAGCATATACACTTGTAGCAGCAGTGTTTGTTCATCAGCCTGTTCTTCAGACCACTGTGTCTTCCACTCTGTAGTTCTTAGATTCCCAGGAAGTCTCCATAGGTTTCCTGCAGTTCAGGATCCCTCTTCTTTGTGATGCATCTATATAATTTGTGCTGGGTTAATAGAGGACCCCCTTTTGGCCCTGGACTGTTAATGCCTTGTATCTGTTAAAGTTGCCATTTTATTATAACATCAGCTCAAAGGGTGTGGCATATTCAGGCTCTCATGTTTCATAGTTTCATAGCTGGTAGGGTGGGAAGGGACCTGAGCAGATCATCAAGTCCAAACCCCTGCCATGTTATCCCACCTTATGCAGGTTAATAAAGACAAATGGGACTTTTAAGCCCCATCCTAAGTTTTAACCAAAAACTGTCTCTAATTTTCATATAACTTAGCTGATTGATCTAGTACTTTTCTTTTCCTAGCTCCCATTCAAAAGAGGAGGAAGCCAACCTATATGATTCTGATGTGGCTTGGACACTTCTCGTACAACCTTCACAGAATAAAACCTTTTAAGATTTTCCCAAGCTATGGTGAAGGTTTGCAAATAGAGTTGGTGCTTAGGCAGTATTCACATAGATTGTCTAAATGAGCATGTAATTGTATTAAATCGTACTATGATACAACTAAATTAGATTCACTCAACTATTACTCATGGAAATTAGTGCCAACCATTCCACAAAGGCTGAGTTAGCTTCTGTTGCTGCCTTAACAAGAATCCCTCTTTCTGATATTTGCAGTGCAAATGCCATATTTTGTTGCATACAGTATGCTCTGGAATATAATACACAACTTTATTTTTGAAAGGCAGAATAAAGAAAAAAAATACTTTCTTGGAGTGAGTGAGTAGTAGTAGCAAGGGAGCTGAGCCTGCATGTTTTTTGGCTCCCTATGGATTGCTGCAGATTTTACTTCTGGTTTTATCCATAAGCTGAGAACCTGCTCTTACTGGATTTCTTGCATATAACTTGCAGTCCCATTTTCAGAAGCTGCTTTTTGGGAAAATGGTGTGTCTTGTGTGTGACAAACTGCGGTATGTGAAAGCCCACACTTTCACCCAGCTTAAGCTCTTCCTTGGCTGTAGCTTTATTATA
>NW_017728975.1:218259-219737 GCF_001723915.1 Gavialis gangeticus
GGGACCTGAGCAGATCATCAAGTCCAAACCCCTGCCATGTTATCCCACCTTATGCAGGTTAATAAAGACAAATGGGACTTTTAAGCCCCATCCTAAGTTTTAACCAAAAACTGTCTCTAATTTTCATATAACTTAGCTGATTGATCTAGTACTTTTCTTTTCCTAGCTCCCATTCAAAAGAGGAGGAAGCCAACCTATATGATTCTGATGTGGCTTGGACACTTCTCGTACAACCTTCACAGAATAAAACCTTTTAAGATTTTCCCAAGCTATGGTGAAGGTTTGCAAATAGAGTTGGTGCTTAGGCAGTATTCACATAGATTGTCTAAATGAGCATGTAATTGTATTAAATCGTACTATGATACAACTAAATTAGATTCACTCAACTATTACTCATGGAAATTAGTGCCAACCATTCCACAAAGGCTGAGTTAGCTTCTGTTGCTGCCTTAACAAGAATCCCTCTTTCTGATATTTGCAGTGCAAATGCCATATTTTGTTGCATACAGTATGCTCTGGAATATAATACACAACTTTATTTTTGAAAGGCAGAATAAAGAAAAAAAATACTTTCTTGGAGTGAGTGAGTAGTAGTAGCAAGGGAGCTGAGCCTGCATGTTTTTTGGCTCCCTATGGATTGCTGCAGATTTTACTTCTGGTTTTATCCATAAGCTGAGAACCTGCTCTTACTGGATTTCTTGCATATAACTTGCAGTCCCATTTTCAGAAGCTGCTTTTTGGGAAAATGGTGTGTCTTGTGTGTGACAAACTGCGGTATGTGAAAGCCCACACTTTCACCCAGCTTAAGCTCTTCCTTGGCTGTAGCTTTATTATATGATGTTCATTTTAGCAGTGAGGTCATACAAGCCCAATTATGAAAACGTTGCTGTTTGGTCTCCCAAAGCATGATACCTGTGGCTGATCACAGAAAAGCTATTATTTTATAGTAGCTGTTTCTTAAATGTGTTGTCCACATGGGTTGTTTGACTCACCCTCCTTGCCAGCTAATATAGAATCCTAAACTTTCTGGATTCAGGACTGGTGAAAAAGCTGAGGGACAGTTGAGACCACTCCATCCTTTATGCCTTTGGGTGTGTGGGAGGAACCAGTAGGGCACATGTGTAGCCCCAGAAGATGCCACTAGCTAAAAGAATCTGATCTCACTTTTATGGGGTACGTGCACACCAAAAATGCAATCTATGCAACATGTCTTAAAGAAACATGCAATATGGTAAGTTACGGTTCTTTTTAGAAGGTCATATTTAATTATTACTTTTTCCTTTTCTGTTCTGTAGCTCCATCTGATGACTACGTAAAATCAAAGACATTTGAGGGTACTTGTGCGTTACATCTTTCTGCAAATCGTGGGTGTTTGGAAAGCATCAGTATCCTCTTGGAAGCAGGAGCTGATCCTAATGAAGTTACTTACGAAGCAACTACTCCGCTGTTTCTAGGTGAAGTACATTTTTTTTTTTTTT
>NW_017728975.1:219748-239092 GCF_001723915.1 Gavialis gangeticus
TTTTTTTTTTATTCTAATGATGCTTGGTAGGATGTGGCAAGTCACAGCATTACCCACAATTCTGTCACTTTCCAGCATATTTTACGTACTTTTGTAGCTTCTATACAATGATATACATTTGACGCTGGGACAGACACAGTGCTGCAAACTTATTTGATTTTTTTTTTTATTTTCTTTTATGATATGGATGAAGCATTTGAATGGGGACCTGCAAAGCAAAATAGAATTTTTTGGTTCCTTTGGTTTATATAGAAAAAACAACATAAAAATTTAAGTTTTTTGTTTTATTTTGTTCTTGCTAGTGTTAAAACTTCATGTCTGTCTACTTTCTTATTCCTGGACTCTTTGGCCTTTTGTTGCCTGTCATAGGGATTCTGGGCAAAAATGTCCTGCTATTTACATTGCTAGCTTCAGTGCAGCTGTAAGGCAAGCCCCTTGTAGTTATTAACATTTTAAACCATCTGTCAATAGATCTTCCACAAGCTAAGTTGGACAGTATGGTGTTGAAGTGTCAGTGGCTGTCAGAATCTAGCCTAACTGTTGATATTAGTGGAGGAGCTCCATTTAGAGTTAGTGGTAGCAGGACATTCTTTGCACAGGAAAAGAAAAAGTAACATGGATGTAGCCAAGTGGCTGGAGTACTAGTAAGATTACATTACAGGTAAGGAGAGAGTAATCTGAGCCCCTGAAGGGAGAATGAATATTTAGTATTTTTAGTTGGACTATTTAAGTGTGTTTATTTATTAACACCATCTAGCTCAAATACATGATAATCAGTTGGAAAGTGATATTTGTTTTTGTGAAACATCCTGCACTTCAGTGGAGACTGGTAAAGTTCTTATTGAAATTTGTCAGGGAGCCCTTCAACAGAAAGAGAATGGAAAAAGCTTGATTTGCCTTACTTCTGAGACTAGAACAAGGAACATTCCAAGCAGGAACTCCCTGGGCATCCTTTGCGATCTAGAACTCTGACTTGAGTTTCTGTGGGTTACATTTGTGACTTCCCCATCTTCACATGGACCGTACAATCTTGGCTCCAATCAGGGTATTGCATCATTTAAAAAATCTATATTGTACTACTTCACTTAATTAGAAATTCTACAGTTACTTTCAGAGAGGATAAACACAATTTCAGATGGTTTCTACCAAAACTAGACTGTTTCCTCTACTTACGGACCTCTAGCACAATTCAGCATCATTTTTAACTTAAGAAAACATGAAATCCATACTATAACCGTAACTTTATTTTAATGAGCACCAGCTCTGCATTCTGACCAGTAATAAAATATCCATTTCAGCCCATTAACAAAAATTGGCATTAAAAGCAGAAATGAAAGCATTTATGCCATGATATTAGCAAGACAATGTAAAGAAAATGAAATCACAACCAAAGATTACAACAAGTGGTTGTAGTTTAGGACACAGTGCTGCACTACTGAAGGTGTAGAGAGAAGAACAGCTCACCGTTGTAACTCATGACCCTTCCTATGAAGCGCCATAAGTTATAACGATCCCCTGGACCCAACAGAAGTTAGCTGTTGGGTCTCAGGGTTTGGGGAATCCAGCTATTGTTTATAGCAGCTGCTAGCCTGCAGTCCTTCTCCCCCCTGCCCCGGTACTATTTTCAGATTGGGAGAGGGGAATGCTAGCGGAGAGAGCTTATTTTAGGGGTTCCCCAGCTAACGGTGGAGGGTGGGGTGGATTGGAGCTCCATAACCTTGGGCGGGGGAGCTCCAATCCACCTGTCCCACCTTCCAGAACCAGCTGAAAAAACCCAAGACTGAACTCTTCCCACTCCCTTTCCTGCCTCCCATTCTGAAGACAGTGCCAGAGCAGGTTTGAGCTTTAGGGAGCCCCACCCTGCACGCAGACAGAAGTTACAGAATACATTCTGTTTTGGAGCATCTCAATTTGAACCTTCAGGCAATGAGGGTTCAGTTTTTTGCAGGGTTGGGCCTTTAAAGCGATCTGCAGTCATGCACTTCTGTTTGGTCTTGGCTGTAGAGCACTTACAGGGGCCAAATTGGGGAAAAAATGTCACTTCTGTCTGTACCTTTGAAATCAGTGGGAGTGTTGCGATTGAGTTGCATGGAATCAGGACCAAACCTTTAACAACAGATTTCCTGGCTTGTTTGTTTGTGTTGGTAGATTGACTTGTGCTATTTCTAATGAAGTTTTTGAGGAGCAATACAATTTATAATACCCGTGCTTTCTGGTCATCAGCATTTAAAAAAAAAAAAAAAGATAAACTTAAAATAGGAGGAATTCAAAAAATGGTCATCAAGACAGTTAAGGTAATAGAGACCTTTTTTGTGAAAGAAGATTAAACGAGTTTGTTTAGTTTAGAAAGACTGGAGGGGATATGATTACTCTACAAATACGTATGTGGGAATAAATATGTATAATAGGGAAGGTAAAGGTATTCTTAGGCTAAACAAAACGAGTGCTGCATGGTCAAATGGCTATTAAATGGTTGTAGATCAACTTTAAATTGGGAGTTTGAAATTTTGAAGGTTTTTTCTAGCTATCAGATGAGTGAAATTTTGGAACAGTCCTTCTATGTATTAGGGGCAAGGAATCTGCATCTTTATGATCAAACTGAATAAGTTTATGGAAGGGATAGTGTGGTAGGACAAGAGGTTCTGGCTCATCGGCCTGTGTGGGATGTGGAGTTGTGTATTTGCAGTTCCCAGGTTGGAGGTGGCTCTTCAGTATGGAAGGAATTTAACAATGCCCCTGGATTTTTGCTAGACATTAGTTAGAATCAGGAAGGAACTGCCTCCTCTCCCTCCCCACTCACAGTGAATGCTTATGCCGTTGCAGGTTATTTGCCATCTCCTGGGTGTGTGTTTGTTGGCCACAGCTAAATTTAGTGGGATTTGTGGGGATTGACTGAGGTGTTCTGATGTTCGTGCCAGTATTAGAAACCTAGCAAGATGGTCTACTGCTTAAGGTCATACCAACTGCCAAATTCAGCATCAGGAAGGAATTTTTCCCTGAGTTCAGATTTGGCATAAACTGTGGATCACATATTAGCAAGTATTAACCAATTACTTCTCTGTGACATGACACTGGAAGTGGCTTCATCTTCCCTGCTTTTGCCCATCGCATGTAATACAGTGTTCCTGGGGTTTCATTTATTGTTCCATGTATTTGTGGGCGAGTGTTTGGAGTGGTGATTTTGGGATTTTCTTGGTTAAGGAGTCCTGGAAGATACAGGTGACTGGATTTGAAGGCTCAGGAGGCCTCTTTCAGTCCTTGTTCCTAAACATTCATCAGTCTGCAAGAGGTTTTACACTGAAACAACACATTTTTTTTTTTTTTTTTGCTTCTTTTTTTCGGTATTCAGAATTGTGAAAAACCGTTGCATCTGACATTTAACAAACTATTATTTGGTTTGCATTTGACATTTAGCAGACTTAACTATTTATATTCTAGCTTTGTCCTTTAATCTTCTTTTATTTAATTAACTATGTCATTGGTTTCTTTTGCTTGTATAGATTCAGAAGTTCATTTTTCTACAGTGGCACGTTTGTAGAAAAGTCTCATTCTTTCTTGAAAGTAGTCATGTATATAAACTCCCCATCTTTTTAAAAAAACCATGTCATTGACATGTTGAGGGAAGTCATTCTTATTTTTTTTAAATTGGCACTTGATGAAAGTTGAATATGCTAAAGTGGGTTAGCACTTCATAACTAATGATTGTAGCATCATCACTATAGAAAATAAATAAAAGATCATTCTTGTTAAAAGAGGGGTTTCTTTCTGTGTTCAGATGTCAAAGATTAGTTCTGAGCTTGTAAACCACTTGGATGTTTTAGTTGCCTCTTATGGCAATCATTACCAGTGTATATAGTAGCAAATTTTCATTTAATTGGGAGGCTGATCATTTTTTCATATGGCAGAGTACTATTGTGATTTGGGTGGTCAAGACACTTTGGCTAGGGACAGAAATTACACACAAACCAGTATAACAGATTGGAAACTGGTTCAAATCTGTAACACAACAGAAGTTCAGTGTTCGTAAACCACTTTCAAAATGGCCAAAGACCATTTAAGTTAAACCTAGATGCATATAGGATCAGACTTAACAGATTTAGGTTAAATTGGTTTACTGAACTTCTGAAAAGATCCCTTCCAGATTCAAGTTAACTCAGTCCCCCCAGCATCCAAGGATGCTTTGCACTTTCTCCTTGCAGGGTAGGCGGGCTAGTTTTGGCCCAAGCTGTCTGCTCCAGCCAAGCATGTTCTAGTACTCCCCAGTTTCTAGACTTGGACCACTGCAGGCATGTGGCTGCGTTTCCAGAATCAAAAGTGAATGCCTGTTCACATGTTTATCGGTTCAGTTTACATAGCTTAGACTAACTTGTGAAGAGTGAATTGATTCAGCCTCGGACTTTTTGACTGTACTTTACCTTTGAAGGCATGAACCAGGGAGTTGGTAACAAAGGTCCAAATTTGAGTCACGAGCCAGGGGGTCAGGAGCAAGAAATGAGGATCTAGCCATAAGCCAAGAACTGGGAGCCAGCAGGTAGGAACCAGGAACTAGAAGATACCAGGCAAGAAACAGAAATCAGGACTGGAACCAGCAGTCATCCATACTGGAGAATGCTAGGTGCAGAGGAGCTATCTAGAGAGGCATTTTTGCTGAGCATCTGCCTGATAGCTGATAGGGCTGCCACAGCCATGCAGTCAACCATGCCCATGCAAGTAACTGGGCCAGCTGGAAGGAATTAGGCTGCTGGCAGCCAGGCCCATTCAGATATTCAGGGCCAATTGGAAACTGTGCAGCATCTCTCCTGCCCTGACCCCCTGACATATTAGTTTCGTCATACATAAATTAATGCATGAAGGGTTTTATTTTTTTTATTTACATTTGTTTATATCTGTTATAAATTATCATTAATTATTGCTATCCTAAAATAATCTTTTGCTATAAAATGACAGACTAGAGAAGAACCTACTTCTTAAAAAATTATGTACCTGTAGAGCCTAATTTGTTTTATAGCTAGTGATTAGATTTCAGTAAGTTAAAAGCTTATTGCTGGTTGTTACTTGATTATGAAAGCAGATTTTTAAAACTGTAAGAAGCTAAGGTCTTTTTTGTCCCTATTGAAACTTGTGTACATTTGATTAGCATGAAACTTAGCAAGAATAATAGTTCTCTGGCACATTTCTTAGGAAAATGCAAATTCAGAGGTGGTTACACAACATCATTAGCTTATTATGCATTATTGCTTAGATAGTATTTGCTTACAGTTAGCTAAGGAAAACATGAAGTGATAGAAGACGTTTAAATAACTGTAAAATTTGTCTCATGCTGATATGCTTGAAAACAGTATCATTTGCTTTTAAAAATACAAAAGGTAAAGGTTGGCAGCAGTGTAAATATCTGCCCTAATTTTGCGTTGTTCAACACTTATTGGCTAAAGTTACCAAATTTGTTTAAACTTATGTTTAAAATTAATTTCACTGTGATTTATCTTTAATGATCTTTAACACCTTTATTGAAATAAAGGTGTTAAAGATTTAGATATGGTGAATCCTCTAAGGACTGTTATCTACCTGATTTAAATGTGTGTATTGTTGTGCATACTCTTTACCCAACCAAGCATAATAGCTGCAAAAGATCCGTTAAATTCTGGTTGGAAAATGAGCATTTACCCTACAGAGCATGCCATTGCATAATTAGTCTGCTTTTGAAGTAGCTATTTTAGCTGGGAGGAGTCATAATGGTTATTTGTGTTAATTTGGCTCCACCTGTGTGTGGAAAATTCCTAATGAAGCAAACCTGAATCAAAGGATTATGGGAATGCTGTTTTAAAATTGCCATTAAGCTTAATTGATCTTAAAGAAAATGAGGTCTTAAATGGTATGTACCATTAGGGCACATTATGCAAAAGGCCTGTTCTCAGTGCAGACAGGTATCTCAGGATTCTTCCTTTTGAAAACAAGACACAACTCGGTGTATATCAGTAGTTTGTAACTATTTACAAACGCACTCTTATTTTTCACAGCTAAATCATTTTTTTTCAATTGAAGTAAATTTGTGGAAGAAATCATTAATGAGGCACTGTGACAACAGTGATGAACACATATAAATGCCTAGGTGGTCCAAATTGGATCAAGGTGTGTAGTTGGGGCTAGAGTTTTACACAGGAGCTAGATTTAAAAAAATGACATTAGAATGTATATGGTTCAAATTGTCCCAGGGTTTATGTGCACGATTACAAAGTGGAACTGTGCAGTGGTCATGTTTTGGAGATGGTCAGGATGCTAGAAGCTTCAGGCATTTTATTCTGAGGCTGCCTCAGTGTAGGAAATTAGTGCGTTGTCATTCTAAAAAAAGTGGGTCACAAGTCATGCATTATACCAGGTTTTTTTGGTCTAACTGGATAGCGTGTCACAATTCAAAAGTGGGTCACAAGAATATATAAAAGGGTCACAAGCTAACTTTAAAAATGGATCAACAAACTTTAAAAATTGATTCTCCTTTAAGAGAGAAAAACTTGGGAAATTGTGGTTTTCCTTTGCAGGCTGGCAGAGTTCCAGCCTGAAAGGGGCTGCTTGGGGCCTCTCCATGCCCCACACACACTCCCTGCCCCACAAACTGGGGAGCTGGGGCCTGGGAGCAGGGAGCTGCAGGTCTGGAGTGAGAGGCACTGGGTTGGGAGTGGCCATTGATGTTTACAAATGGGTCCTGGTAAAAAAACAAAAAACAAAAAAAACCCCACTGACTTGAAAGATATTCTCAAAATACTATAAACAGCTCAGTGTATTTGAGCAGGTTCATCCAGCTTCAACTTCCCTCCCCTGCATTGAGTACCTGTCTGGCCCCAGGCTTAACCTCAGCTCCTCCAGCCATGCAGCGCTGCCCTGCCCTGTCTGTTGGGGAAGGAACAGGCACCAGAAGCTGGATGAGGGAGGTGGAATCTGGAGCTGGCTGTGCCATCATTCCAAACAAATTTGGTAACTTCTGTCAATAAAAGCTGGACGACAAAGAATTAGGATAGACACTCTTGTAATGCAAGCTGTTGCCAGCAGAATCAGGGAGCTTTTGAGGGGAGTGGCAGCGAGCAGGAGCCCAGGGGCTGCAACTTAACCCCTTGTGGTGGCCATGTTTTGACGGCCTTCTTCTGGACAGCTCTGTATTAGAGCATCAAAGGAGCATGGGTTAATCACCTAATAATGCTACTTGTATGAAAAAAGCCAAATTGTGAATTGGAAATTAGAGCAGATTTTGAGAAAGATACAGGAGTCCTTCCCGAACATTTAGGTCGGCCTGAAATCCAGTTGTAGTCATTGAGGCTCAACTATTAGTTCATGTGGACCAGATTGATTGCACAGCTGAGGTTCAAACAAAATGTCAAATCAAAATCCCTGTGAACTGTTCTTTGAATTAAATTTATTGTGCCTGTTAATTAAAACCTTTTATACTAAAAATTACTTCCTTTTTTTCAAAATATCCAAGTACTATATTACTTCATATGAGAGTAATTGCCTTTCAAAGATTATATTTTATTATTATGCTTTAAAGATTTTTAAACAGTTTGGAGGTTTTATTTACTGTTTAACTATGCATGCAGTGACCTGCAGAGATGCCATTATCTCTTGCTTTGGACACTAGAGGTTCTGTGTTTCTGTAATAAGTAAGTAAAGCACAAGTAGCAGGAATGAGCAGTACACAGGGGGACCTATTTTATGGTTGAGTCCTTCACTCCATATGAATTGGTGCTCTCCTTTGCTGCTTATGTTACCAGAAGGATGATAACCAGTGCCCATGTGATGTGATGGCCACGTTTCTTTCTGTCAGACCTTTTATTATTTCCACATATTGTCTACAGGCTGTTGAACATCTGGTACAGAGAGGCCAGTGTCTGTGTTGTGTTACTTTTCCTTAATATGAATATGGCCAAAGAGTTGAAAGAAAAATTGTGAATGGAGAGCTATTTCAAAGGCAAGTGTTAACATTTTACGGTTCAACTAAGAGCAGATTTTCCTAGCAGGTATGGACTTTGAGTAGAAGAGTTTGTGATGCTAGAAATTTTGATTCTTAATAAGACATCTGAAGATAATCATCTAGTATAAGTTGAACAAAATAGTAAAATGTATAGCAGTCTGTAGTTTTGAGGGTTTTTTTTCTCATTTGCCACCAGATGTCAGTGTATCCAAAGCAGCAGGAAAATACTGCAGTGGATTAAAATAGCTTGTGTTAAGGCATGATCTTGTAAAGAACAAAATAAAGCATCTTAATGATAATGAAGTGTAATGTTTTCTTTAGAAAAGTGATGTATTTATCAATGTGTGTGATGTAATGCACTCTGGATATCTTGCTTTATTCAAAGTCTACAGATATATATAGATTTCTATGTATTGACATATTTTTGTGTGCATTACATATATGTATTAAACCTGAGCTTAGTAAATGGTTTGTAGGTGAAATCAGAAGTCGTATATACCTTTCAAGTCATAGATCTGCTATAAATATTATTGTAAAATATTATAGCATTTCATACCATAGCTTTGCTAGCCCTTTATTTTTTCAATATTTTATCAAAACCCAAAGCTCAGCTGAAACAAGGTTTATGATATATTGACTTAAAGCTTTGTTCCCCGTGGTTTAAATGTGGAATATGATGCATCTGATTAACATTTTGTATTCTTTGGAGTTTTCTCACTGAGAATTTTATTTATATATATATAAATAAAATATATGTGTATAAATAAACACTATAGATGTGTCTGTTTACGTGTGACACTTAAGGGAGAGTGCATATCTGAGGCTTGAGAGGCTGCAAAACAAACAAAGCATGTCCTGCAGAAAAAAAAATTATATAATTTATATATAATTTTTTTTCCTGCAGGACATGCTTTGTTTTCTTTGTGGCCTCTCTTAAGCCTCAGATGCACTCTCCCTTAAGTGTCACATGTAAATAGATGCATCTTTTGTAGTTTCTTAAGGTTTTTAATTTTTTTCATTTGTCATGGAAAAAAATTAGGCATGATGACAGACTTGTGTGGGGATAGCGTACTATAGATACAGCACAGATATGTATGGTTTAGAAAGGGGAAGCTTTGCAGACATTAATGAGTTATAATGTTAAGATAACTGGTAAGATGGAAATTAGAGAGAGAGCATCTTTCATGTCTGAGGTGGTCAAAATCTCTGTAGGTATCATTAGTTAATTTTCTTGTGCTGTATTTGATATAATGTTTAAGCATATTAAACTACTTGAGCCTGATAAATATCAGTTCTCTAAGAAAGGTGGTTTTCAGCTGAAAGAACAAAATTGTGTGTGCGTGTAGAGAGAGACGGAGACAGAGATATATTTAAATATAGATATATATTTAGTTTGTACCTAGGAAACAGATACCAAAACTACCTTAAAAACTATTTAGCGGTAAATCAACATGTTAATTAGGTGTATTTTCACTGATTGATGTAACAATTTTCTTTAAAAAAAAACAAACAAAAAATATAGAATGGGAAAGCTGATAAAATTAGTTACTTAAATGAGGCTTTTGGCTTGCTGATTTAAATCAGTCCACCATGAGAATATGTAATTTGGAAATTAATCCTCAAAGAGGCTTTTTGCATTGTTACTTTCCTTAATAAAGATGAAATTTTAGTAGTGTCGGGTGGGAAGCTAGCTGCAAAATTTTCATTAACTGTCTATGGGAAATGCATATTGTAGTTGCTTAAGTACTGTTTCAAAATCCCATTGTATGTATTCACTTGTAAATAAAAGTGTTTCACTAGTATAAGAAGAGCCACAGACGATTTCTGCTTCAAAGAAGGTATAGACGCTGGGTCTTGACCAGTCGCTCACGTGCAGCTCTCGCTCGGGTAATTGATGTTATACGCCTCGCGGTCTCGCGCCTCCGCCCGAGCTGTTGTCTTCCACCCGAGTCTTCAACGCCGTGCTCGCCTACCATGACTTGTTGGACCTCAGTGTCTGGGGCTGTTCATCGGGCCTGCTTGTAGACCTGGGGTTCGTCCTGGTGGTTACTCACGGGGCTCTGCCACCCTTACACCCTGGCCTCACGCCTCCTGTGGAGCAGTGTCCAAAATGGTCGACGCCTTACTCCTTGGAGCCCTTAAGACAGGGCCACCCCAGAGCTCTGGCACTATCTGCCTCCCTCACGGGCCCACTTCCCTCAGATTCCCCTGGAGCCCGGGGAACAAATCAAAGAAACAAAAGGAAAATGCTCTGACACAACATCTGGGCTCCCTGGGTCCAGTGGCAATATTCGCCCGGACGGCAGCCCTTCTGGGGTTTCCCCGTGGCCCTCCTCTTCCAAGGCGGACTTCTTCCAGGGTCCCACTGTCTCCGCACTCCCACCTGCAGTTTTGCTGTGTCCTCCCGGGATGTTCCACCGCTGCCGTCAAGAGGTGTTCCTGGCATCCCTCTGTCGTTCCGTCTGTGGCACCGTCGAGATGATCCTCCTCTTCCTCCTTGCCTTCGTCCCAGCTGCTCCTGCTCCCCTGGTCCCATGGACCGGATCGCCTCAGCTGTGGGGTTACACGTGACTCCGTCCCCTGACTCCCCGCTGGCTCCGCAGCACGCGCCATCATTTTTATCTTTGCTGGCCGGCGTTCAGCGCTGATGTCACCGGCTGGCCGCAGCTGGATAAACAGGCAGCTGACAAGCTGCATGGGCTCTGCCTTCCGTCCCTTGTGTGCGGCGCTCCCAGCTGCTGGTGAGTATTTGTTCTTACAGCACGTCCTGGGACAGAAGGTTTCAAACCTTTAGATTATCAAGTGAAGCATTTATTTGCATCTGTTTGCATTATGGAAGAAAGGGTAGATAAAGCTGCATTAAGCTTGGTGTTCTGTCTCTTGTGTATAGTCTTTTTTGTGCTGGTTTAGTTGGTTCAGTCTTGAGTTGCGGTCAGGTTTTTCATTTCCATAGCTGAACGCAGGTTTATAGCTTACATCTGAATAAGCTAAAAGTCCGAGGACCATTGGAGGATTTGCCATGTAGCCTTACTAACTTGATACGTTTTGAGAGCACATGATGATTTGCTCTTTCTCAGTCTTTCCAAGGAGCCAGCAAGTAGGGCCTACCAGAAACGGGGGTATGTACATGAAGACCTGAAGTTTCAACACATGGAAGTTTCCATCCCTCCAGTGATTTACTTTGAAAGAACTCTTAACCTGACACTTCTCTTGTGGATAGTTTGCTACAGATAAAGTTTCAGCCAGTCCGGGCAAATTCTCCAGTGATTTATTTTTCCCATCTCCTATGTCTGTATCAAGATTAGCTAGTTAAATTACTTAACAATCAGCTTTCAGTGTTCTTTGCATTGTACAGAACTGCAGGGGGGTGTGTCAGTGCTCTGGCTGGGACTAAAACACCTGGAGGTTGCTAGTTAGTTGGTCTTGCTCAGGGTAAAACTCATTGCCATATTTGGGATCAGGAAAGAATTTTAAACCCATGATCAGATGGGTGTTTTTTGCCTTCCTCTGTAGCAAGGGTGTGGTTGTCTTTCTTGGATTTCTCTACTGTATTTTAATAAATTGCTGCTTGTTCCGGTAGCAGCAGGGGTGGGCAGTTATTTGGGCTGGAGGGCCACTTAAGGAGTTTTAGTGAGCTGTTGAGGGCCGGGGGAGGGGGTGCGAGAGGTGCCTATTGATCCTGTTTGGCCTGTCAGCTGCCTCTGGCAGCCTGAGGAGAGGGCAGCTCTCTGTGCTGCTCCACGCTACCAGTGGAGCACACAGACTTCTGCACCCCGCTCTCCTGCCCCCCTGTATTCATCCCCTCCTGCTCAGCTTCCTGTTGTTGCTGTGGCTGTGCAGTCTTGGCACAGTGGTCACTGGCTGCCTGGCTTTTGCAGGACAAGGTATGATAGTGTCCTGAGTAGCTGTTGTGCCTGCCTGCCATGATGATCTGCTGCCACACCCTGCAATGCCTGGAAGGTTGGAGGAGGCTGCCTCGGGCCTAGCCCCTCCCTTCCCACAGCTGGCACAGATTAGTGCTGGCAGTGGCTTGTCGTGGCGGGTGGGCAAGTGGGATGCTATCTGCATGGCCCAACCCGGTACTAACTGCAGGAGAGTAGAGTGGCTTAGGGCTCAGCCGTCCCTCCCCAAGCTCCTGGTGGCAGTGGGCAGGCCAGATACGGGCCACAGGTTGTATTTTGCCCACTCTTAGGTTAGATACAGGGAGTCAAGACATTAAATTTTTTGGTTCGGTTCCAGTTCAGGTTCAGCTGCAACTGAAGTTGTTCCAGTTTGGTTCCAGTTCTGGACAATAAAGGTTCAGTAACCAGTTTGGCACGCATAAGCAACCAGTTCAGTTCTGGTTCATATGAGAAAAATAAATAAGGCACATTTATTTATAATGATGATCATTTGCACAGTGGGGTGGAGCAAGCCAATAGGTCTAAAACTGTTGCAACTAAGTGTTAGCAATAAGTACTATGAAGCATGCATGAAACAAAAAACAAATTATAAGTACTTAAATAGATGCTTATTTTATTTGTACTGTTTAAATTTATAGAGGAAGGAAAGGAAAGGACTTAGTAAATAATCACAGAACTGTCACTGTGATTAGTTAACTTCTCAAGATTATGTATTTTTCAACTGATTTAATAAAACTAGGGAAACAAAGAATTGTCAACCTTAAACAGATGGATCTGTCGTATTTCCAACATGCTTGACTTGCATTGTTTTGTACTCAGTATTACAGCTTTCTGTAATTTCTATTCTGTCTCACTAACAGAACATCCTCCAAGATTGCCACCTTCATATTGGATCTTTCTGGTGACCATATGAATTTTAAACTTGAAAATGCCTGTTTAGTGCTTACTTGAGTTGATGGCTTTGACAAGGCAACCTGAGCCAATTGGCACAGCTCACATCTAGATATTTTCTGAATCTCCCAGTAATTCAAAATATTTACATCTTTATTCAATCATGGCTTATGAGTCCACAGTTGAGTCCAGTTTGACTGGGTGCCAGAAGACCGTGACTCTTGCTGCTTCAAGTTCTGTCTTGACCGAAGGAATGATTCCAAGCCATCATCATCCTTTTCTGTGTGTATAGTAAGTAGATTAGAGTCAACTGATGATTCTACATTCATGCCATTGCCATAAACGACAGTTGCCATCTTCTGCCATGTTGACATGAGATGAAACTTGGCTTTAGTCCTGTCCATGTCAGACAACAGCAACTGATATCTAGGATCTAGGTATATAGCTGCAAGTACCACTTCATTTTTAAAAAGATTTTTCACATTTTTTCATGCTGCCCACTAACTTGCTAGAAAACTGTGTTGCTACTTTTGAGATTTCCAGCTGACACTTCAACTATGTCCCATAGAAATCCCCTGTGGTAAGCTGTTCAGATTGCAGTGTTTTAGTTGCCACTTTGGCAGGTTTCAGAGCAGCTGTCAGTTCCTGAATTTGATATCCAGTCCTTGTCACTGATGTGAAGGTCATGGTTTGATACTGCCATGTCTTGACACAACTCCCGCGGTTCCAACAATTTTTCCAACATGTCACAGGATGAGTGCCATTTGTAGGGCAATCCAAGATGGGTTTCTTCAATTTTAACTTTTTTTTAGAACTACCATTATTGTTTGCTTTCTTAGCTTTTTGGTTACATGGAGTGCTTTTGCAATAAGTTGAGCAGCTGATTGTTCTTTCAATGCATCATCAACTGCTAGTTGCAGTGTGTGTTCAGAACAGCGAGCACCTTTAACTATAAGAAGTGGTGACCTTGTTTCAGAAAAAGAATTTCCAGAGTCCTCAAGCTCTTCTGTGAGTCTGTCTTCCTCTCCTGTGCATCCATCTTCCTTGTCCTTCATTCCATCCTGCTCTTCTTCAGTAGATGAACTGGACTCACTTGAACAATCTTCTTCCTGATCTTCAATCATAAGCTGCACCATTTTTACCATATTTGATCCATTATCTGTTGTTACAGAATACAGCTGCATGGACTTAATACCATAATTAGTGATAGTGCCCATGACCAAAGTTTTCAGGTATTCAGAGGTATGCCTCCCTTTAGTCTCCCTCATTGCAAGAGTCCTCAACAATTTGGCCACCAGCAATGAACTGGATGTTTATTCCAAGTATCAATCTATCAATTCTTGTTGCACAATCCAACTTCAAACAAATGAGCCTATTTTATTTCATCCCTGATTACATCGCACATATTGGCTGCTGCTTCTGCAACTTTGCATCTCAGGTTCTGGGCATTGATTGCTATCTTTCCTCCAAGACCTTCAATTATGGGATCAATTATCTTCCTAAATCCTGAATCTTCCATTAAGGTGAATGGCTTTCCATTGCATGTTACACTTTCCACACAGGCATCTACAAGTTTTGTTTCATCAATATTTACTTGAACTCTTTTCCTATGAAAAACTGAATATAAAGTACTTTGCAATGAGAGGGTTGTTCTTTTGTTTTTTGTTTTCTTTTTAATTCTGTAATTCTGATTCACCACCAGATTCTTCTTTTCTTCCTTTTCGAAAGCAAAAGTTGAGTGTGTTGTTTTGGGTGATGCCTCTGTATGTGCCTTTCCAAGTTGGATGCATGATTGCTCTTCATAACAGCCTTGAATTTCACATATTGATTCATTTTTTGGTGGAATCAAACTTGAAATATCTGCTTACAGGGTTGACTTGTTCCCTGCCCATGTTGAAAATGGAATGTGATGCTGATCTGTAATAAGCAACAAGAGGTCTCATGTAACTTCACATCATCACGAGTCCATCCCAATCCAACATGGCCTTGCTCTCTCTCCTATCACACAAATCACTCCCCCACAGTCTCTCTAACATCAGTTACTAGTAACTTCATGGGACCAGGATCTCCCCCACTAATTTCTTGCTCAGTTGCATTCACCACCCATCCCCATGCTGCCTGACATTCACCTCTAGTCTGTGGGAGGCTGCTACCTGTCAGCCTAAGTCCCAGTGACTTAGCAGCACTCACTGGTGGTACTCCCTGCCCATTACCCTAAGTGTTTCCTATTTTATATGGTAATTCTCCTGATTTTCTATATATATATAATCAGGAGAATTACCATATAGAATAGGGAGCACTTAGAATAATATATATGATTATCTACCTGGCATTAACATTAAGGCTATTCAAACATTTTTAATTGCTTGGGAAGCAGGAACCCCCAGAGCCAGCCCAGAAGTGGAACACCTTCTCCAATGAACCTTCCCCCCCACACACACCATGCTCTCCATTACACGGACTGAGGACTCCTTCCTGGGCTTTGGAGAGTCTGCTCACTCACCTCTCTGATTGTTGGGGCCTGGACTGGGCTAGTAGACTGCTGCACTGTGCGCCCTGGTCTGCCTGGGGCCCTGAAGGTCTAGCCACCACAGATGCATTAACACCTACCACCTACAGAAGCTGGCTGAGCACCATAACATGGCTGCAGAAGAGGCTAGATGAGCACTCTGCTTTTCCAGTCTTTCTGTAATCTTGTTATTTCCTGTTTTCCTGCCCCAGTTTTGGGTTCACAGATTAATCCCTATTTCTCTAAACAAATTCCTACTTCATTTTACATTTACATATATGTTCTCATTGTAGTGTACATGTAAAGACCATTTGATAGACATCAAATTTGTCCTATGTCTTCTGTCTTGTATTGTTGCATCACCTCACATGTGTGTTGTATGTTCATCCCTTCCTTGTTTTAACTGTATTTTGACCCAAATCCCTGTCACAAAGGGGAAGTAGCAAGCAGGCCTCCAGTCCGATCCCTGCCTAATGCTTCCCAGGCCCAGCCCTTGAAGAGGGCAGAGTATAGAAGTCTGTACAAACCCAAAATATATAAATCCTTAACTCTTCCAGATACTGGTTTTATTTATGTGCTTATTCTGATCTGGTGGAGCCAGTGAGTGTACCTCATCAGGTGCGTTTTGTTCGGTCGAACCCTTTATTCTGAACTGGTAACCTGATTTTTTGCGGCTCTGTTCTGGTTCAGGCTCAACTGAGACTTTCAGATAATGGTTCAGGTTCTGTTCCAGTTCAGGAAAAAAATAAAGGTCTGTTCTGGTTTTTGGTTCAGGTTGAGTTTGACTCCCTGATTAGATATAGGCTTGCCTAGGATATGTTAGATAAGGATGATCCTGTCTTGAGCAGTGAGTTGAACTAGATGACCTCCTGAGGTTCCTTCCAGTCCTCATTTTCTGTGATTCTGTGATCTTTTAAAATTATTTTTGTAAATGATATCTTGTCTTAATGACCACTCCATACCTGTTCCAAAAAACTGATGATGGACTAGCTATAATAATTTGTATTTCTGTACTGGAGCAGGTTCTTGAGTGTGGAGCAAGTTGTGAAGGAATCCATTTCTAAACACTTGGAGGAGAAGGAGGAAGAGTCAGCATGGATTCACCAAAGGGAAGTGATGCCTGAGCAACCTGATTGCCTTCTCTGACAAGATGACTGACTGTGCATGTGGGGAGAGCAGTGAATGTGATATATCTTGACTTAGCAATGCTTTTGATATGGTCTCCCATTCTAACAACCAAACTAAGGAAGTATGTGTTGCATGAATGGACTGTAAGATGGATAGAAAACTGGGTGGATCATCAAAATTAGAGAAGAGTAATCAATGGCTCAATGTCTAGTTGGCAGCACCTCCCAAGTGCAGTGCCCCAGGGGTTGGTTTTGTTCAATATCTTCATCAAAGACTGAGAATATGGGATGGAGTGCACACTCAGCAAGTTTGCAAATGATACCAAGTTGTAGATACGCTGGCGGATAGGACTAGGATTCAGAGAGACGTAGAGAAATTGGAGGATTGTACCAAAAGAAATCCCATGAAGTTCTATAAGAAGTGAAAAGTCCTGCACTTAAGATGGAGCAATTGTGAAGGAACAGGGGCAGCAAACAGGGAAAGCAATTTGCAAGCAGTTCACTAAGAGCAAGAGGAGGAAGGGGGAGAGGAGCCTGGCACTAGACACGAGTTGATCTCAGTCTGGGATCTCAGTCATGTGCTCCAGGAAGTCTAATCCAAGACAGAGATACAGAGCTGCAGCTGCTCCCAGCTGCAGCAGGGCTTGGGGTACAAAGCCCAGTCTGCAGTGGCAGCTGTCTCTGTCCTGCACACAGATGGGGGGCCACATGCCCCCCAGGCCTCCGCTGGGGTGCATGCAGCGGGAGCATCTCCATGTGCCTGGAGGAGCCACCGGGGCCCCACTTGCCTCTGCCCCACTTCCTCTCTCACTGCAGGGGCCTCAATCTGTCCTCCTTCACCACCTCTTCTCTCCCCCACAGACTGACCTGCTGGGTGGCAGGGTGTGTGGGATGGCATGTGGTAGATCCTGAATTGCACTTAAATTCAAAAAGTGATCTGGTACTTAAGGTTGGAGACTACTGCTCTACAAGTATGTCATAAATAAGAATATCAGGTAAAGCATGGGTCCCTTACTAAATAGGGGAGGCAACCTAGTGACAGATGATGAGGAAAAGGATGAAGTATTCAATGTCTTTTTCACCTTAGTCTTCATAGGCAAGGTCAGCTCCCAGACTACTGCACCTGGCAGCACAGTTTGGGGAGGAGGTAAGCAGCCAACAGTGGCAAAAGAACAGGTTAGGGACTGTTTAGAAAATCTGGATGTGTACAAGCCCATGGAACTGGATGGGATGCACCGAAAGGTGCTGAGGGAGTTGGCTGATATCATTGCAGAGCCACTGACCTTTATCTTTGAAAATTTGTGGCAATCAGGAGAGGTCCCAGACAACTGGAAAAGGGCAAATATAGTGCCCATCTTTAAGAAAAGGAAGAAGGAGGATCTAGGGAACTACAGACCGGTCATGCCTGACCAACCTGATTGCCTTCTGTGATTAGATAACTGGCTCTGTGGATGTGGGGAGAGCAGTGGGCATGATATATCTTGACTTCAGCAAGGCTTTTGATATGGTATCCTACAACATTCTCGCAAGCAAACTAAGGAAGTATGGGATGGATAAAGGGATTGTAAGGTGAATGGAAAACTGGGTGGATCATCAGGCTCAGAGGGTAGAATCAATGGCTGGAGTACTGCGTCCAGTTTTGGGCTCCACAATTCAAAAAGGATATGGAGAAGCGTGAGTCCAGAGAAGAGCCACGCTCATGATCAGAGGTCAGGAAAACGGACCTTATGACGACAGGCTGAGCGCCGTGGGGCTCTTTAGCTTGGAAAAGCACAGGCTCAGGGGTGATCTGATAGCCACCTATAAGTTTATCAGGGGTGACCACCAGGATCTGGGGGAATGCTTGTTCACCAGAGCCCCCCAAGGGATGATGAGGTTGAACGGTCATAAACTACTACAAGACTGCTTTCAGGCTGGACGTAAGGAAGAATTTCTTTACTGCCCGAGCCCCCAAGGTCTGGAACAGCCTGCCATCAGGGGTGGTTCAAGCACCTACATTGAACACCTTCAGGAGTAAATTGGATGCTTATCTTGCTGGGATCCTATGACGCCAGCTGACTTCCTGCCCTTTGGGCGGGGGCCTGGACTCAGTGATCTTCTGAGGTCCCTTCCAGCCCCTAATGTCTATGAAATCTATGAAATCTGTGTCTAGCTGGCAGCTGGTATCAAGGGGAGTGCCCCAGGGGTCAGTCTGGGGGCCAGTTGTTAATATCTTTATCAGTGATCTGGAAGATGGGTTGGAGTGCACCCTCACTAAGTTTGTGGATGACACCAACCTGCGGGGAGTAGTAGATACACTGGAGGCTTGGGCTAGGATTTAGAAAGACCTAGAGAAATTGTAGGGTTAGCTCAAAAGAAATATCATGAGGTTCTCTAAGAAGAAATAAAAAGTCCTGTACTTAAGAGGGAACAATCACATACACCAGCACAGGCTGTGGATTGACTAGTCAAGCAGCAGCTCTCCAGAAAAGGACTTGGGGTTTATGGTGGATATTATGAGCCAACAGTGTGACCTTGTGAAGAAGGTTAACAGCATACTGGGTTGCATTAGGAGTGTTGCCAGCATATTAAGGGAAATGATCAATCCCCTGTATTTGGAACTGGTTAGGTCACACCTGGAATACTGGCCCTACTATAGAAAGAGTGTGGACAGATTGGAGAGAGCCCAGTGGAGGCAACGTAGATGGCTAGGAGGCTAGAGCACATGACTTCTGAGGAGAGGCTGAGGGAACTAGGTTTATTTAGTCTAAAGAAGAGAAGACTGAGGGGGATTTAGTAGCAGCCTCAACTGCCTGAAGGGAGGTTCAAAAGAGGATGGAGCTAGACTGTGCTCAGTGGTGGCAGATGACAGAACAAGGAGCGAAGGTTTCAAGTTACAGCAAGGAAAGTGTAGGTTAGATATAAGGAAAACCTTTCTCACTAATTTACTAAAGCACTGGAACATGTTACTCAGAG
>NW_017728975.1:244092-246563 GCF_001723915.1 Gavialis gangeticus
TGTGTCTAGCTGGCAGCTGGTATCAAGGGGAGTGCCCCAGGGGTCAGTCTGGGGGCCAGTTGTTAATATCTTTATCAGTGATCTGGAAGATGGGTTGGAGTGCACCCTCACTAAGTTTGTGGATGACACCAACCTGCGGGGAGTAGTAGATACACTGGAGGCTTGGGCTAGGATTTAGAAAGACCTAGAGAAATTGTAGGGTTAGCTCAAAAGAAATATCATGAGGTTCTCTAAGAAGAAATAAAAAGTCCTGTACTTAAGAGGGAACAATCACATACACCAGCACAGGCTGTGGATTGACTAGTCAAGCAGCAGCTCTCCAGAAAAGGACTTGGGGTTTATGGTGGATATTATGAGCCAACAGTGTGACCTTGTGAAGAAGGTTAACAGCATACTGGGTTGCATTAGGAGTGTTGCCAGCATATTAAGGGAAATGATCAATCCCCTGTATTTGGAACTGGTTAGGTCACACCTGGAATACTGGCCCTACTATAGAAAGAGTGTGGACAGATTGGAGAGAGCCCAGTGGAGGCAACGTAGATGGCTAGGAGGCTAGAGCACATGACTTCTGAGGAGAGGCTGAGGGAACTAGGTTTATTTAGTCTAAAGAAGAGAAGACTGAGGGGGATTTAGTAGCAGCCTCAACTGCCTGAAGGGAGGTTCAAAAGAGGATGGAGCTAGACTGTGCTCAGTGGTGGCAGATGACAGAACAAGGAGCGAAGGTTTCAAGTTACAGCAAGGAAAGTGTAGGTTAGATATAAGGAAAACCTTTCTCACTAATTTACTAAAGCACTGGAACATGTTACTCAGAGAGATGTTGGGCTCTCCATCCTTGGAGGTTTTTAAGACCTAGCTAGAAAAAACCTTGGCTGTGATGATATAGTAGGGGGTTAGACTAGATGACCCAAAGTCCTTTCCAGTCCTAATTTTCTATGATTCCAGGACTTGTTTTACCTGATGGTGCCTACGTATTTTATGGGCTTTCTAAAATATAGAACAAAAAACAACAGGTCAATATTATACAGTTTAATAAGTAAGCAAACTGGGTCACAGGTACTCTAGCAGTGATGTCCTTTAGCATTACTTTGTTCAATGGCTTAATAGGGGTCATCTTTTATACACATGCCCTATTTGCAAAAAGAATACACAAAATAGCAGAAAATAGCTGTCAGTGGTGGTGAAAACCATTCTTACAGCATAATTATTGCATTTTTCTCCCCTTGCTAGATGTAGGAAAACACACTACATTCAGTAATGTTTTCATCTTGTGCAAAGACTTCCTCATGTTTGTGATGCTATAGAATTAATATTCAAAACTTATTTTTGTGTATGAATTGTCTATGTATTTCTCCAAATGTTTGCATATCAAATCTGTACTTTAGCTATGATTTACTCAGGAGGTTTTTATTAATCCGGGTAATAATTAGCTAAAGGAGCTGAAGAATAGAGACAAAATCCAATGAATTCTAATCGGATATGCTCAACCTGAAGGCAAAAAAAAGCATAGTTAAATCAACATTTTGTCTTTGCGACCGATATCTCAAAAAGTAGAAAAGCCTTTGGTGATTTTTATTAGCCTGCGTATTGTAGATTGGGGTCTTCATAGCTTAGAATAGGATGACAGAATAGTTTGTTTTATCCAGTAGTGAAAGCTACAGAAAAAATCATATTCCCATAATTTACGATCTTCATTACATGGCTCATTTGTTTTGATTTCTACTTTCACTTCCCCATGCTTGCAGACAACTAGTCTTACATTTGGTGAATTAATTGATTTAGAACTATCTGCCAGAGGATTTTTGAACCTGTCATCTTGAAGGAGGATTTTTCCCAAAATCATTGCTGCATTCTTTTATAGTTAAGAACATCGCCTTGATTTGATGTACAGAGAGTAATAGTTCATATATGAACTTATCTCCATGTAACAGAATGGGCTCAGACATTCCCAGTAAGAACTTACTTTCGTCCTTGGAGTTAGAAAACTCTGTAACATATTATTTTAAAAGGACTTGGTCATGAAGAATTACCGTGGAACAGGATTTCCTTCTGATAGGGATCTTTTTCTTCTTTTTTTTGTTGTTGCTTTCTTTGCCAGAAGTTGTTAGGTTCTATACATGCACTTATTTTTCATTTTAATACATTGCCTATCTGTTCTTCTAGACAGTCACAAAGCCTATCAGTAGAGGAGGAGATCACTGGTGTAGTTGACTTGTATTTGAGGGAAGAACTAGGCTCTTTGTGGTTCTCTGAGGTATGAAGATGCTGGCATTGACACAGTGTGCGCGTCCAGATGAGCGTGGTTGTGCGGTATGTGGCACAACATACCACACAGTTTGGAGTTCTCTACGCTGCAAGGGCATGGTGCCCGAGCATGTGCTGCTCTGGGTTTTTTTCTGTGTGTTTTTTTTTTTTCAGATTCCTGTCTTTCTTTTCAAAACAATAAGCAAAGCCTTGGGGCTATGTATTCTGCT
>NW_017728975.1:251563-256672 GCF_001723915.1 Gavialis gangeticus
TATTTTTATTTTTTACCCCTGGATATCTGCCCGGTAGGATTGCCATAGCTGCAGCTCTGGGAGACCCCCAGGACCCCAGGTACAGCTGCTGGGGCTAGCACAGTGCTGGCTCCAGACTCCCCTACACCACTCGGGTACTTGCTGCATGCCAAAGTGCATGTTGCATGGGCATTCCCTGGGGACAAGAAGCACATGGTGGTTTCAATTTCAGCTAAGTTACAGAAGATCAGTGTGAAGCTGTGAGTAGCACCCCCATGAGACTAGTTAGGGCAGATGTGAATGAAAGGGGAGGAAGTAAAAATGGAGAAGAGGCATATAAGGTGGTACTCAAAAACAGGAGAAAGAGAATGACTATGGGAGGTAAAAAGATAGAGGCAGATAACTGGGGCAAAACAGTGGGGGTGGGAAGCAGAAAAGAGGTCAGTAAGAGGATCAGAAGGTAGAAATGCCAAAAACTAACATGGAGGAAATGTAAGAAGCATGGAGGAGAAAGGAAGGGAAAGAAAGGGTAAAGGAGATTCACAGAAAGCCAAAAACAGGCAATGAGGGGCAGGCCAAGGAGCTCGAGGATGTGCACAGGGCTAAGAACCAAATGAGGGGGGAAGGAACAAGAATAGAGAACAAGACAGAGATATCAAGGAGAAGAGGTTTCCTATCAAGGAAAAAAGGAACAGAGCTTATGTGGGGAGACAGGGAGGGGGAATTAAGTGGTGAGAAAATAACCATGGTGGAGGCGAAGAAGAAGAATGAAATCCTGGTGCCATGATTGATGACAATGGCAAAACTCCCAGTGAATGGAATAGGGCCAGGATTTTGCCCTATGTGCAAGCAGAAGGGACATGCAGAAAGGGATCCATGAGATCACTATAGTTCAGTGGCTTTGTTCTCCTTCTTTACATGAAGCTCAAGTTTTTTCCCCTTTGAGCAGGACAATAGATAGGAAACAAGTTTTTGCTTGGTTTTCCTTCCTTTTCCCCAGAAAAGCATTGCAGCTTTTGGAGTACAAGCTGGAACAGAGGGCACATGCTTCTTTTATGTTCAGGAAACCATTACAGTTCCACAAGGCAGAGAAAGGTTTACTTGTAAAGAGGTGGCCTGCAGCCCATCTACCTGTTACTGCAGGAATTCCTCTACATTATTACTAAAAGTTTGCTTAAGACTTTTTTACCCTATTTTAGCCTAGTGTAAGATCAAGTTTTAGTAAGGTTAAAAATGGTGAGCAATTTAAAGAAAAATGTTTGGCTCTGTGTCCAGTTACTTTAGTACAAGCATTGGTTAGAAGTTATATGAATACTGTAGAGAAATTAAATATTTTAGATTATTATTACTTTTGCCAAAAGTATTTAATGTAGTCAAAGATGTAGTAATTGGGATATGCAATATGTTTATAAAGATTCATAAGTAGTCATGGTACTTCACTTCCAAATGAGCATCATTCTAAGATGAATTGTTGCTTGGAGGCTTTGTATGAAACCATCCACCACTAATTCCACTGCTTTTGATAATGTTGTGGTATATGGGTAAGCAAATGTATTTGTGGAACAGGAGCCCAGTAGAAGGTCAAAAGCAAGTTTTTATGAGTGTAAAAACCATGAGAATCAGATTTGGGGGTGAGAGAGGTTGTTATTGTGATCTAGTTGTGAGTGGAGCCAATGGGAGAGTTTAGAGGTAGTTCAGAAATTATGGCTAAAATCTCCTTAATTTAACTTTCTGACGTAGTATTAAATATGGATTGTACTTGTCTGTATTTGGGTTTAAAATATGATTAGCAGCAGTTTCATTTGTGGATAGCAACTGTCAGCAAGCATGGATTGGATCTCAGGCTAAAAGCAATGCTACTGTTATGATGCAACAGTCAATGATAAATACCCTATGGACCTCTGGTCAAGAAGATAGGAAGATGTTTTATGTTTCTCAGGCTGGTGGGCAGATAATAAACTTGTTCTTCACTGTAGTCTGTATTTTTAAAATGTCTACCTTCACAAGCGCATAATGAAAATGAGCTAAATAAAATTATAGGTGCTGATTGCTTCCTAGGTAGGGCAGAGCTTTGGTTTAGAATTACTTTCAAACAAATTTTGCCTTTCATTTCAGCACTCCCCAAATCAAGCTGGTCAGCTCCTGCTCCACTGTAACATTGCATCTCTTATGATGCCCTGCTGTAAATGGAGCTACCCATAGGGGCTTGTCAGGTAGGTGGATTTTTTTTTTAATTATATAGCATGGTTTGCATAGTGTTTTTTGTTAATTCTTTTCTTGTTTGCTTTTTTGTGTGTGTGTGTTATTTCAAAAGACATACAAATAATTTGAAAGACACTAAAACTACGCTATATAATGAGGGGAAAAACCACTTATCTGAGTTACCTGAGTCCATTCCATGCATCAGCCCACTTCTTCAAGCTTTTATTTTTGAACATGCATGTAGTGTTGGTAATGGAAGAGATGCCAGCTATTGTAACTGTGTCGGAACTAACTGGGGTGAGAGTGCACTTATACAGGCTTTTGGGAATTTCCATATGCAAATATACAGGTGACCGGGCATTAAACTTAACTTTTAATTCCATATTTGTAACTTACTTCATGTAAATACTATTGGAGAGACTTAGTTTTCCATTTAAGATGTTTCTGTAATTTGTTTCTGCAAATGAGGTATAATAAGTATCTGTTGTGGTCTAAAGAACTCTGAAGAGCCCATAATTGAGAGCAGAGCAGCTATTTTTGGCTTGTGGAGAAAAGCATATTCATATGGTAAAAGGGCACTGTATGGTAACTAATATATTGGTCTGTTCTCTCTACATACTGGAGTGGTTGTCAAAGGGGCACAGTAGTGATCTCATTTTGTTTGAAATAGATTACTTGTGTGAGTAAGGGAAAATTTTCAGCTCCCAGAAGTGTCCAAGAAAATCTGTAGACAAGAGGGTAAAAAAAAGAATGACTGAGAAATACTATGTACAGGAAAAAATGTTCAAAAGCCATTCTTCTCTCTGAATGCAACTCCTGTTATGCAGCTGGAGACAGCAATACTTATAGTGATAGCCTGGCCAGCCAGTTGCTATACACAGGGCTACTTTAACTCTCACAGCTACTCAATTTTTCACAGATTTAAACACAGTTTAGACAAGATGATATCAATAGCTTGTTCCTTAGGCCAGGTTCTTTCCTCTTTTGTACTTCTATTAATTGGAAATGTATAACCTCACAATCTTGGCAAAATGTTGAAATGTGCAATACATTCAAGGAATCAGAATCCCAGCTTTTCATGATTAGCCCCTGAGAAATAATTTATCAATTTTAATGAAGAGTTGAAAGATGTGGGTATCAGCAAAACAGAAGAGAGGCCCTTGCTCTGTGCTTTTTTTTTTTTTATCTTCATTACAAATAGTGTTCACTCTCCTTCACTTGTCTGGCAACAGTCAATTCCAGGTGCTAGAACCAGCCTTAGGAAGGGGGTTAGGTGGTATCCTCCTGATTGCAGAGAGCATTAGATAGTAATGTAAAGGTAATTTATTAACTTCTCAGTAGAAGCTGAATTGTGAGGGCTAAGTTCAGGTCCTTTTAATGGCACAGGTTTATGGCTGGATGAGCAAGCAAGCAGTTATTTTCAATTTGAAGTGTTTTTTTCTTTATACAAAGACAGGGTTTGACCAGTCAGAAGCTTGTCTACATTCATGAGGGTTGTCAAAGATGAAGCCTGTGAAGCTGCTCCATCTGGCCTGCTGGGCTACCAGTGGACCAGAGAATTAGGAGTGTGGCTAGTGGTGGGTATGACTTGCTATAAAGTCTGGGACCCTGCTGGGCATCCTCATTGCTGGCAGGAGGGTGAGGTGAGGGCAGTATGACACAGCCCCACTTGCTCTGCAGACTTTTTGGCCTGCCACTGTTTGCACTGCCTTCAGCTTGACAAGTCCTTTCATTGGTCTTTTGTAGCGTCTCTGAGGTGATTTCATTCATACATTGACAATTTATGATAGTTCATTCATACCAATGCAGACATGACAGACAGCTGTATATAAACCATTCTCCTGTTCTAAATAGCTGACCCCTTCAGTTCTGGGAGGTCACAATGCAAAGGTCGCCAATGGGGAAAAATACATACTTTCATACAACTAATATAGAAAATGCCCCATGTTCTGAATGTCCTTTGAGGCTGGGCACTTGGATATCTATTTTAGCTTGCCATTTTTTCTCTGCACCAGGTAAGATCAGCTGAGGCTTAAATTAGCTTTTATATGCATTCTGGACTAGAATTTTTTTGATTGATGTTATGAAACTCTGATATCTTTGTTGCAGCCCAAATTTGCTAAATGTTGTTGTACAGTGCAAGACTTGTCTCTTTCCCAAAGCCTTTGTTATAAAGAAAGGAATCTGTGTGCCTCCTTTTTTTTTCTTGTTGCTTTTTTTTTTTTCTGTCGTGTATCATGATATTGCAAATGACGAGAGCTTTAACAATCAAGCTTAAGAAGTGGAACTCTAAGTGACATTTTATATTGAAAAGGAGCTCCACGTTGGAACAAACTTGAAAAGAGGGAAATATTATACCAAAAGAAATTCACTTGAGTCATTTTTGAGCCACTAATGCAAAACAGAAATATCTGAATAACAAAAACTCTGGTGTAATTATTTTCTTTATTGATTCTACAGTAAATTTGTCTTCCTTTTGAAATCATCTTGGGCTAGGTACGTGAAAGGTTAAAAGTTTAAATGTTTAAGCTATATGTATATTTGTACTGGCAAGGCATTACCAGTTAACGTTTAGTGCAGGGCGTGTGTGAGAGAGTGCTTATGCTAAGCAAGGCCTAGCGTAATTAACAACGCACTAAAGTTCCCAGAATGCTTCAAGGAGGTTGAGAAGTCAGCGATTGACATTCTGGTGATCACTGTCTGACCCTTGAATAGAAATGCTGACAGTATGATAAAAATTGCAAGCAAAGCAGTGTTTTTTTAGAAAATACGGAAATGCAAGGCTAAACCGCAAGAACAAAAACAACCATATATCACGCTGATAAAGTCTGGGGAATATTATAAGTAGACTATTAGAGATTAACATAAGAAGCGTAACCAATTATAATAAAGAGCCTGTAGAATATAGATGAGTTAACTAGTAACCAA
>NW_017728975.1:261672-270001 GCF_001723915.1 Gavialis gangeticus
CTCGTGAACCAACAGACCTCCTTAGTTTATGACTTTGTGAAACAATAAAAGTTTTAAATTGAACATCCAGGTCTGAGCCTGTGCTTAATTCAGTCCTTATATAATTTGGCACGAACTCACACAGCATGGTCTGGAGGGCAAGGGAAGCAGTGGTGCCTCGGGAACAAGAAGGTGGCAGGGCATGCAGGAGGGATGGAGGAAGGAAGAGGGGATGGGGAGGAGAAAGAAGGGGACTAGTACCCATAAAGAGGAAAGCAGCACTCATCATCTCATCATTAAGCAATTAGCTGGTCTTTCACAGGTGCTCCCTCCCAGTTGTAGTGGTCTGGGAAAGCCTCTTGCCTGCTACTGCCACCTGTGGCTTCGCTTCACATGGGTTGTGTTTCTTACTACCTCCTCCTCCTCCTCCCTCGCCCCTTTCCATCAAAAACCCTGGCAGTGGCTTCTAGCAGTAGCTGTGTCCGAGCTGCTGTATTATTATCAGTTAACTGTTTAACCAATATAATTAGAGGAGGTTAAACAGAAAATTTTTTTAACAGTATTTACATGCATATCTTGGATATATTCCCCTGAATGGATCCAGGGATTCATTTCCAGACATATTTCTTATAACTTATTATCATCACAACCTTTATTTCTTTTAAATCTCCAAATCCTTGTTTTTGGAGAGGTCATGCTATACAGGCATACCTTGTTTTATTGCGCTTTGCTTTATTGCGCTTCGCAGATACTGCGTTTTTTACAAATTGAAGGTGTGTGGCAACCCTGCGTCGAGCAAGTCTATCGGCGCCATTTTTCCAACAGCATTTGCTCACTTCGCATTTTTTAGCAATAAAGTATTTTTTAATTAAGGTATGTACATTGTTTTTTTAGACATAATGCTATTGCACACTTAATAGACTACAGTATAGTGTAAACATAACTTTTATATGCACTGGGAAACCAAAAAATTTGTGTGACTCGCTTTATTGCGATATTCGCTTTATCGTGGTGGTCTGGAACTGAACCCGCAATATCTCCGAGGTATGCCTGTATATACAAAACATATTTCTCTTGTCTTCATTCTTGTATCACATTTAACAGTTGAAGCAAGTTTTTTTCCACTTTCAGTCTTTTAAAGTCAGCCCAACTTCAGGGAAGCAAGCTGCTTACTAGTTGTAGGCACCACTAACAACCTGAGAACTAGAATACAGGTTTTGATCACGTAATGTTTTCTGTTCGTAAATGCAGTAATGCATGTCTAAAGCAGATACTGAGGATCTGATTTTTATAAGTGAATTCACTGTTGATTGAGATGAGAAAAGTCTAGTTTGGATTGAAAATGTAGGGAACAGAACCTAGCAATCAGGCCTCATGGACAGAGGTGATATCTTCTGTTAGACCAACAAAGATAAAAGACTTCACCTGACTATGAGCCCTGATTGCTTTTTCCTCTAAACCAATATGGCTACAACTTGGATACCAGGAACAGATCCTAACACTGAGATTCATTCTCCAGATTCTTTTTTTCCAACATGATTTTGTGAAGTCCTCAGTGGAATTTTGTAAATAATTGTCTTGTACTATTTACCATGTTTTTTACATTTTTGATGATGCTTTAGAGATACTTACGAAGCCTTGCAATTCACTAGTAAACTATCAACCAAGGTTGGTGGTATACCATTTTATAGATGGATGGCTCATTTCACCTTTTGTTTCGTGTAATCTGAAGTTGTGCAGCATAGCAGTCGCACAGCTAGGGATTCAGTCAGGATTCTCTTAGAACCATAAAAGTATGGGAAGAAGAGCTGAAAGGGACCTCCAGACATCTAGTTTAACCTCCTACCCAAAGCAGGATTATCCTTGGGTGAATGATTCCATACAAAATTTTGTCTAACCTGTACTTAAAAACTTCCAATGATGAAGACCACAGCTGTTTTAAGTAATCTATTCCAATGCTTAACTAAACTCATGGTTAGAAAGTTCTTTCTAGTATCTATATTTAAATTGTCTGACTTGGTACTTTGCTGTAAACAATAATCATTTTATTTCCATGGCTTTCATTTTCAAGGTTTGCTGGTATATTTTAGCTTACATTGGTACATAGTTAAATTTAATTACATACTCTCAATATTACTTTTTCCATGTTTAATGCCAGGGTAGGTAGGTCAATATAGCTGACTGATTGCTCATCACACAGTGCAAATTGGGAGTAAATCCACCATGTTAATAGAATGTAACACTGTCATTGGCATTAGTAGAAATATCTGAAATTTACCTTGGTCAGTGATTAGAACCAGATCCACTGTATTTCAGAAAACTGACTGATATGATGTTGCCAAGGCAAAATTCTTACTTTATATGGTGTTTTAGATTTTGTAGACAAATATCAAAATGACAATTTTCAGGCCTAAGCTTTTCAGTGGTATAGGAGAGAATATCTATGTAGGGTAATATAGTTTAAAAAAAATGATTGTTTATAGTTGACTTGTGAAATTCTTATCTCTGGGTAAATAGGACTGAGATTCCAGCAGAAAGTTCCCTTAACTGTGTTTGCTATAGACACCCTCCCCTGCTCTAAGAAAAAGCAATTTTAGTTTTGTTTTGTATTTACACTTGTATTTCTTGTGAGAGCATGTTTATCAGATTAATAATATTTTTACTCTGTTATCCACACACTGACTATCATACTCTTGCATCATAATGACCTGTATCTCCTGCTTGGATCTTAAATATTTTTCCTCAAAGGTGATTAACACTGGATATAATTTGTTTCACATTAGAAAAGTTCACATATGTAGCACATTATTAGAAGGGTATTTGTGTTCAGGTTCAGATCAGGCCACAACAATCATTGTAATTAGTGCTGCACAATCACATACAAGTTTTGATTAGTCCTTAAAAGGACTGTTAAAGAATTATGGTTACAGATGTGAAAAAATGGTGATAAAGCCACGGTTGTCCAGCTCTTACAGGTGTGCCTGTCTCATAAAAGAGTTTTCTTATTTTTCTTCTCTTTGAAGCTGTTGAAAATGGACATTCTGAGGCAGTAAAGCTGCTTCTCCGATATGGAGCAAATATTAATGGACCCCATTCATGGTCTGGGTGGAATTCTTTGCACCAAGCTTCTTTTCAGGTAACTTATTAATGTATTATTTCATTTCCATGTAAATAGTGTGTTTTACCTTTTAAAATTATAGTTTGTGCAGTTTTGTCATCTTCTCTAGTGATTTATGGTTGTTAGGCTTGGGCAGAAAAGGCATTCTAAATGCTAATGATCATTCTGAATATGCTAAAGTATGCTACATCAGCTACAGTGGGAGTTGGGCAGCAATGATTATTTAAATAATGATAAGTATTGCATGTAGGTAGGTGATCAGATGTAATATTTGGGAAGTAAATCTGTTGTAAGATGCATTCATTTTTTGGAAAAGACTCATTATATCACAGGTGAGACAGGCATGGCCTTTGTTTTTCTTTTTTAAATCAGTTTAACAACTTACAAGATTTATGGTTCTAACATGCTGTTTTAATTCTGAATGAATACAGAAAATGAATCTGTCTGATTCTTTTGTACAATTTTCAGTATCCCTTTAGAATAGCAGGTGGCAGACATTCTTGACTGTGGGCCAGAATGACCCAGGTTGAGTCAGAGGCAGTCAGATGGGTGCTAGGATCTGGCCCCCACAGCTGCTGCCACAGCACAGGGAACCTCCCTGCTGCTGTTGCTGCGCATCTCTGGTATGAGAGAATGCTGTCAAAGCCCCAGCTCTGTGGGCTAGATCCAGTGACTCTGCAGGCTGGATCTGGTCTATGAGCCATAGGTTGCCAACTCCTGCTAGGAAAGTGAATGTGTTGTATATTCCAGCTCACTATATAGAGTTACAATGGAAAATTATGGTTACTCAAATTCCACTCCATTTTTTTTTCTAACAGAACAAAATATTTATTTCAGGGATATACTGAAATAATCAAATTACTCCTTGAGAAAGGAGCAAACAAGGAATGTGAGGATGACTTTGGAATCACACCCTTGTTCATCGCGGCTCAGTATGGGAAGTTGGAGAGTTTAAGGATACTTATAACACATGGTAAAAATCATCTTTCATTTAGCATTACTGTTGTTAATCTTGACTCTATGTGCAAACTGAGAAAATTGATTTGAACTCTAGTTTTCCATTTTATGATGCTTAATACATTTTTTAAAATTTACTGCAAAGCCATTTGTGAACAAGTGTACGAAACTATCACTAAATGCTTCAGTCTCGTCAGGCTGGTACCTTTCCATGCTTTCCTTAGGTCAGAGTAAGAAACAGAAAAGAACAACTAGGGAAGGGCTAAGGGCCAGATTTGTATGATGCCCTTAATCACACTGAACAGTCCTGTACCACATAATTAGTTCACTGATGTCTATGACATTGCTCCTGGATAAGAGACTGCTAGCATGAGTAAGGGTTTTGCACTCCAACCCTGAAGTTACAAAAAGCTTCCTTTAGTATCTTTGAAACAACCGAGGTGTATGCCCTCCTATGTGGGTAAATGAAAATTAAATATCATGCCTGTTTAATTCATGTGTACTCTAAGCCTGGTTAAAACAGCACACATAGATTAACTGCTCTAGCATGTCAATACTTGTGGGGTAATATTTAGAGGAAGTAACTTCAAACAAAATGTCAATGAAGCCTTTGTCTTTCCTTCAGGTTAGCTGTCATTTATCTTACTATGACTCATTCTTCCACAGCGTGCAAGTGAGGGTTCCCAGTCTTATTCAAAAACTTTTCTTTCGTTTAACATTGGGAATGACAAAATCCAAATTTACATATCAACTCTATAACCAGTTTAAACGTGTGAATGAAAGAGATAGCTATGGTTTATAGTTCAGTTTATTGAATGTCTCTTATTATCAGAGGCTAAAACTCTACTAGCAGTTTACCCCAGGGTATTAGCTTAACAATCTGTAGTTACGGTAAGACTCTTGGGGAGGAGCTTTGGCAACACGTTTTTCTAAAAAGGAACATTCAAAATGATACTACACTTCAATTATCAAAGTAACACGGTAAAATATAGGCAATTTTAGAAGATACCCAGGAAATTGGTTTAAAAAAAAGTTTTTTAATAACATGGCAAAGCTGTTTAATCGTGGAAAAGCCAAGGTCCAATTGACAGTGTAATCTCTGCTGTACTCTTTTTGCATTTTATCTGCTATATTATGATTATGATCTCTCATATTAAGTGTGGTGTCTTGTGTCAGGTGCAAACGTCAATTGTCAAGCCAAGGACAAAGCCACTCCATTATTCATTGCTGCACAGGAAGGCCATACTGAGTGTGTGGAACTACTGTTATCAAAAGGGGCTGATCCAAATCTCTACTGCAATGAGGAGGAATGGCAATTACCTATTCATGCAGCAGCACAAATGGGCCATAGCAAGTAGGTGATATAAAAATTTGAAGTAAGATTCTGGTAATTAAGTGAGTTTTCCACAGTCAAGGAAGGTACAATACAGTAGTCCTACACAAATACTTCTCAGGGTTAGGTTCCTTACTACCCCCTGCAATGATGAAGGTTTGCTAAATAATTGGGGGCTTAGAGAACTTTAGCAAGCAGTTGTACAGGACTCCTGCTGTGCTTCAGCTGTTTGCTGTGGCTTTTATTTCAACGGGACGTGGTTCTCTCATCCCCTGCTCAGGACCACTTATGAACTTCAACTGAGAGTAGAAGCGGCACCCTTTGAAGAAGAAGACTCAACAAACAGCTGCACAGCTCAAGTTCAGTTTGCATCAGGTATCCAAATGAAGCAGGTTGCAAACTACCTGAATAAGGATGATGTAGTCTGTGTTTCAGTAAGCTGTGGATTCTGGTTTTCAGTTTAACATTTCTGATTCTGTTCATTTCATAGTTTAAGACATGTTTCCCTTGTGGAGTTCCCAGTGAAGTGAACACGTAAGGTCTGATCCAGGCCTGATCTAACTTCTGAGTCAGCAGGGTTTCTCAAAGAGAGGAGCTTCAGTGTCAGACTTCAACTTGTATCATAAGCATATCACTATATGAATGTTTTATTATTGCATCGAAAATAAAAAGCTGTAGTTGTACAGAAAGCTTTAGGAGACTCTCTAATTAGAATCACAGTCAGACTTGATGATTGGGAAGGAAAAGTGATCATACACAAACAGTGAACTAATTGAACCAGCCAGTAAATCAAAGCTATGCGAAGCTTCTTTGGAACAAAGTTGGGTAATGAGGGTGGGATGAGGCGGGTACCAGCCCCAGGTACTGATTTTGATGGGGCACCTGCAGCACTCCCCACTCTTCTTCAGCACCCTCCCTCCGCAGCTCTCTGATGTTCAACAACATCTCTATTGAGAGTGCTGAAATTGCTAGTTACACCTCTACAGGAATATGTACTCATTCCTCCCTGAAAGCCTTATCAAGTGAATGGCACCTGCAAGAGTCGAAGAATAAGAAGAAAATTTAGAGTCCATACAAAGATCCTTCTGCCTGTAGTCTCCATTCTTCTGGGCAGAAAACAGCCATTGAAGAGCTGTTCTTTCCTTTCCCACCAATGCAACCAGGCAAAACCAGTCTTTAAGATCAAGGGCAGCAGTAGCCAACCTGTGGCATGTGCGCCACAAGTGGCACAGATATCTGTTATGTGTGGCATACAGCAGTTCAGGGAGGGAATAGGCAGCACTAGCAGATTTGACAAGGAACAGAAATCTGATCAGGGCAGGAAGCACAAACCAGAGTAGCAGATCAGGTAGAGGGCACAGGATAAAGAGCAGAAAGCACAGCAGCAAATCAGGCAGAGAAAGAAGATCAGAGTGGCACTCAGGGAGGGTGTGGGACTCATTTGTGGCACCCCTTTCGAAGAGGTGGGCCCCTACTAATCAAGGGTATTAAAGATGGGCTGCAAATCTAATATTACCAATATGATCACTTAATCTTTGACCATTACTAGGAGGAGATTATTAGGCATGGCTACTAGTGAAGTTTTTGTGCCAAGTTCAGGTCTGTGCTCAAACTCAAAAGGTTTAAGGAAATTGAAAATAATGTGAGTTTTGTCTTAACACAGCCATCTCCACAGTCTTCCTAAAAACTGAAAGCCAGTTGGCAATGTTATCAGAATCAACAGATGACTATTAATGCTTTCCAAAACGGTAGGCTGCTTGTCTTTTCTAAGAGAGGTATTTAATAATCTGAGCTAGTAAAGGACTGGTTTTAGCTGGTCAAGAAGGACATGAGTTATAGGCACAGGTTGTAAAATGAAGTTCTCCCACCACTTCAGTATCTTAATGAGGAGCCAAGAGCAGAATTCTAACGAAGACATCTACTCTCAATCAAACTGTCATTTTGTCACTTGCCTTGTAAAAGGCTAAATCCAAACTTTCCAGCCTAGATAGCTGGTTGGCTAAAACTACCATATTTTCTTGCAAACAGCACACCCTTTTCTCAGATAGCTGCTGCAAATTGGGAGTGCATGTTATATGCAAGAAATAGGATAAGAACAGGTTTGATGCCTACTGGGTGAAACTAGAAGTAGAATCTGCATTTATTCACAAAGAGCAGAACAGTGAGCAGGCTGAGCTCTCTAGCACATCAGTTACAAGGAAAGATTTTTTTCTTTATTCTGCCTTTCAAAAACAAGGTGTGTGTTATATTCTAGGGTGTGTTAACTTCAAGAAAATATGGTAATTTAAACTGGAGGGATTATTTCAAATACAGATTTGAAGTGTATTTAGAACAACAAATCATAAGTCTGAAAATGTTTTCAGTTTAAATGAGACAGTCAACTAGTCTTGTACCAAACATGTTAACAATTCCAAAAGTTCAAAGTTCAATAGCTTTTCATAATCAGATTATCATTTTTAAATGCTATCCTTTTAAATAAAATATTGAAAAGGTGGTTTGTGATCATGTCACTTTTGACTTTGTTTTCATATCCATAGGAGAAATTATCAGCAAAAAAGAACATCTATTTTATCTATATGTATGAAAAAACTTCACACTAAAATATCATTTTAAATATTTTTAGCATATTGGGATTGCTGATACCAGTTACTGGTCGGATCTGTGACATGGGAGAAGACAAAGTGAGCCCTGTCTATTCAGCAGTTTATGGTGGTAATGACAAGTGCTTGGAAATGTTACTTAAAGAAGGCTACAGCCCAGATGCTCAGATGTGCTTGATCTTTGACTGCAGATCACCCATGTGTATGGTTTTCCAAAAGGAGTAGGTATACATCTTTTGCTTTTTAAATTTACCATAGGTTACTTCTCCTGGGATTTATGTCTGGCTAGCTTTCATTAATGATATATTCTACTGCCCTGCCCCCCCCCCCCCCCCCCCCCCC
>NW_017728975.1:270180-274531 GCF_001723915.1 Gavialis gangeticus
CACACACACACTTTTCTTCCCCTTCTGTTTCAAGTCTTGAGATTAGAGAGTTAAACTGTGAGTGCTTATATGATGTGCTCTGGTTCTGGGTCACATACATGAGCTGAGAGAACCGTGCTAAAATCTCCTTTGGGAAGCTCTGCTCTTTGAAGAGGAGTCTTGTAGAACATAATTGCAGTCTAGTTTTCTCACTTTCAAAAGGCCTTATCAATGTATCTCTGTCTTTTGGGAGCTTGACATGAAGCTGTAATTGAATCAAACAGATTCTTAATTAGCTGGGTTCTTCTTCAATAGGGATGAGTTCTTGGAAAATACTCTTTTACTTTCTCTGTATGCTAGGCTTGTGTATTAAAAAAAAAAAAAAAAAGGCATTATCCAAGTTTGAAATAAATGTTGTAGTTACATGGTTCCCTGCAAACCACATCTTCCCGCAGTCTTAGAGTGTTCCCAAAATAAGGCTGCCTCATGCCTTGAGAACATAGCTTTCAGTTCACATTTGGATTAAAAATTCTTTGAGGTTATGTCTCTAAGATGTGGACATATACATGCAAAGATAATACAATCATCATCTCTTGGTGTTTTTATATATATATGTGTGTGTGTGTGTGTGTGTGTGTGTGTGTGTGTGTGTGTGTTTGTTTATATATAATGTAGCAATTCTATTACATATTTTAATTGTTTTATATTGAAAGTACATTTCTGTATTTTCAGATTCATGAGGGAGGTCAACCTACTGCCTGTCAGTGCAGTGTTTCAGTTATTAACTTTAGTGGTAAAATTTGTTAAATCTCTTCTACCTAATTCTGCATAGTAATAAATTTATGGAATCTTTGAGGGGAAAAAAGCCCCTATATGTTACTACCATTTTGTTTTATGTCAGCATTTCTCTTCTCTCCAAATTTGTTCGATACCCTTAAAGTAACTGAAGTTATGGCAATAGAGTTTGGTTTATTTCTAATTTAAAAATCAGTCCTACTCAGTTGATTTAAAAAAAAAAAAAAAAAAAAGCCTTATGCTGGTTTGGATTTGTGTATTCCAGTTTTTTAGGTCTTTATCCCATTTCTTGTCCCAGTCCTGACCTGCTCTGTTTTCTTTGATTTAAGTAAGATAAAATCAAATTAACCATGGTATTTGAACAGTTTTACATTAGTAAGAGCTTACTCAATTGCATTCAAATCTCAGTAAATTACTAGCAAGTAAGCACATGGCTATCTGTAATCATTTCCTGATTCCAAATATTAATTGAGCCTTGCTCATGCTAAGGCAAGTAGAAAGCAGAGTAGATTTGCACCTTAAAAACTAACCAAAGTGTGTGCACGTGCGCACACACACACATATATGTAGCACAAGCTTTTGTAGAGAGAGAATTGTTTTCTTGGAATATGAAAGGGATATTTGGGTGACTACACTGCCTTGAAGATTCTGTTGTAAGCGTGTTGGTTATACTTAAGACATCTTGTGGAATTTTTGAAAGAATTAGCAGCATTAGTAAAACTTTTCTTTGCTGTAACTGGGATGAACATTGGGATGAACATTGATCTTAAATTAGTTTGTTTCAAATCTTTTAAAAGGCATATTGAGCATATGTAGTATTGTGGATTTTATATGCATAGAAGTTATGTGAATGCATTTCTCTCATTAACTCTGCAGAGTTACATGTACAGTGTTAATAGGATAGCAATCTCTTACGATAAGACTGGAGAAGCTCTTGAAACTTCTTCACTGGAGTTGCTCTATCTAGGAGTAGTGCCAAAATGATAATAAATAACCTGCATATTTGGTAATTTTCCTAAAGAGAAAATGCTGCAGCAATGTTTGGCTTAGATTTATTCCTCTTCAGCTGAAAGTGCTTATTTCAAGGGAGGGAATCAGTACAGATGCTTCTTTTTTTTTTTTTAATATTGAAAGCATGTCCCTATGACTGTGCCTATTATAGCCTAATGTTTCCCTGGTCAGGCTGCAAATGATTTTGAATTGCTTGAGGCAGGCACTCATCCAGCTCTTGAATTGTGCATGTGAAATCATGCATCTGGATAATAGCCAAAATCTGCTCTGCCATACCTTGTATAAATTATGTATAAGGTTTGCAGGTTTATAACAATGCCTAAGGGTTTTGTGCTGATTTGTACTGCATGCTCATAGAACATGCCTTTAAAAATCCACAAGCATCATGTTGTTCTGTCCTATCCTTAACATGTAATAAAAACAGTTTAGAAACTGAATCACGCCTGATAATTGTACTAAAATATGTTGATAAAGAAGTGGCAGGTAGCAGATTTGGTACTGTTGTTGAACTGCCTCAAAAAAGAGATCTGTAATTTGGTTTATAACTGAAAACTGCATATAGCTAACATGCACTTAATTGGTCATAATATTATGAATTATCACAGCATCATTAAATCACACTAATTAACAGTGATTTGGTAATGTGACTTATTTGCTAATTGCAACAAGGGCAGAGAAAACCAAATGATTTTGACAGTACCTTTTTATCTTTTAATGAAGACAAAAGAATCTAGATTGCTGTGCAAGAGGAAGTAAGCTAAACAGATTAGGTGACCTTGGAATGTGTGTACATGTCACCTAGCTTGTAAAAACTTTGATTTAAGCTTACCATATAAAGAAGTAGCTCTTATGAGATTTGGGGTTGTAGAATTTAAGTAATTTAGTACCAACTGTCCCCTTTATTGCATCCTACAAAAGTAATTTGCATGGGAATATTTAAATTAAAGGCAAGATCTTTTTAAAATGTCTCTAATGGAGTCGCACCCTGTCTTCGGGTATAGACAGATGTAAAAATTGCATCAATACTAAAGGTTTCAGATATGACTTATTTGTTATTTCCATGCAACTGTGACATCTGCATAATTCTCTAGTGATAAAAGTGTAGCAAAACCAATTTTAACCCTCCTTAATAAGGTCAAAGTTGGGGTGGTTTAGTTAACTTTTATCTCTACAGGATTATGCAGATGTAACAGTTGTAGTGTAGCAACTGAAGCGTGCTCCCAAGCAGCAACTTCCTCTTTTAAAGTGGTTAAAATGTATTATTGCCCATACTCCTAGTGCCTCACATAAAATGTGATTTAAGGCACATTAAGGCAGTGATTCATGATCATGGTGGTGTGGCACACTGAGGAGCTGTGAGATCCTTATAAGGGTGTTATGCAATATCAGTATGGTTAGATTTGCAAACTTATATGTGATTCAGAAGATAAACCTAGAGATTTCAAATAGGAATCCATAGTGTTGAAAACTTTCTGACCTGTTGCAATTTTTTTGAGTTCTGTGCAACAGAACAAATGTTTTAGTATTTTTCTGTAGTCAAAAAATGAGTGAAAGTCAAGAGCTAGCATTTTCTAAGGGTGCCTTGAGTTGAAAATATTGAGAACTAGAGATGCAGTGATACATTGGTTCAGTATCAGATTGGTACTTATATAAAGAAAATTGGCTGTATTGAAAATTGGCCTGATGGGGCCAATAATTTAACCAATAAATGCTCATGCGTGTGCGCAGCCACAGTGCAGCACTCAGGCAGCAAAGAGCACAGCCTAGCAGCTTGGAGAGCTGCTTCCAGCTGGTAAGTCTGTTGTGGTGGGAGGGGAGGGGAAGGGGTGTGTGGGGGACAGATCAAGCACCGCCCCCAGTGAGGGAGGGGGCAGGGGCAGGCACTGTTCAGCCAGGGCGGGTGGGGCAGGGCACAGGACGGACCCGCGGCTCATTGGGGGAGGGTGGCTCCTGCTGCTGCATACACCCTGGCAGGGTCTGATGTGGGGGGGTGTGCCCCCTGGCTCTGCGTGGGGCAGGGCAGGCGGGCTGGGGCTGCGCTGGGCTTTCTTGCTGGGACCTGGGCTTGGGGTGGGGGCTACAGAGGGAGCTGTAGTCACCCCAGATTTTGCTATAGCTCCCTCCCAGCGCTGCTGCGTGCCTGGTGCATCCCTGGCTCTTCCCAGCATGTGGGGGAAGGCAGGGGTTGAGCTGGGAAGAGCCAGGGCTGTGTTGGGCATGTGGTGGCACTGGGAGAGAGCTAGGGTGAAATTTGGGGTGGCTGTAGCCCCCTCCTTAGCTTCTGCCCTGAGCCCAGTCCCCAGGGAGAAACACCCAGTGCAGCCCTGACTTCAGCCCGCAGCTGCATCCTGCCCATCCCACCCTGCCCCATGCAGATCCAGGGGCACACCCCCCTTGTCCCTCTGGAGTATGCATAGCGGAGGAAGCAGTGCCCCACTCCTGACGAGCCATGGGCTGTCCTACAGCCTGCCCTGGCTGGGCAGCACCTACCCCAGCCTTTGTCCCCTCCTTCACCATGGGGTGGGGAGGGGGTTGATCTGCCCTACTCCACCCCACCCCCTTTTTC
>NW_017728975.1:274556-290390 GCF_001723915.1 Gavialis gangeticus
GGAGGGGGCTGATCCGCCCTACCCCACCCCACCCCCTTTTTCTCCCCCCTCCCCTTCCACCACAATGGGCTTATCAGCTGGTGGCAGCTCTCCACACTGTATCAGAAATCAGATCAGTATCGACCAGTATGCCTCCTTAAAAATTAGATATTGGTGTCAGCCCCAAAAATCTCTATTGGTGCACCTGTATTGAGAACCATTTCTGCAGGGAAAAATTGCTGATATAATATTGCCATCTATTTAAGGGTGTTCTCAAGATTCACAGAAATAGAAATTTGATCAAAGCTTCGTGTATGTTTTCCTTATGCATAAATGCAATTTAGTGTAGGGCTGACCCAGATCTGACCCATTTAGCAATGTCATCTGACTCATGGGACTCCCTAGAGGTCTGGAAATTTGGCAGCTTGAGCTGCAGAAGTAGCATTAAATTTGATGGTGCTGCTCCAGAAGCTTTCACAATTTATGCCACTGCCAAATGACATGACTCTGTGGTCTGTATCTGGCCTATGCATCAACTTTGTTCCACTCATCTGGCCCATTGGGCCGGATGATTTGGATGTTGTTTCAGCATCAAGGAGAAAATTAAAAAGAAAGTTATCTTGTCTTCTGCTTCCAACGCAAGTAAGTGGTCTGGATTATAGAGGACTAATATTACAATAAAGCATCTTTTACTTCTAAGTTACCAATTAAAATGCAAATTAGATGGTAAAGGATTCATATATAACCCATGACCATGCTATCTGTAAACACGTTGTATTGTATTTGTGAAATGACTTGGTAGTCTGTCCTGTTCCTACTTATTTATCTCTCAGCAGATAAATTGGCTTAGTTTTTGGCAGTCACAGTAGAAAAAGAAGGGATTGAGGAAACAGCTTCATGCTCCAAGATGATCTATACAGAGCCTGTTGGAAAATTGTATTGGTACCACTTGGGCTACACAAGTCCTGCGCATAATTCCATGTCTTCATTTCCCAATGATATATTACTTTAGCATCTTTCACAAAATCTACTTTTACTTAATTTCTCTTAATAAGTCAGTGATAATTTTTAATGTTTATTTTACAATTATTTTCAGAACAAAATAACATTTTTTTTTAAATCCATGTACTGATTTTTTTGGGGGGGACCTACAGACTACTTGATGTTTTACAGCAGTGCTTTGTAAAAACAGTTGTTACCACATCTATTTAATATGTTCCTTCAGTAATAGATGTTTTAGTTTGATTTTTTTTTTGTGCCTTTAACAGAGCTTTTATGTTGAATGTTCTTTGTATTCTTCTAATTTGTTTTTTGTGTTGTGTTGTAGGTTTTTTGGTTTAATTCCTATTCTTCTGAAACACAGGATCCATTTACTTGGGATTAATTTAAAATATTGCCTGCACCATGAAAAATTTTCTTTGTTTCGGCATTTCTTGAAGCTGGACTGCCCGCTGCCTTCTGAGGAACACTTACCAGAGTTTATAAATTACGCCATTAAAGCACAAGAACAGTATGAGGAGTGGCTACCATACCTACTGTTGTCTGGATTCAGTCCATTGAATTTATTGTGCAGAGTGTGGTAAGAAAGAGAATACTATCTTGTATCTTAGATTTTATGTATTATATCATTTAACACAGCAACACATCATAATTCAGTTACCTAGTTCGAGATCATGACCTCCCAGAGATTTCAAATGACTGGAGTAAGAGATTCACAAAAAAGTGCAGTCAAACAATATAACCCTCCTTCCCCTCCCCCCCCGCAGCCTTTAAAAAAAACAAGATCGAGTAAGACTCAGTCTTTTGTGACTCCAGAGAAGGGTGTGTCTACATGTCTAATTGAAAGGTTTTCTTCCTTATTGGTTCTCAAGTTTTAATAAAAAGTATGTGAAGGTGTGATAAAGTAATGTACGAGACAAATCTCAAATACACAAATACTCCTTAGTTCAACAGTCAGTGAGGCTGAATCTCTCCAGCATGAAATCAAAGTTGGGTGGGTGAAATTCAAGTGCCAATGGCACTCTATTCTTTGCTATAGTACCATGAATATAATATTACTTTATATACAAAGTATAATTTAATGCATTTCAAATATATATAACTAGCTTTTGACTGCTTGCTTATGTTAAATTAGGTACTATGGAAGTGATGCTGGTATTTAAAATATATCAGATATTTATATTTTCTTCTATCCTGTTCACTTTTTTTCCCTTTTTATCTTTGTTAGGCAAGTTAGCTGTTTTAACTCTAGCCTTCTGTATTTATGAGCATTAAACAAAATAATTTGAGACTCTATAAGTTCATGATACAAACAAAATCTATTAACTTTGGTAGCCTTGGAAAGTTACACATATTGTTTTAGTCATTCCAGTTGCATATATTCCTTAACTGTATAGAAAAAAATTTGAATTTTAACAACCACTCATTTTTAAACATTAATTTCTGTCTTAAATGATATGCAAATATTATGGCTGAATTGTCATACTGTTTTCAATGTTAACTTCACCATTAGTATAATTTTAGTGATTCAGTGAAATTGTATATTCAGTAGTTTTCTAGTTAATAGTTAAAGGTTCATATTTCAAGCCTGACATGACAAATGATATTTGTTATTCTCTAAATCACATGTACATAAAAAGGCAAGGTATTATTTCAAGAGTAAACATACTGTGAAAAAATCCTAGTTTATAGTGGAAGCAATATTGTCCATTTGTATCATACATAACACTCTTGTATTTGACAACGTTTTATATTGTCATGTAAGCTACAAGGACTGTTTTACATGATGCTTGACTTAACAAGCCTATTTTTAAACAATTTAAAATAACTGCTTGTCAGAGTGTAATCTACAGATTTGATATATTTGTGCAACTTTAAATGCAATGTTAGCTTTAACCCCATCCCCCTTCCTAGAAAATAATAGGAGTAATAGAAAATGAATGTCATCTAGGCTTATGGCTGATCAGCTGTCACCAGCTCATTGTACATCTGTTTTGTATGATATAATGGTCAATGTAGTTCAGTAACAATAAATGTTAGTGGCAGTATTAGCAATGGTGAGGCAAACTCACCATTCCATTAAAGACAGCTAAGCACTCAGATTTCCTCTCAAGTGTATTGTTTAGATAAATGCAGAAAAATGACACTTTGCTGGTCACCTCAAGTCAAACTTGAGGTACATTAATTGTTATTAATGAAATAATAGAAAGGGCATAAAATAACCTTTGATACAAGCCATATAGAAAAGCGTTACTTTTTTTTATTTGTTGTATTTGAGATTTTCACAGTATCTTGTTTCATCTTATCAATTCAAACAAAAGTACAGGGATTTATGTCTGCATGTATGTACCATAAAACTGTTTTGTGAAAATATCGGTAGTTCCCTTGTACATACTATAAACAGATTTTTAAAAATAGCTCATTTAATCTTGCTCTCTAGCCTTTGTATCTTAACATGGGTATTTGCTAAGCATTTTTCACACGTCGTATTGCAGATATAAATAACTCTAAAATACACATTTTTTGAGTTTTTAAAACATTTTGCTTTTTCACTTTTTTCTATAAATAAGTTGGTAAATGTATTTTAGTGTAATTTTCTCTGTCAGATGTGTTTGAAAGACTGGGTAATAATGCCCTGGTGACAGGAGACCTTATTAAAACTTAGGTAGAGATAGAATAAGCAATTAGTTCTAAGAAAAATACTGTCTGTTACTGAGGCAGATATATTTTACAGGAGATGCTTTTTCTTTCAGTCTAGCTTGATTTCAAAAGTAATGGAGGACAATATAATTTGCATTAGTAAAGGGTTATGCTGTCAGGGTTATTTTAGAATTCTCTTTGATGTTTTTAATGCCTAACATGCAAATTGCTGGAAACTTGTTACAAAGACTTAAAACTTTCAATGTGTTTTTCCTCCAGATTGTTTTTAATGATATTGTATATAGCAGTTGATAATTTATGTGGTATTTTGTATTGTGTAGGATTTATTCTGTGAATAACAATGCCCTTAATTTCACTCTGGAGTTCACTAACTGGAAGAGGCTTCCTTCAGCTGTAGAACAAAACCTCTCTGACTACAAAGAAAACTCCACCTGGGTTCCACACAGTCATTTTGGTAAGCAAAACAACCAGCCATCAGATAATCTCTGTACATACCAATTTCCAGGACTGAAGTGGAAAATTGCTCTTTGGGCCAGTATGTGAAGTCTGCAGAATATAAAATAAATTGAATAGTAATTGCATTTTCATACCTCGGGAAAATAGTAATTACCCTATCCTAAGATCATACTTGAATTCATAAATTAAACAATATAGTAAGTGAAATAGTTTAGAGGTTTCAAGCTGATATTTTTCATACTCTCTACTTCATTACTGATATATGGATTAAATTTAATTGTGTCCAAAATAACTATTAGGTACTCTTTTAAGAGCCCTTAAACATAAAAAGGCAGCCATATTCCGTTGTTACAACTGTGTGCGCATGTGCAGATGCACAAAAGAGAAAATTAAATACACAGTGAATAAAAGTGAAGTTTAGAAGGGTTTTTTTTGGAAGGAAATTGGGTACTTTTATTTTATCCAACTTTGTTCTTATTTAGTCATCTTTGCAAGTCAGTTGGCTTTAAAACAGTTATGGAAAAGTTCTAGGAAAGAGTTGAAGAGATTAAAAATTCAGGATTGCTCTTAGAATTGTGAATATGAAATAAGCTATATGGACATCAAATGTAAAATGTGGCCAGGACATACCAAAATGATTTGTTTAGCCTTTTTGAAAATATAAGGGCAGATGATGGATATGTCTTGATTACATTTTTTTCCTAGATAATTTTCTGTGGACTTTTGTCATTTATTGATTTATATACCCAATTAAAAAGTACCCATCCACTGCTGTTAGTGGCTTGACAGTAAATAAAATATAAAGCATATAAATATCTACAAGTCTAGCAGCCTATTTTCATTCCTGTAATCAAAATGTAGTCAGCCAAAAATAAAAATCGATAAATATATGTCTGCAAACACCAATGCTTGCCAAATGCACCTTCCAAAAAAGGCAATCAAAACAGAAGTAGTTTTCTGTATTTTGACATATTTATTATGTTATCTAAAAAACATTTGCTATTTTAAAAATATTTGCAAAGCCCTTTTCTACTGATTGATTATAGAACTAATTCTTCTTTAAAGTGCTGCTGTAATATTTGTAAATTTAATTTTTGTTTATTTTATAAGATTTTTTTTGGAGTATTGTATTTAATATATCAATATATCTTTTTTTAATACTAATAAATATATCATTTTGGAGTGGTGGAAAACTTGAAAGTTTTTCTGGTTGACTTGTTTTTGTTAAATATATATGTGTTGTAATAAGTTCTGATTTTTTTTTTTTGGAGTCCACTTCATTCATTTGCTTAATCCTTCAGTGACGTTTTCTTCCTGTGCTTTTCTTGGGATATCATTCTGTTATGAAAAATGTTGAGTGTTTTTTAAGTTTAACATTAGGAATTAAGTGTATGAACAACAAAAAGGAAGAGAAGTTATTGCTGGTAATTAGCAAACCGTTTAAAAAAAGAAAGGTGTTTTTTGTCCATCTTAAGTTTTCCTTACAATGGGAATCTTTCACTTTTAGCAGCTAATGACATGAGAGTGATACTACAGCTAACTAACTTAAGTGTGGAAGAAAATTAGTAACTCCTCTTTTTTTAACCCAAAAAAAACCCAACAAAAAAACCAAAAAACTTCTTTGGGATTCTTAGGCATATTCTAGATGATGGAAGCAGACTCACCCTGGTAAATAAGGTTAGTTTCCCAGGGCCAGTATGCCTTCAGATTCTAAAGAAAGTGTGTGTACAAATAATCAAAAAAAAGTTGTCATCCTCACTGCTCCCCCCCCACGTGTATATACGTACGTACACACACACACTTTTAACCAGCTGTAGTCAGAGGAGGAAAGGCAGGCATGTTGCAGTTAGGCACATCCTGTGTGTGTGCAGTATTCTGCATTGGGCACTTCAGTGCTACTTGGTCTTGAATTGTGATGCAGATCCTAGGCGATTTAACACAAGAAATTAAAAGTCAAGTATGTGCATTAAAAACAGGATCCTGTGACGACACCTAAAATCTTCTTTGAGTATGTGCGTTGTGTAAAACTCGCTGTCAGTATACACAAGTCATGTGCTTGAAGTCAAAGTTTTGGTCTGAAGTGCTGGTTGTGTCCCCACATGTACTCTGAATGCCCTAGCTCTCTAATAGCTAGGGACTGACCACCAGGTACTTGGTTATTTCTTGCTGCCTGTAGTTTGGAGTCTCTGCTCTGAACTGAATACTCTTCTCTTTTAGAGACCTCTGGCATATATGAAGAAGCTTTTACTGTTAATTTAATTTAATTTAATTCCCTGCCCCCCTCACTGTTCACATATTCCTGAGAATTCTTCCCAGTATCAGGCTTTAGGACATTGTATTCAGAATTGCAACATTGAATTAAACATTACCCCTCTTGGGAGGCAGCAGTTACAGTTAATGATGGGTACGTGAAGTGTGCGTCTTTTGGAGGATCTCATATTTGCAATAGATTTGTCATGTGCAGATCATTTTAGGGGAAAAATGATAGTTAATTGGGGGTTAATATTTGTTTGACTGCTTTATTAAGACAGTCTCAGGTTTGTCTGGGGCATAAGCACACACAGACATACGTTTGTGGTAGCAAGGAGTACCTCTTTGAGCATATTGGGGGGGTGTGTGTGTGTAACTTGTGCGTGTAAGACGTGTGTGTGTATAATATGAATAAGTACTCAAAGAAGAAAGACAGAATACTTACCCATGCAGTAACTGGAGTATTTTGGGATGTTCTTTTCCTTTAGAGTCCTCTTATGCTATTGGATCCTACACTTAGAAAGGGGCGCTCAGTGGTGGTTTAGTCATGTATTGGTTCTTATGTTGTTATGGGAGCATGAGAGCACTCAGGGCAAATGTGCAGACCTAGTGGATGCTGCTAGCTGAAAGCTTGATTTTGGGTGCGTACATGTCAAGGGTGGAAATTCATATCCCTGTATCTTAAGTAATATTCTACTATGGATAAATGAATACACTTACCTGAAATAATTAGTGGTACCATCATCTGGGATACTAGCTTTTCTGGCAATCTGTGCCATGGCTTGAGCAGCCCTGGAGAGTCTTGGGGCTGCCTAGATGCTGGTGGGAATCTGTGAAGAGGCTACCCAAACAGCTGTGGCAGCAGGGTCCCCACAGGGCTCTAAAACAGAGCATCATAGGTCAGGCACTGTCAAGGAGCCAACCACTCTGCATGAGTTAGAGAATTAAGGGAAAGGTCAGGGAACCTTCTGGCTAATTGATGTTCTAGATAATTGACTTCTGGATAATTGGGGCTCTTCTGCAGTGGGGACCAACCTTTCTAGCCATGCACCCTCCCCAAGTGCCACTTGAATCCACTTCCCCTTCCCAGTCTGCTGCTCTGCTTTCTGCTTCCTACCCTGACCACCACTATGCTCCCTGTCTCCTTGCTGATCTGCTGTATGCCATGCACAAAGGCTACCTGTGCCACTTGTGATACATATGCCAATATGCCACAGGTTGGCCATCCCTGACTGTTCTACTGCATATGGTGTGTGTGTGTGGGGGGAGGAGGCGAAAGTGAGGGACAGAGTTAAAAAAATATTTTTTTTAACTTTTTAAAACTTTATTATACAAACAAATAGTGTAAATGAAAAGGTGTGTGGCCCTCTCAGAGCATGAAACACTTGTTATTAATACCAGAAAGCGCCATGTCACTAGAGATTGAAACAGTTTTCCCCCGTACCCCTGATGGGATTCCACATGTAGAACCAGCTGTCCAGCTTCCACTTTGCAGAGGGCCCCTTTGCTGGCCCAGCATGACACAAACTGGTCCACATTTTGTTGCAAGGTGTAGTGTTCAGATTTAAATGGGACATGCACCTAGACCAGGAAGGGGAAGAGTTGGAGGGTGTCATTGGAGTCAGTCCCTACAACCTGGCTTTTGCAGCTTTTTCAGAGGAGCCATCTTGGCCTGGCCCAGGAGGAAGTTGGCGTTGGTCGCTTGATGCAGGATAGAGAAGATGTACATAGTCTTGGAGAAGTCCAAGTCCCACATGCCAAAGAGGGTGCTGGGGACAGCAAAGAGTTGCTTCAGCTGGAGGCAGTCTAGGGAGGCTTGAAAAAGTCTCCACCCCTTTCTCACAGAAAGGGCAGGCCATTGACATGGCTGGGTTTAAGTGGTGGACAAAAGTGCCTGTGTAGCAGCTGCCACTGGAGATCATTTGGCAATGGGTGATTTGGGCAGGGGGCACTAGATTGGCCAGACTTGCTCTGGTGTTGGTGCCACTAGGTGCTGCCTCTAAGTTATGTCAGGGCGCACAGTGAAGACATGGCTGTCCATGTGTACAGTTCCTTTCCAGACAGGATCTCAAAGCAGATCACAGCACTGTTCTTACTGGGCATGGGGAAGGACAGCATAGTGGAGAGAGAGAGACTTTCTTTCTTGGTGTGTGTGGAGGATGAACCAGTCTTAAAACAATTTCTGGGTTCTTTTTTCCTTCTGTTGCTCCCTTGTTCTTCCAAAGCGCTGATTTCCTTCTATAGACTTGTGCTTATTATCTAGCGAAATGTGGTATTCTTGAACTTGTATGCCTCCATGTCAAGAATAACTTTGCCTGGAAAATAGCTACTATTCCATTCCATATAACCTGTTACGAGCATGTTAATGACGAATAACAGTGCTGTTTGTTGAGAAGGACTGTCAGTTGTATCTAAATCTTGTATAATTAAAAAGTCTGAATGGTTAGTTGTTGTTTCAAAAGTAGTAAACTCAAGTTATGAAAACAGTTCACAGTGAATTATTCAGAAGCATGATTTAGAGTTTTTGCAGTAGCTGTCTTAGTATGATCACTGCTTTTTGACTTTTTTTTAGCTTTTGAACATTGAATGTATTCTTTACAGGCAGCCAAATCTATATGTAGCAACCAAATCCATATGCAGCAATACAGTCTAATTACTAAAGAATCTGTATTGTTTCTAAATTTAATTTGGTTTTTGCTTATCAAGATGGCTGGAGAGTGACCCTTTAGTCCCAATATTTTTCAAAAACACCATTTATTGCATGCTGTATTCTGTGCTGCCCTTTAGATCAGAGTGTTGTGACAGAATGTTAGGAAAGCGGCTGCAAAGTTCGTTCAGTGTGGTAGTAGGTTAAAGGTTATATAATTAACACTTAAAAAAACCAAAATGAAAACCCTAAAACTTTTCAGCTTTGACATTGTTACATTTTAGAAAAAAGGTTTTACTTTACAAATATTGATTTCTTGCTGTTATTAAACTTCAGTCCACTGTTATGGCCACAAGAGTAAATTCACCTTACTCTTGAATGCAAGTTTTTAGGCAGCAGGGGTGCGGGTGGGCACTATGTTCTCAAATCAAATGAAAAAGAGGAAGAAATAAAATGCAGCTCTTCTCTTTCTGTTCAATATAACTTTTGATCTGCTTTATAGATGATGGAAAACATAGAAAACTTTTGTGCAACCTGCAACTTCTTGTTGTTAGAAAAATCTGTCCTTGGTGCCTACTTATTTGCGTAGTGACCTTCTTAGTATGATATGAAGTATAAAAGCATGGCCTGGTAAAGTTTTCCAAGGAGTAGAACTGTGCTTTATGCCAAAATAGATGTTGCATTTTGCAACTTAAATACATATTGTAGAACATGTGAGCACTGTGATTGAAATACCATATTGACTCTAATATAAAGACGACCCCTTAATAATTAGATTCTGGATATGAAAAATGAATATATTTGTTATAATTCTCAACATATATAATTTATTTATTGGAGGTTTGCCTTGAATTTTCCCCTTCCCACTGCTACAGCAGGGAAAAGAAATCTGAGAGGTCAGGTGGTGCCTTTGCGCTCTGCCCCCCTCTCGCCTTACTGTGAAACCCTGCTCTCCCTAAGGATATGGAAGTGAGGGATGAATCTGAACAGGCTGACTGAAATAAACATGCCTATAGTAATTTGCATATAGGAAAATTACTATGGCTACCGATCGACTTAGTTCATCCAGAATAGATGTGTTTTATCGTTTCTGAAACTGCTGCAAGTTTCAGCACAGGTATTCCCTGGACACATTTTTAAGTACCACTTTTGTACCTACTTGTATATAATATAAACTATACATAATATTAGGCCAAAGCCTAAAGGCACATGATTTACCCTACAGTTCATTGGGCTGGGTCTCAGCAGAAGCAACAGGATTTCAAGCTGTAATGACCCCACAGTTTAGCACTGCTCAATATGCGTGCACAGTCCAGATAACCCCCACAAAGGATCCATGTGCTACTTAGCTCTCCCATCATTCATGACTGGAACCAGATGCTGTCACAAGTACTGGGATCCTCCAAAAATGTATATGCAGATGAAGCGCAGGGCTCTCCCTCATGGAGGTTGGGGCCACATTAATCATTTGCAACAGGCTGAGAGAGGGGGTGACAGAGGGTTTCTGGGTGAACTGTTGGGGGGGGCCCTGTTTAGTGATGTTTGCTAGGCATTTAAGGCTGGTGAAGAAACAGGAATTGTCGGAAATGGGAAAGAAAGGCACAGCTCAGCTGTGGGAGTAAAGAGGAAGCCGAAATGTATTCAGTGTAGCAGTTCAATATGACTTGAAAAAGAGTTGGTGCTGAGGAGGACAGAGTGCAATGGGCATTACCAAATGTCTTATTAAATAGATGAGCTGCATTAAACTATTGTTGTGGTAGGTTGCCATCAGTATGTTTGCCTGAAATGGGCCGTGTGTTTCATAGTCATGCTCAGTGTTGGCTGCTTTTAATCAGCTTTAGTTGATTTCCATTATTTAGCAGTAGTTTAATGATTTCCATTATTTGGCAGTAGTTTAATGATAGACAGTGTATTTAATGAGGTTTCCTTATATGGGAATGTAAAATAAGTTCTCTTTTTCCCCATGCTGATTGAGGGGGAAAAAACCTTGTTTTATATTTGAGTGAATATGGTAAATATGTTTGGAAATACCCAAAGCAAGTGTTGGATTGCAGAACCACAGTGTTGCATACTTGGCTGAATATATGAGTAAATAGAGTAGGCCGGGGGAGGTTGGCGGGCAAACTTCAAATTAGCCCTGCACCATCCCGGAGTGCCACTCTTAGCCCCTTCCCCTATTGGACCTGTTATCCTGCTGCCCTGCTCTGTGCTCTCTACCCAGTCTGCTGCTCTGCTTTCTGCCTTGTGTTTTCTGTCTGCTCTGTTGCTCTGCTTTCTGTGTGCTGCCATGTTGTTTGTCCCCTCTCCGATCTGCCTTATGCCACTTGTGATACATGTGCCACAGGTGGGCAACCCCTGAAATAGGTTGTGGTAATGAAGGGAATAAAGTTAACTACTCTAAACTGTATACTGTAGAGTGAAGCTAAAGTTTGTTGGGAAAAGCATTGCCTCTTTGTCTGAAAACCGTGATAAAAATATAAAAGCAAAGTAGGCATCATTGCACACTGGAGACTATCCCAAAGAGAAGTGTTTTTTATGTGCTAAAAATACCCAAAGTATTATTTTATAATATCCCACTGAAAGATATGTTATCATGGGCTGCTTGCTGAGAACTTTCCATTTTACTTACAGGGCTGTATTGACCTTGTGCTGTAGAATTCCAGCATTACTATCTTGATTTAACCAAGAAAGGAGACTACCATGTATCTGTACGATTACTTTGCAGGGGAATAAAAGTAATTTTCATCAGTAAAACATTAAAAAATGTCAGTTTAAATGTTATAGTACATGTTTATATAATGGTCAAGGTATTTTATGTTAGTTCATAAAAGTAGGCAGTCCCTTAATTCCTGTGAGCATGATCCTGAGCTGTTAGTTTGTCAGTTTAATGATGCGTTAGTCTCCACAGTAATACCAAAATGATCCTATTGAAACTAGGCCAGATGCAGTTTCAGTGATGTTTTGCATTCCACTTACAACTGTAACAGTGCCATCCAGCCCTTTTGAGCTCAGCATGGGAAGACTGAGAGAGACTTGTATTCAGTACCACACAAAAAATTAATAGCAGTAGTTCAACCTCAGTGCTAAGGAAGGAAAAGAAAGGTTACTCGCTGCTAATTGTTTGAGTGTAGAGCTCTTTGTTTTTCAACACCCCCTGTACCTGCACACAGTATTTTGAACTTGGAAAGCTCTAATAGAACAGTACTCAAGTGGGCAAGTGTTCCCAAACATAAGCATTTAAAAACTGACTCGGATTCCTGGTGCCTTCTCCTGTTCCCTAGTCACGAGATTGGTTTTAAAACTCATATAATTTTTAAAAAATGGGTTTCTTTTACTTTGCCGAGAGGCCTGTGAAGGGTTAGGATTCAGTAAAGAATGATACTTACTTGAAGGGCTCTGCCACAGCAATTAACATGCCACCACTCCCTCTCCACCAAATATCTGGACCAGTGGGGAGCCCTGCAGGGCAAATGACACAGCCCCATGGGTTGGATTCAGCCTGTGGGCCAGAGGTTGAGCTCCACTGTCCTAGACGAGTATTTCTCAGTCCTGGAGAAAATTCCACTAACCACCCAAAAAGAAACCCTTGGAAGAACTAATCAAGTAAAATTGCAGAATTGCCTTCTGAAGTGAATATGATTCTTCATTGAGTAAGTAATACATAGCTGGCAATTTCATGATGCCAAGCCAAGGTATATTATGAAAATATGCCATTGAAGTTGTAGGTTGATTCAGTTGCATGAGATTTGCAACCTGACGGAATGCCAACTAGATTGTGATAAAACTCCTATATAGCTTAACTTTTTAAAAAAAAAAGCATTAACCAGAACTAGGACTCTTCCATAAAATAAGAAATGAGGGAATTTGGCACTGTGGATCTCTTGATCTAATAGGCTAAGCAATCTTGATCAAATTGTTCAGAGGCACAAGAATGGCTTCTGGGATCACTGGTCTCCTAAACTGTGCCTGTCTTGTTGACAAGGTATTGTATATTGTGAAAGTATGAATCTGCATTGTGCTACTGATTTGCAGGAGAATTATTTAAGGTTGTCATTTTATCCTTAATGAGCTAAATTTTGCCAAAATCTCCTGGTTTCTTTATTCTTTACCTGCAGCAGTACTTTAGAAATAAAAACTTAACTCTGAATTTCTTTGTCTTTGTTGATTTTAGGTGTAGGTTTTTGAACACTCATGTATTGTATGTCATCTAGGTCTTGCATTATAGATTGTTATTGCCAAACCAGTGCCGCTCCAACAGTACTGGAGCCTGCCCTGTAGGGCCAGCATATTCCCTTGGAGACCAGGTTAAATAACCTCCAGCAACTACTCCTCTTCTGCTCTTTGACCACCTAGTTCTTGACTGTTTGGGAGTCTTCTCCCTAGCTTGCTTTGAGGGCCTTAGGGCTAAGGACAAGCAAAACTCAGGTGCATCGGAACCCCAAGCCTCTGGGCTTGGGCCGGCAAGCAGGATGCCTGCCAAAGGTTTTGGAAACATCTGAAGCTCCAGATGGGTGTGGAGGATGTTTGCCAGTAGTAGGGCCACTTTATGGTTCTGGACTCTTGGATTTGAAATTAGTTTTGGCTAGTTTGGCCTGGGATATGTAAAACAAAAAAACCCCCAAAAACCAAACTCTTTTCTCATGGACAGCAGAAGAGATGCCTCCTGCTAGTATGCTCAGTTACATGGGCCAATGGACTGTCGAGGGAAGAAGAAAAGGATATGTTATTCCCTCCTCCCACAGTAAGCAGAACAGGGAGAGACCTTTCCTTCCTGTTTTGTAGGAAGGACCAAAGGATTGTTGCTATCAGCAAGGCTTGAAAAATGTGCTTTATTCGTCCTGACCTGAGAGAAGAGACTGGACAAATAGCAGAGTAAACAAAAACAACTTCAAAGTTAAGACTTTATTTTAGTTATTCATGTTACTGTATTTCATTCCATATTTTTCCTAGCAAAAAGAGAATTTGAAAGTCAGGAGATCCAATTTTAAACACCAGGGGAGATGTTACAGATTGGCTATAGCCTGAGAGGAAAGGGACTTCAGGCAGACCATAGCCTAGGAGTAGGGGACATCCATGCATATAGTTTAGTTTTCCAATTAAAACAGTGATGTACGTGCACTCTTATATTTTATAAATGTTCTTGTTGCTCTGCCACACTCCTGTTCTTGAGATAAAGGTCATCCAATTACTCATGGAAACCACGTAGCCACAGACCACTCATGGGAGCAGAAGAGAGAAGATACAGTATGAGATCGTCGGTTGCTAAATAGACAAACAGGGGAATGAAATACCACCTTTTTAATAATGAAAAGGTTATATTAAACTCGAATCTGAAACTGCAGGGTTTTTCCTTTCTTTCTCTGTGGGCCTGGAGATGTACAGTAATGCTTGCGCTCGGATATTTAGTTAATTAAATTAACCTTTACACTTCTCTCCATAACTTGCCCTCTCTCTTTCACTTTATCCAGTTGGTAGAAGCGTTCCTCTTGTATTTATGATTCCTTTCCTCCATTTTGCCCTTCCTATTTGAATTTCTTTCATGTTATGATTCCATTTCCCTGACATTCAGCCGTGCTACCTTTCACTGACTCCATTGTTCCACGTCTTCCTTCAGCCCCCAAATGTTGTTTTAAAAAAAAAAAGTCTGGCGTGCTGACTGACACCTTTTTTTGCTTTTAAAATCTGTCTTAACTTCAATTCAAGCTGTGTTTTTTGTTTTTTGTTATTTAAGAGAAGTCAGTTGGCTGTGCATGTACATTAAAATAATCTCAAATTCACCCAAGTTTGTTCTCCTGGTGGAAAATTTACCCAGAGCCACATGTACAGACATTTGAATGATGAGGCCCTGAAAAGTAGAGACTTTGCAGTGCTGCACTCTCTACCAGGGAGCAGGGCCCTGTACACGCACCTCAGCATGTTCTGCAGGCTTTCTTTGTCTGCCTGGTGATAGATGGCAGTAGTGTGTAGGGCAGCTCTAATTGGCTGACCCAGATCACCCATGGGCAGCCTGCATTTCTCTGCAGCGCAATGTGAGGATTGGGAAGGGGGTATATTCTGTTCCCTAGTGGGTCAGCAGAGTCCAGTGAGCAACATGCTGTCTCTGCGGGAGGAGGAGGACAGAAGCCACAGCTTGCACAGACATTTGCTCTCCCAGGAGAAGCTCTCTTAGGAGTGATTTAACCTCTTGTTGTTCCCAGGTTATTTTTTTCCTGGAGCAGCTATTTTTACTCTGGGAGAAAAAGCCTGAACAGCTGTGTACATTCATGGTTTCTCCTGAGAGAGCAGTGACTCTCTGAGGAGAAACTGAATGTGTGTATGAGGCTATAGTAACTTTATAGCTAAGATTTGTACAAGCTATGCCTTTTAGGCCAGGTTTCACCTTTCTTCTTGCCATACCCCAACTACTTAAACCTGCTTAGATTTTTTGAAGCTTTGTTCATAAGCCAGGGTAGAAATTTTCTCATGTGTTTTGAGACAAATCTGAGACTTGATGTTTTAGAAAGTTGGGAAGTAATTTCTTGGGGTTTTTTTACCATTTTTTCCTGACAACTGGGAAAAAAACAAACAGTTTGGCCTAGGTATTTTAGATTTGGTTGAAAATGCTCAGTCTAGGAACATCTACAGACTTCTGGTTGCTTTGCACTGCTACGATGGTATAAATAAGCATCAGGACCTTGATTGTTTAATAAAGTAATAGGTTTTTAATAAAGATGCTACCAGCACTGTTGGTGAGAAATGTGAGGTTAAAAGGTGATTTTTTTTTCTTTTACATAAGATTGGAAAAAGAGAAGGGAGTGAAAGAAGACAATCCCTTTATGATGACTTAAGCTAATTAAGTTTCA
>NW_017728975.1:295390-310319 GCF_001723915.1 Gavialis gangeticus
ATGTGAGGTTAAAAGGTGATTTTTTTTTCTTTTACATAAGATTGGAAAAAGAGAAGGGAGTGAAAGAAGACAATCCCTTTATGATGACTTAAGCTAATTAAGTTTCATTGCCATTTCCTTCTTTCTCTTATTTACCCAGACACATTTTGTTATTTCTTCTGTTTTCTGTCTGAGATTGAAAAGGAAAAAAAAAATGTTCTTACCAAGCTGAGTTGTTCTTTAATATGACAGGGTGTTTTTGAAGAAAAATGTCTTGTATTCTTATTTACCATTCAGCATCTTCTGATTATCCTTAATTAAAAAGATTTTATAGCCATATTTTAGGTGGAACAAAAATCTAATGTTACATGCCTTTTCAGAATGTGCTATAAAAGAACAAAAATACAAGGATTAAAGTTGCATTCTAGAATTTGTATTAAACAGTAAGAGCACAAGGTTCTCTTGTGTCTGTTAGCTATATGTTGTTATTCACTTGACCCTTGGTCCTTGACTTGAGATGAGAGAGAGAGACAGAGAAATGTAGAAAGGAGAGAAATTCCCAAAGGAATGGTTTACAGCAGGGGTGCCCACAGACCTCTTCCCTCTCATACTTTCTCAGCATGTCTGATCTGGTGTCTGCTTCAGCTAGTCTGGGATCCGTACTGCACGCAGTGCAGATCCCGGAGTGGTTGGAACAGGCAGTACCCAGCACCTCCTCTGGGATGCATACTGCACACGGCGCCCACTCTGACCAGTCCAGGACCTGTGCTGCACGTGGTGTTTGAGGTGCTGCATGCAGCCCAGGTCCTAGACTGACTGGAGCTGCTGGGAACCGTGTGAGGTGCAGTTGGGTCGGGGCAGTTGCTGTGTGCAGTGCACATGTCACTCCAGGCAGACTGTGCCACACAGTACCTTTTGCAGTCGCTCTGGGATCTGTGCCACATGCAGCATGGGTTCCAGACCAGCTGGAGCAGCCACTAGATCAGGGTATGCTGGGGGAGGAGGGGTTCACACGCCAGATCCAGCCCACAGACTGGGCCTGTGCTGTGCCCTTTGTGGATCTGATTAGACCCAGAGGCAGTACTGGGGGCTGAATTGCAGGGCTTCAGCCCATGGGCCATTTATTTGACACCTCTGGTTTACAATTTTCTCATTGCACAGTACAATAAATAGGCTAACAGCACAGATTAATGCAATTCCTAGGTGTACTGTACAAAGATGTGATTGAGAATTTTAGTTCATTAAAGGAAAAATGGACTAGCAATAACCTGAACAATAATAAGAAAAGATGATGGAATCTCATTATCATTAACCATTTTTTACATGGACATTGTTTTCTTTTTTCTTTTTTTTTTTTTTCCCCCTCCCTCCACACTAAATTATTTTTTCTGTTATTGGCCTGGCATCCTTTGGATTAAATTTTCAGTCACCGTGTCCTGTGACTTTTTCTGATTTCTATCTAATTAGCTGGCTGTTTAGACAAGTGTAGTGAAATGTAGAGAGTAAAGTTGTTTGTTTCCATTGACAACTATGTATGAACAGAATTAAGTACATTTTATTTCTTGCTAATACATAGGCATTCTAAAATGCTGGTTCTCTAGTTCTAGACTTCTTTATAAATTGCTACAATTCTATTAGTCTCCTAACAGTGTAGACTTTATTTGGTATTCACTTAGCAAAGGGGAGAAGTCAAAGTGAGGAGAAAATATTAGGCACTGAGTCCTGCAGTTCTGTTTCTCAGTTTGTTTGTTTTTTTTATCTTTCATTTTACAGCCTTTATCCCTTCCCTGTCCCACCTTTGTCGTCTTGAGATCCGGTCCCTTTTACAAAGCAAACATCTGCGATCCGACAAATTTATCCGTAAGTTGCCATTGCCCACTTGTCTCCAGGACTATCTGCTCTGTTTTGACATACTGAGAATGAATGCCATTCCGGAAGCAGTGGATGCACAGGGTGAAATGGCTGAAGGAATGCCTTATTCAACTCAATCCAGTTCAGAAGATGCAGAAAGCAAACAAGGAAACAATCGTGCTAGATGTTCTCATTGCTCATGACTGGCCTCTTGGACTGTACATTTCACAAGTGTTAGTCAGCAGATTCCATAGGAAAACTAATATTTGATGCATATGTGGTACTGTAGTAGTGGGCATTTCCCTATTGCAGCATTGTACTCTGCAACTAAAGGTGTGTTTCTGGTTATATCTTGTACCCATTTAAAACTTTTAAAAAGCTCATTATGCTCTCTTTTTTTTTTTTTTTAAATAAAGAAAATAAGTATTCAACCTCTTCCAGGCCCCATAGTGGATGTTAAAATAATGGCATGATTGGGACCTGAGGAATGTTATGTGCCATACCAATGTGCATGGCAAGATGTGCAGTGTTTGGAAGGGAACACAAAATTCCTCTGATTCAAATCATGGGACTGCCCAAGGAGAGGACTATGATCGAAGACCCTGGGATTGCCCCATACTTGTTCAGATGGTTGGGATGGGGCATGGGGCTAGCCTGGGTCTGGGACACATGCCGCATGTTTAGTTTAAGGTAGAATACAAACCATATACACAGATGTTCCACATTAAATGGAAGCATTAAACATGGATCCACTTATACCTTATTCGTCATTTTATCACATCATGAGTTGGCTGAATGTTTGGCATGTTACAATTTATGGCATGACTAACACAATTGCACCATAAATATAACATCTACCAGGACCCATGGGGCAATATCACCATATTCAGTGAATAGCTTCTAGATGCCCCTTTTGCAGTCTGTCTCACTTAATCACTATGTTTGTAGTAATCTTACTTCAAATCTTGCTTATACCAAGCAATACATGCTTGATGGCCAAGAAGCAAATTGTGTTGGTATTGTGTATTTAAATTGAAGAATGGTGTAGGTGAGGCAGAAATATAAAAACAAGAAAGGTATCAGGAAACAAACTGGATCAAGTGCATTCATTTGTCACTTATTGTTATAATTATCTATCAATAATTAGTTGCTTCTCTGTTGCTTTCTATGAAAAATGTTTTTAGGCTATTCATTTTAATGTAAAAAAATGCATAATCACTTGTTCACAGAAACAGTAACATGTCATTCTCACACCTTCAATTATATGAAAATGAAATCTTGTTGCTAAAGAAGATATGTGGATCAGTTTTGTATGTACATACTTCATACAATGGAAAATAAAGTGCAAATATACATATATTGTATTAATATTCAGCGTGATGATGCAGTGGACTTTAACTTATGTAAGAAAAGTCTCAGATTTCATGTTCAAATGTATGGAATACTTGCTTTGATTTCTTAATAATCAGAGTACAAGAGAGATTCAAGTGAAATGATTCCTGTAAATTACTCTAGAAAACATTAGATTTTTGACACACTCAAATTGAAGTACCTGCATTTTAAGTGATCCCATATATACTAGTTACACAGAGGAGTTTAATTTCCATTTTTTTTTCCTTTCATTATTTTGCAGTCACAGTCTTTGTCCTGACTGGCAACACCTTGAGAACTGAACCTGTTTGGGTGCTTCTGGAAAAGGAATGTGAATCCTTGCTGCCTATCCCCACTCCTGATTTCTATACCTTTTATAGCTTCTGTCACCAAAATGCTAATGGTTATATATTCCCAAAGTGGACTGTGATCAGCATGTCTCTTTCTCAGTGAGACAAGAATTTCTTAAGGTGGTATTTTTTATTGAAGCAACTGCATATTTGGGATAGAGTTAGACAAGTTTTTTAATTCAAGACATTCTCCTTCAGGGGAAATGCTTGCCCCTCACTTAATTCCTGGACCATCACGGCTACAACATCACTCTAACACAGGGGTTTTCAAACTGGGGTGTACATCCCTGGGGGTAGGGGCATGAAGGTACCTTGTGGGGGTGCAGGCACAAAGTTTGCAAGGAGCTGGCACTTGCAGCCTCATGGCAGGGTGTGGAGGTGAGGAGCTGTGGGCAGGCTCTGCCAATGGGCTGCTATCTCTCTGGGAGCCCAGTGTGGCAGTCGCGCAGCCTAGAGCCAAAGCAGGGCCAAGGCAGGAGGTGCTGGGGCTGCAGCGGGTGGAGCTCACCTCGCCTAGCTGAGCCAAGCCACGGTGGCTGCTAAGATGAGGGGTGCCTTTTGCCTGGCTGTGCTGCTCCTCTGGGGAGAGGGGGGTGCCATGCACAAAATTGTAACTCAAAGGGGCCTCAGCTCAAAAAGTTTGAAAACTGCTGCTCTAACACTACCACCTTTATCACTGACTGATACGTTAACGTTTTCATTTCTTGAAGCCATCTGCAATTGTGATCTGAAATCTTTATCTTTTAAGGGATACATTTTGTGCCTCATACATGGATACAGCTCTAACTGAAGCTTATGTACCTTGCATTCATGTATCTGAGAGGGAGAATTACACCCTAAAATCTCATTGAAAATAAAAAAGGTATTCAATCCTACATGCTGTCTATTATGTAGTATTTTGTTTTTACAAATTTGACAGTTTGCTATAGCTACCACCTGGGCAAGGTGGTTCTGGCAAATTTTTAAGTCCAAAGTATAGATTTTAGGGACATTTGACTACATTGTAATTAATAGTGGACTAGGTGTAACTTTTTTGTTAATCTGTCCCTACATTATTCAGACTGGAAGCCATAGTTCATGCCCATATAATGTCTTTTTATCTTATAATGTGTGTTGCTTTGGGGCAACTCTAAACTAAACAAGTATAAAATGGAATTGGATCAAAGAACTCTAAATAGTTTTTAACTGTCAACACCCCCCCCATACCCCCTCAAAAGAACATGAAATAAACCCTAACAGGCCTAACCCTGCTACAGCCATGTAGGCATAGCAGGGACAACATGCCAGAGTAACTCATATGATTGGAATCCAGAACTGCACCTTCTCTTTGTACTGGATCAAATACTTTTGCTTATACTTGGGATATCAAAGTGCATGGCAGCATCAGGAATCGGGAATGTCAGAGAGAGCTTGGAAATCAAACCAACATAAATATATCCCTTTATTGCCAGGCTGCAGGGATGCCCAAAGCCTGTTTCTTTTGTTCCAAGTTTGTCCTAGAATGAAAGTATGTAGGGATCTTGCCATATTTATTATTGAGAATCTTAATTAATTCCTTGCCTTGAGCAATACCAAGAATGGTGACTCTTGTAGTTTTATTTATTTTTTAAAAATTGCTACTGGAGTAGAAATGTTACATCCATCAAAACCAAAAATGTGAGCTCAGGAACTGCTGACCCTGTGAACTGTTGCTGGTTGACATGAAGTTTGAATGGAGAGGAATTTGATAACACTGTTCACATTTTTACTTTTGTACTACGCTATACCAAAACACTTGTGTTTGTTGTAAGGATGTAAGAATTGCTATCTTTGGTGTCACCTGTATTTTCTTTGTATTGGCAACTATTTTCTTTTCTTGGCCAGTAAATTTTAAGAAGAAAATTCCTATGCTGGAGAGTTTGCATCAAATTTCAATATTCATATTTTATGGTTGGCTTCATGTAGTCTCCCTGTGACTCTTTAGGAAGTAGACATTCTTAAATTTGGTGTGCATCACATCTGACTGGAAACATTTTGTGGGTCAGTTCAGTTCCTTTTCTTGATAACATGGACCATGTTTTCCACCTGAGAGAGCCCATAAAAGCTCAAGTGTCAACTACAGCAACCACTTATATGAAGAAGTTATATTAATAAAGCATTTAACATGTGCATCTGCTTTTCAGTAGTACTGTTGTAGTTATGTAACCATGATGGTCCAGGAATGATGTGAGAGCAAGAGTTTTTGTGGGTGATATCTTTCCTTGGATCAACTGCATTGTTAGACTAAAATGAGGCAATCTTTCATATGCAAGACATGAAGAATGCCCTGCATTTGAAAGCTTGCCTGAATTTATCCCAACTGTGCTCTCAGTCCAATAAAAGATAACACTCACAAAGATCCTTGCTTTTGTTCCAATGAAATATAACAGCTGAAAATAGGAAAAGAGTGCAAATCAGTGCCTTCTTGTGACCAGCCAACCTTGAGTTCCCAGCAGTATTCTATGGACCAACCAGTGCTGTATAGCTAGAAAAAACTTTGCCTCAAAAGAGAGAACAGCTTTGGTTTGATACTCAAAAAGCCGATAAGTTTGAAGTAAAAATCAAAAACTCAAGAGGCCAAATGGAAAGTGAGTTGCTGATTGTAAGTACAATTCTTTGCAGGTGGTGTGCTTATTGAAGCTTGTATTGATACCTACCACATACCAAAATGTGTATTTTTAAGAATGCATAGCATCTGTGTACATTTGATAAAATAGTATAACAGTGTTAACACACATGCCTTGCTTGGCAAATTTAACTAGTTAGAATCTTTCTGTTTATGCTCTTGCAGCTTCAGTGCCACTAATAATTGAAGTGGAACAGGTGGACATGTCAGTTGGACCAGCGAGGCTCATGAATAAACTCTATGTCTGTCTTAGCAGCTAATAGTTATCAGAACCTTTTACTTCCTGGTTCACCAAGTAGATGATAATAGCTAACATACCTTGTTATAAAGTGCAATGTTCTCATGCCATTTCTCATGCCATGACATGGCAAACTAGTGGGGAAGAGAGTGTATCTGAAGATCGTGAGCAGATGGGCCTGTCATTTGAGCTTTAAGTAAATAACATTCTGCGGTTAATATTCATGGTTGGACTAAATAACTGGAGAGGTCAGTTGAAAGCAAAAACCAAACTGTCCCCCGTGCTGATTCTTTATGATGAGTTTAATGAAAGGATCTGTTTCCTGTTGCTCCCATCTCGGAGAGACCGAAGTTGGTATAGTCCAATTGAACAGAGCAGCAGCACGTGTTATTGAAAGCAAGGTGCTGGCAGAGCACCCTCAGGACTGACCTGGTCAGGGGAGTAAGCTGAAGGCCAGCTAGCCCTAGCTCACAACAGAGGAAAGGAAGGAATCTCCTTTTTCCAGGCAACCAGTCAACCTAGTCAAGCAAGACAGCAGTGAATTAGATCTGGGGGATCAAACTCACCCTGTCCCCATGGCCAGATGCAGTGGTGGGCTGAGCAGAGGTTGCAGGTGGCACGTAGGGGTGTGCGAAATGGGCCCTATTCAATTCAGATTCAGCCCAAATCAGGGACAGTGATTCAATTCGTTGATTTGGATCACTGTTCCTGATTTGATTTTAGCTGAACTCAAATCTGAAGATTCGATGCTGATTTGGAGAATCAGCAATTTGGACATAGACACAGCTTTAAAAATGTTTTTCTACAAACTTTGAGGTACCAGCGTAGCTCATGATCGCTGTGATGGTGGGGCGCATGGAGTGTGGGGCAGCCCTCCACATGCTTGGCAGTGAACCCAGAAGTGGACTGGAAGCATTTCTGGTCCACTTCTGGGTCTGCCAGGGAGCACACTGGAGGGCCTCCTGGCTCAGTTGTTGGCTGTGGGGGGGGACCCCGGGTACCCCTTCAGACCCAGGAGGCACCGGTCGCTGAGCCGGGGGAGTGCAGGCCTCCCCCTCCCCCAGCCCTGCGTGCTCCCCGGCGGACCCTGAAGTGCTTCTGGTCCACTTCCAGGTCTGCTGCCGAGCGTGCTGGGGAGCCCCTTGGGCTTCTGTGGGACACTCCATGTGCCTCAGCATCGCAGCATTCATGAGTCCCCGATACCTAGAGGTATGTAGAAAAAACATTTAAAGCTGTCTCTATGTCCAAATCTTTCCAAATCTCTCTGAATCCATTTGGAGGGTTCCAATTCGATTCGGAGAGACTAAAGGGTCCTCTGATTCGATTCGGATTCAGAGATTTGGCCACCAAGTTGGGCTGAACCTTTGCCGAACTGAATCGGGGACCAAAGCTTTGCACAGCCCTAGGTGGCAGTGGCAGCTGTGGGGGTTAATATAGCCATTGCTTACCTCCCTCTGTCCCCCCAGCACATGTCATAAATAAGGCTCCATGCCTTGGGTTTTGGCAGCAGGCCTTGCCCCACTCAAATCCCTAGCCCTGAAGGCCAGACTGCACAGCTCTGCAAGCTGGAGACAGCCTCTGCACCATAAATTTGAGACGCTGTACAAGACTTACTTGTCATAGAAAGGCCTACTCTTTCACCCACAGATCTTGCAAGATGTTATGGTGTCAGACAAACAGGGCAAACTAAAGTTGCTTCTGCCAGTGTTACTAATGATATACAAGTTGCTGTATAAGACATATTGTGTAAGTAATAGGTGTGGGAAGAACTAGGCTGTCTCTTGGATTCTGTTTAATCTGTGGTTACAGTTGGGGGGCGGGGGGTATATAATAACAGGATAGAGAGTGAAGCTGAAAAGCCCTGGATGACGATGATAATGCATACAGAAGTCTGAACTGATTGCGCAGCAGGCCACCTTGTATTAATATGAGAAGTACTAGTGTGCGCTATTGCAAAGACTTACATTTATCCTCTCTTCTAATGCACGTGGGAATTTTTACAGGTGCGAGACCACTCATTTTTAATGCTTTGTGCTGCTTCGTACAAGTGAGATGCGGATGTGCTTCTAAGCCACACTCAAATAACAGGCTCTGGAGATGTGCGCAGGGGAGATAGATGGGGAGAAATGATAATTAAATTACAGTTTGCCTGAAGAAGGGAATGGAAATAGTAGATTATTGGGCAATATATTTACATACATCAGACAAATAGCACCATAACTTACGAAGATTTGGATGTATTGGGCAACTGAAAATAGAATAAAGAGAGGGAATGTCTTACAGATTTCCTAAGAGTGTAAGGCCAGACGAAACTATTAGATCATCTGGTCTGACCATCATCAGCCACTTAATTTCACACAGATATCCCTATATTGAGCCCTATGACATTAGACTGAAGCATTGAGGTTCTCAGGAGACTAAACTGTTATGCGCCAAAGGCAGAGAACAGAAAAGGATGTGGCACCACCAGCTGTCCAAGATCCCTGCAATGGCAGGGAACTGAGAAAGTGAGTTATGCCCAGATAATCTCAACAGGTGCCCCAGAACCCATGCTACAGCAGGAAATGAAAATCCTCACAGAACTCTTGTCAATCTAGTCCTGGGGAAATTCCTCTTTGACTCCAAATCTCACGTTCCTTTGATCCTGAGTATGTGAATAAAAGGGATGAAGCACCTAAGCAATAGGATTCTCTGTCTCATCTCAAATCATTAGGTCCCAGCTATACTTTCCACTTCAGGTGTGATTAATCTGTCTATTCCTCCAGGTACTCGTATGCCCCCAGCAACCCCATGTTATCTGAGACCTCTCTGGATGCAATTTGGGTGCAGGGAATTAATGGTGGGTAGGCAGTATCTTCAAAATTATTACAGTTATTTTGTGGAATAACTTTATAGCTCATTCCTCTTTTTATCATGCCACTGATTGTGCAGGTCATCTGTGTGCATTTTGCATGTATGCTGCAGAGGGCAGGGTATCCCTTCCACTTCACACTCTTCTGCTTTCAGCCATTTTCTTTTCCCTTTCTGTACATTTACTCTATGCCTGTGTGTGACATCTTCCCCAATTATTAAAAGAGCAAGGAAACCTTAACAGGCAGCGGAAACATGGCAGTTAAAGTCTCTGTATTGTATATACCAGAAGTTCTCAAACTGGTCTGCGGACCACGACTGGTCCGCAAGCTCCGTTCCGGTGGTCCACAGAAGGGTTGCAGAACAATCAAGAATATCTGTACTTGTAAGACTGCTGCTATTAAAACATGAGTTGTGTGCTTTGATTTGTAGAACAAAAAATGGTTTATTAAGTGGTTGGCCGAGACCCTCAGCAATTTTCAAGTGGTCCATGAAAAAAAAGAGTTTGAGAACCACTGGTATAGACTACGCCCCCACCACCACCACCCTCGCAAGAAACACTCAGTCCTATGGAACCAACAAAAACCAAATCTGTTTCCACTGATTTCCTCTACAAGAGCGCCACTTGAGATTATTATGCTCGTCACAAATGTCTTAAGCTTTTATTCTCTCAGTCTGTAGTTCTTTAGCCACAAAATATGATTTGCATCACAAACGGTCAGAAACTTCCAAATTACAGAGGAGTCCTTACAATGAGATTTTACTCTGGGGAGAAATTGCAATGAGAGCAGTTTTATTATAACAAGACTAACCATAAATATTTTATATGTGATTCAGACTTTAGGGGGGAGGGAATTGGATGAAAGGAGGCTTTATATAGAAGGCATTTTGCCCTCTGAATGTGTTTTGTGTAGCAGTTGCATTATGTTCTGAAGCAAAGCTTGAAGCTCTGACTGATATTTGTGCCTGGGGAAAAAAGACCAAATATAAACATTAAAATAACTTCAGTTTATGCTACAATTTGGGAATATGCCAGCAACATGCTCAGGACCAAAGTAATGGACTAATGGAGGCAGAGAGGCCTAGTGGTCAAACCGCAAACTGGGACTTGTGAGTTCTGTTCTTGGCTCTGCCACCAGCCAGGTGATTAACACTGGGCAAATCAGTTCATTTCTTTGCATCTCAGGTTTTCCATCTGTATAACAGGAATAATAATACTGATCTTCTTTGAACAGTTCTTTGAAACCAAGGATGAAAGTGTTGCATAATAGCAGAGAATTATTTTTTTTATTATTACTAGTCCATGGTTTGCAGGTATTATGCCCACGCCCAAAATGGCAGCTCCTGCCAACACATCAGAACTTACTTTTTATTTTTCATACAAAATTGCTAGCCCTCATTTTGTAAATCAGATCTTAATGATGTGACCAGAGTATAACCAATGCATCAGTGTTGGTCTGACTCTACAGAGGGACTGGAACAGGTCATGGAGGCATTTACTTCAAGGGTATACCCATTAATACTGTCCCAGTAGAGGTTTTCTTGTAGAAGGAGAAGAGTGCCTTAAGCTTGGAAGTCCTCTCAAGTAGATAAATAATGTGCAGTTCCCCTGCTGATCTCACTGCCTGTCTGAAGGGCAGGTGGGTCCTTGCTGCCACCTGTGCTGGTTCAGAGTGGAGGGGTTCACACCCTCCAGCTGCTCTGGATGGGGGATGCTCCTCTGCTCTGCCTCCCTCGTGAGGGAAGTGGATGGCTGGTGTAGCTCATGCAGAGGACTCCAGCTGCCATCACTCTAACTAGAAGCAATTCCCTCTTGTGTGGCCACTGGGGGATAAGTCACTTAGGGCATTTAGGGTTTTGTAATATGCCGCCATTCCTGAATTACCTTAAGTCCTAAAGGGTCTGGTTTCTATATATTGTCTTATTCATTATTTCTTGAAGCCTCATTGTAGGCCATAACTGACCATTCAGACTCCAGGCAACTATGACCTAGGTATCATTATAGAGAATCTGCTTTTCTTTTAAGGGCTGCTTTAGAAAAGGAAAAGTCCTTAGACAGTCAGCAGAGCATTTAAAAACTAATAAAGGTGCTATTACTATTTCAGTAATAAAAATGAAATGGCTTGTTAGCCATTAAAATTGCACATTATGAGATTCATCGTAAGCTACACAGTTGGGGTCTTATTAGAATGCAAGGGCTGTTACATATGTAATTCCTTCTTGTATCCGTAGGCCTTGGTCCAACTTCATTGAATTCAATGAGAGTCTTTCTATCAACTTCAGCTGGCCCAGACAGGCAGATCAGTCCATTGGAACTGATCTTCAATCCTTACTCATTGCTTTCAGTGTGAGTTGTGCCCAGGAAAGCGTGCAAGATTTGGTCCCAGTGTGCTATGTGAAATGCCTCGGCAGCTGGTTATTATATGTCAATGAATGTTACCATGTGCACAGGGCTAGCTAAGTCACATAATACTGGGAAATAGCATGTGACCTATCCCATAAGGCTTAATCTGTGCACGTGCATCTTCAGAGTTGCAGCACTCTTGGTGTTTGTCTATGAGAACTAGTTGGTAGTAAACAGTAAGGGTACAAATGACTTTTAGGGCCAAGGGACAGCAAGAAAAAGGGCAGCAGAAAGTAATATGATAAAAGAAAGGAGAGGGCAGGCAAATCTGGTAATGACTGCAGACTGAGAAGTGGTAACAGCTTTTTCCCCTGAGACATGTACACCAGAAAGTACAACACACTGGGAAACATGCCAGGAGTAATCCATACTGTGAGAAGCATGGAGGAGATATCCTATTCCATTGTATTATGATGAGGTCTTACCTGAACCCAGGCCTCCCAATTCTTTAGAAGGTTCTGGCCAGCACCTATTAAAGATATAAAGGTTGACATTGGTCCTATAGAAGGCCAGTAAAGTTTTACCATTGACTTCACTGGGGCCAGCATGCCACCCTGGGCTTCTCAAGGGCTGGTTCAGCACCCATCTACAGAAGATCAGATTGAATGTGACCTTTACAGTCTTTTGAATACAGTTGCAGGATTCCTCTCTTGCTATAGCATCACATGAGCAGTGATAATCAAAGAGAGAGATAAAATCAACTTTTGATGACCCTGTTAGCTCAGGTAATGCTGATACTACATGGATGATATCAATATCTAAGACAGAAAAACTGCTTCTTCCTACCCAGTGGCTGCGTTAAAACACGAGATGTTTTACTGTGCAGTAGAGTAATTTACTGCGCACTAAAGCATCACCATCTACACGTGCAGGCTCTTACTGCACGGTAAATAAGTCTACTGTGCAGTAGTATGCAGGCAGTAAATTTACTGTGAAGTATAACCAGATAACATTAATTGCATGTGTAGATGCACCCTGTCATAATGGGATCACACCAGTGCAGAATAGCAGCTTTCTTGTTTTCTCTCTCTCCCCCTGACTTGTTCCCTAATTTTTACGTTGCTTTAACTGAACAAAGTTGAATGCAACATTGCCAGAATAATCAGGGAGATAGGAGGAGCGTGAAATAAAACCTCTCTTCCCCTTCTATGCCTGCTTGCTCAGTAGAATCTGCCTACTTGGAACTTGATGCAAGGCATAAGAGCACTGTGTTTTAACCCATATTCATAGAAGTTGCTGTAATACCTTTCTGTCCTTGCCTTCCCCCACTCCCAAAATATATTACATTTGGACTAATTATTTGCTGATGGGAGAATATGTATTTTATATCTCATGATGGAAAATGTGCATAGGATTGACTAAATGACAACAAGATCACTTAAAATGCAGCAGTTGGAAAAGCATGGGGCAGCCAGACAAAGTATATTATATTAAAAAGATGCTCACTGCACTTGGCCTGAGAATAAACTCCATAAGCTGTTTATTTGGAATCAGTTCATGTCTTGTTCTGTGTCTACAACCCCATACTACTACTGTACTCTAATGGAAAAAATGCAACTCTTTGTAATTTAATCATAGAAAAAGAAAGGCTGCTGTTTGCTGACAACAGCTATTGACTTATAACACAATTGAGAGCCCACCGGAAAAATGACTGAAAACGAATGACATAATTAGTCTAAAAATCACTTTTTCTTTAAAAGAAATAAATTGTAATTTGTATTGTAATCTTTTTCTTTCTTTTTTTTTTAATAATTCACTATTTTCTTGCTCATTGAGGGTTTGATTTGACAACAAAGAAGTGAATGTAATGCAGGGCCTTCAAGAACTAAATATGCACGGAATAGAATAAATATCAGACTAAAATAAAAGGGAAAAAACACCTACTGAAGTCTACACTCCTTTGGGAAAGGAAGTCCAGAAAATCATATTGTAGCCATGATTTCCCCTCATGGAAATACCCTATAGAATGTATTGGCAACTGACACCTTTTCTATAGGACCGTCTATGGAAATTAATAGAGAGTACTCTAGCGTGGTTATCCTTTCTCCATAAAATTCTGTAAGGGGGTCCAAGTAATCTATAGCAATGTTAAGGATTGTGTAAGTTTATAGTTTCTGAAGAAGCCCATTTCATTTCTGAAGAACTATCCGCATCTTAAAACTCTTAAATGCTGTAGGATTTCCCATGCATCTCTCAAGCCAGGATGGAGAGGTAGTAGTAAAGGGGAAAATTTTCCCCACCTCCAGCTTCTGTGCTTGTTTGCTGTGCAAAGTCTGCCTATGCAGACCTGGTGCAAGGGTCTGATCAAGCAAGAGACAGACCCTTTATTGGTATCCCTGGGATCTGCTTTGGACCATAAGTGATTTTCTGCAGACTTAATGTGCCACTGTGCTTAATCATTACCCTGGTTTTAAATGCTTACAACGTTAAATCAAAATTATTTTTTCCCCACAAGGTTATCTAAGAGAAAAAAAAAGGTCTTGACAAGGGACCCTAGGCTCTGTTCCCATCTCAACAACTACATTTTGTGTGACCTCGGACAAATTCCATAAGCCCAAACACTTTTTTTTTTTCACATCCTGCATTCAGTTTACCCAAATCAGATATTCCAAGAAAACGAACAGCTTAGCTTTAGGTACCTGTGTTTAAAAACGTTTGCCCTAATGTTTCTGAATGGCATTCACCTGAGTCCAAAGACCCACATAACACCCTTCACCCTGTATAAACTCTAATGGGAGTTTTAATGGCATACAAGTTAAACATAAAAAGTTTGCTTTGATAGGTAACCTGGAGAGTGATAAAGAAGGGAAGGATGTTTGATTTGCAACCAAACAGAAGCAACTCTATATAATATATTAAAAAAATATATATTTTGTAATGAACTTGTTTGTTTCTTCTTGGAAAGTTTTCTAGCATACATCTTTTAATCATGTTGGGATGGTCTTTAATAAAACAAAACTCCATCTTTTGAATAGAGAAGAGTTTTGTATAAAGACCTCCAGATATTCATCATAGTTTCAAATAGGGCCACAAATAGTCCTTTTGTCACAGTGTCTAGTTAAGATGTATTTTGAGGAGGTATGCAACTGTATAATATATTTAATATCTTCATGCAGTGTTTTCCAACACAAAACTGGTGACAGTCTCAGCCCTCTAGCTTTCTTCGTAAGTTCTGGCTCTAAAATAGTCATGCAGTTCAGTTTAATGGCACAGTTGGACCAATGTTTAGTCCCCCCCCCCCC
>NW_017728975.1:310457-311696 GCF_001723915.1 Gavialis gangeticus
GCCCCCCCCCCCCCATATTAACTCAAAATATTGCTATAAAGATCATTTTGGTTTTTTGCCCCAAACACACCCCTCCTCCATTGACATCTCTCACCTGATTCCCTTTCCTGCAATATCAAACCCAAATGGTTTGTCTTCACATTTAGGACCTGCCACAGCTTATTCCAATCAACTGCTATGCAGCCTTGAGCTTCTGCCCTCGGCTTCTGCTCCACCACCGATACCAGGCTTAGTTCCCATTTGCCAAGTTTTTCCACACTTGCACTTACTTGCTCCCATGGTGTAGCCATGAAGGGAAAGAGCGCCTTATAAAAGCTTGCAAAACTATTACACTCAAAAATCTCCTTAACATTCAGCTCTGCCTTAATACCCACAACACACTGCATAATGGCTAGGGAGCTGGTGACAATGCTCCTTATTAAACTGATCATAGTGTGTTTATGTTACCACGTATTCCCATCATCTTGTTTGCATCCAGTTGTTATTTTCTGTCCTCTATTTAGTAAGTAAGCTTTTTCAGGGTATGGGCTGCCTTTGAATGTGTGTTCACACAGTTGTAAGAAACATGGGGCTGAGATCCTCCTTAGCTACATCTAAGTGAAACGTCAATTCAAATTAATAATAAGGGATTCACTAATCTGCTCAAATACTATCTTACAATAACACTACAGAGGTGTTTGGGGTGATTTAGTATGGAGTACTTTGTGGGAACTCCCTTTTTTTAAAATAAAGATTATTATTTGGTTTTAATTTCAAAAAAAGTTCCCCAGGTATCAAACTGATGGATACTGAACATGTTTCTGATAATAATGTGCTTCGTGTATTGTATTCTATGAAAACAGAGGAATTTTGTGTGCGTGTGTGATACCTTCTTACAAAAATCTGCACTTCAGTTTTAGCTGAAAAGTGAGGTGATACTTCCAGGCTTTTCTAGCTCATCCAGTCATATCAATGCCTTTTCTATGCCACCCCTCACTGCAGTGCCTCAGCCCTTATTGTGCAAATAGATGCCTGAGGGAGTCTTTAATTTTGGCTGTGCCTGAATGAGCTGCAGCTGTACATGCTGGTCCATGTGCTACAGCAGGGTGGGAAATTATTTGTGCCACCCATTACTAAGAGTTCCTGGAAATTACTTGTTCCTGGTCTGTTATTCAGCACTTAACCTTACGTGACCTCCACCCACAGCTGTAAATACTTGTAATACATAGAGGGTGCGTCTACACAAGACACTAAAAGCAG
>NW_017728975.1:316696-320692 GCF_001723915.1 Gavialis gangeticus
AAGGAGTTTCAGTGAGCTGTTGTGGGCTGGATGGGGATAGATCTAGCATAGTGGGAGTGGGGGAGAACTGAGCCTATCCTAGGCAGATAGGATGAATCCTAGAAAGTTAGGGTTGGAAGGGACCTCAGGAGGTCAAAGCTGAAGCTGCGGGTGGACACAGAGCAGCGTCCTGGAGTGGGACAGGTGGGTGGGACTGTGATTGTGGGGCAGTGAAAAGATGGGGCTGGAGCCTCTCTGCATGTCTTTTCCACAGACAGGGCCATGTGGGGAGCTGATCGAGGCTCTACCCCAGCCCTGGGCTTCACTGTCCCACAGTCCCAGCCCCTGCCTGCCCATCCAACTCCTAGATGCTGCTTCCTGCCGGCCCACAGCCCCATTCCCAAGTATGCTCTGACTGGGGGGGTTCTGGGTCGGTCCCTATAGAGACACTGCCCGCCTGCCTGCCCCCGTCTGGTGCCGGGTAGGAGCAGCCAGGCAGAGTGATCTGCCACTGCAGGGGCTGCCAGGAAACTGAGTCCAGCTACCGCATTGGCTCTGCCCGGCTGTGTGCCCAGAGAAGTGGCACTGGCCACTTGCACCATGGCCTGGGCTGCTGCGAATGCCGCTCTAACATGCTGTCTGATTCCAGGGCTATGAAGCAATTAATCAGTTATACTCAATTTGTAGTGAGGAAATGAATTCTGCAGATTTTCTGTTGTTGTGGGAACAAAGCTTTTGTGCAAACAAAAGATTTCGAGGTCCTCAAGAAGAGAATTGCAAATTGACATCTCTTCTCTGGTGTTTTCTGCCACATAGTATTTTGTTTCTTAACTACTACTGAGATTTGTAATAGGTTTGAGACCTTGACCTTTTTTTGGGCTGGCTTTAAGATCTGAATTTAGGGGAGGTTGTGATTGTCAAACAGTGCATTAGTTTGCTGGCACTGTATTTCTGGGAGCCTTTGCTTTTTTGTTTTAATGGAGCAGGTATTGCTGCTGAAAAGAAAATTCTCAGTCAATAAATATACAATAGTATCTAAGCTGCTCCAGGCCATACTTGGTACCATCTGACCAGCAGAATACTAATAAATGTATGTTCTAAACTGAAATAAAACTTTATAAAATATGAATGAAAGCAGCCAAATCTCCAGAAGCTTTAAGCAGCAGAGGGAGCCAGATATCTTTTCATTAGTTACAAGCTGACATAATAAGGAGAGTTGATTAGGAGTTTAAAGTGAAGCATTGTTGGCAATTAGATCTTTGTACTGCAAGATGCTGAATATCTCTTGAGAGATGCTGAGTGTTCCCTTTTCCAGAGAGATCTAGGGCCCTGTTCAGCAAACCATTCAATCACGTTTTAATTTAACCCTATGCAGGGCAGCACTTAAAAAGAACAGGTTTACCTTGCTTAAGCCCCTTCAATTGAACATTAAGCACAGTCTTAAGAGATGTCCTCTATACTAGGGATGCTTTTCTGAATTGGGCCTGCTAGAGTTAGGAGCCTTTAGTAATTCTGAAGTCAGATCTTCACTTCCACCAGCTCCATCTCTCACAAAGAGAGAGAATATGAGTTAGGGTCAAATGCTCTGTAACAAACAGCATTTCCCTTCACATTTGTACGGCTTGGCTCATGTATCCTTCCTACAACCACCTTGTTTATTTGGCTGGCTATTGGTAATGCTTGCCATCCTCTGGGTAGCATTGCTAAGCCCTTGTGCCCTGAGCAGGGAGAACTGTCTTCCATGCAATAGTCAAGAAAGGGCTCTCTGTTGGTAAACTTACCTTGAACACATTTTTTTCATCCCCCCCCCCCCCAGTTGAAGTATCTTCCTCCACATAGGCCTGTGTGTAATGTAATTGTGTGGTTGTGCAAAAATCCCCCCACACAATCTCTTTTTCTGTCAGTCTGTTGTGTAAACCCCTCCTTATGTTGCATGAATCATTTGCAGCTTTTGAGATTCTCTCTTAATTTTTCCTTCTTGGATCCTTCTGCCATTAACTGCTACCTTACTGCTGCCGTTCAAAGAGCATAGTAGTAAGAAAGAGATCCTGCTGACAGAAAAACAGATATAAGCACCAGCTAGCCTACCCAGACCTCCTCTTAGGAGCTTGGGATCATTGCACAGCTCTGTCATATGTGCAGAGGTGAGCAATGCTGATGATTTGAGACTACTCAAGAATTAAGCAGGAGAGGAGATGGTGTAACCAACTGGAGGAGTGGGGAAGCAGGAAGACCAGTACTAGAAGTCACAGTATTAATTAGAACAGCTGAAAGCTTGAAAGACGGCTTAGGGGCTTGTCAGACAATCTCCGTGTTGATATAAACTGTGCAAATGTAGAGCTCTTTTGCAGTTAGTAGGACCTTGTAGAAGGGAACCCTTTGCGCCTGCCTGCACCTGTGTTTCTACCCATCTTCCTAAATCTCTATAAAATTTCTATACACTCTGCATAAAACGTGAAGATAAATTGCTTTGTGAGAGCTCTTAATTTTACTTTTGAAAGTTTGTCCCCCATTGCCCTATGAGACATAGAATTCCATATGGGCTATGTCACTAGTGGTGTACTTTAATTATAGGATGGGCTTCATACACAGAAAAGAAGAGAATATTTTCATGGTGTGGGCCTGGGCAGTACCAAACCTTTGAAACACAAAGGAGAGCCTCAGAGCCATGGTATCCTCATGTCCCAGGTTTCTTAATGAAGAGAGGCAACAGCTGTTTGGGAGCTCAGACTTCCATAAGATCTCTTCCCCCTGGAGCTCAGAGGATGGAGGCAGGACAGCTGTACCTAATTGTCAAAAAGCATATATAATGAAGCAGAGTGAAGAAAGTGCTTGCTGCTGGAAGTGGAAAATTATCCTCTATTTTCTGAGGAAGTCCTGTAAGCGTATGCATCTTAGCTTATTTCACATGGTCTATGTTGCTGGCAAAGGGAGTTTGAGGGACTTAATTTTGTGTTATTTTACAAATTAAATAACTGACTAGGTTGTTGCCTGAGAACAGCTTTCTAGCTTCTGCTGCCACAACTCTGCCACACACATGAGGGTAGTGGCATTGAAAAGATGTATAGAATGGCATTTAACACATATAATCTTGTGAATAATCCTTCTCAATTTGAGGATGCTAGGCCAGGTAACCAGGCTTGGTGCAGGAATGATGGTATCTGTTAGCATAGAGTAGCCTTCAACCCCTCCCCTCCCTCTGCCAAGCTGTGGAGCTGCCTGTGAAACAACTCCTGGGTACTCAGGTTTGCTGTGCTGTTTTCAGGCAGTACATTTCTCTCTGTAGAGCACAATGGGGTGCGCAGAGATCTTGAGCTACTCAACCCTGGTCCATTGAACTTGCTAGTAAAGTTTTTGATGAGGTTAGATCAAGAAGGAGCTGCGCACAAGGCACAAAACTCCTGGAAGTCTTGAAAGCTTGCTTCCTTCTCTGTACAGTTGAATTGCACGGCACCCATTACATGCAGGACTTCTTGCAAGTGAAGGGGGAAGGACAGGAGGCTTTTGAGTAACAATGACTTACAACTCTTAAAATGATCTTCTTAAGCCACGTACTGCATATTAAGCAGTGGACTGGTCCTACTGGCTTCATTGGACTGCTGATGCACTTAAAAACTTCTCTGGGTCATGACCTGAAGGAGGTGCAGCTGACACTTAAGCAACAAACTGCTGTGTCACCCAAGGGAAGCCCCTTGTGAATATTTCATGCTTGGAAGCTGTAGACCTGCTATTGTCTCTATTACCACTGACAAGTCTGGACTCTCTAGGCCTCTGAATGTGGGAAGCTGTAAGAGAAGAGGGACAGGGAAAAGATCAGCCTGGATAGGCCTCTTTCATTTAGCATCTGGTCTGTGCCACTGAGACATGTGGCTAGATGGACCTGTGGTGTGATCCCTATGGCATCTTTTATGTTCTTATGCTTTTTGTACCTTACACATTTGTACAGCTCCCTGCTTTAATTTTTTTCTTGTATATAAAAACTGTAACAAAATCCATTCCAGAACATGACTGTATTTT
>NW_017728975.1:325692-332784 GCF_001723915.1 Gavialis gangeticus
TCCCTATGGCATCTTTTATGTTCTTATGCTTTTTGTACCTTACACATTTGTACAGCTCCCTGCTTTAATTTTTTTCTTGTATATAAAAACTGTAACAAAATCCATTCCAGAACATGACTGTATTTTGGCAACTCCAGTGTGATAACTGGGAGAATTCCTGCACATTCTTCTTTCTTTCTTTATTGTCTTGTTTAGAAGAATTTGTCAATTATAAAAGTGCTGTCAGCAGACTTTTATTAAGCTAGCAACTGTCATACTAAGATGAGAGGGAGGTCACTTTTCAATTTACACTTCTGTGATACAGATCCAAATGAAATCTTTCCAGCAACCTGGTGACTTGCAATGTTGCCTAATGAAGGAGATCTATGTGCAGCAGCCACACAAATTATACCATACTAGATTAAGATGTAGCTATAAGCAAAAATTTGTGCAGGGAGCCAGAATGAAATACTTGGCATCTGCCAGGAAAAGGGGATAAAGAGATACTGTGGGGAGGGGGAAGCCCCACTTTTTTTTTTTTTTCTACCTTTGTCCTGGTTCTGTAGTCCAGTGCTTAGGGGGGCTGCATGCTGTAGGTCTCCAATCCACACAGGGCAGTTAGAGGTTTAACTATAGCTGTTGAATTGAGTTTTCACTCCTGCTGTAAAGATGAATGTTTTGGGGCTCTGAAATAGGGTGACCACCTGTCCCTAATTGGGCAGGACAGTCCTGGAATGGGAACATTGAGTCCCAGTCCCAGGCTGCATGACTTCAGGACAGCATTTGTCCCAGGTTCACAATATTATACAGGGATCCAGGCTTTCCATTTAGTGCAGAAAATGGCATTATTCCAGCCTGCAAGGGGATGCTTGGGGCAACTGGGAATGGAGGGGGCACCATGGGCATGTGCATGCCAGCTCACATGCATGTGGCTGGGAATACACCCAGGTAGGGGCTAGAACTGGGGGTGCTGCCCAGCCAGGATGGTGCAGGATGGAGCCATGGGTGGCTTTTTGTGGGTGGGATGGCAGCTCCCGGCTGCTGTGTGCACCCCGCAGGAGGGGAAATGGAGCATGTGCCCCTCCCAGATTTGTGCATGGGGAGGGCTGCCCACTGTGGCCTTAGGGTGCCCCACTCTGCTGCTCTCCTCCGGGGAGCCCCACACTAGCCATGCCACTATGATGAGGCACCCCCTGCTTGCCTGGCAGCAGCAGGGCTGGAGGTGGCATGGAGTTGTGCCCCCTGTTGCTGCTGGGTGGGCGAGGGGTGTGCAGCTGGCACTGGGCTCATGGGGGGCGGGGAAAGGCAGTGGCATGGAAAGCCCTGGGCCCACAGCAGGAAGCTCGCATCTACCTGTGCTCTGCTTGGCTCTGATCCAGCCATGCCACTGGTGGAGAGGGCTGGGAGAGACAAGCATGTGCCCCGCCTTTCCATTTTGAGACAGTAGTTACCTACTCCAGAAGTCTCTGGAAGTGGTGCAGAGGCCTCAAGCTGACCCTTCTGCACAAGGGTGAATTTTTTATCTTATTTGTCCTTCTAATTTTATTTCACTTGCTTCAACTTAGTGGTATGTGGGTTACCTTGCAGGTAAATATGGCCTTAATTAGAAATGGCAATGAGCGGTATAAAAATAATGTCTTATATTGGATGCAAAAGATGTTTGAACAGATTATAGGGAATGATCTTGTCTGTGGGTTCTCCGTAATAGGTTATTTTAAATCAAATTTACCAGATTTACCTTAAATTTGAAACGGAAAACTCTGAGCCTGCAATATGGGGAACTTGCCTTTTTTCCTTTGGAAATGTTTGAATCTAATCACCTGCACAAGGGCTCTTTATTACTAGGGCTCAGTCAGGCAAGCCCTCCGTATGTGAAGCTCCTATGAACTGGAGCATGGGCTTCTGAGTAACAAAGGCACGAGGACAGCCTGTAGGTCTGGCTACCATGGCTCTTCTTAGAAAAGCATTTACTGACATGATTAAGTAATCGTCAGGGATCTGGGTTTTCTGTTCACCATGGAAAAATGCAGTAAAATCCAGATGTTCTCATTTTAAGGAGGAGAACCCAGATTTTCTCCTTTACAGGAGAAAAACAGGAAACGGTGAGTTTCCCCTTGCAGGCTGGCAGAGTTCCAGCCTTCAAGGAGCGGGGGGAGCAGGAGGAGTGCGATTAGCAGGGGGCACCATGTGCATGTGTGCATGTACACATGCACAGAGCTGCGAGGAAGCCTGGAGAGCAGCTCCCCAGGTAAGTCTGGTGGAGGGGGAATTGAGGCCCCAGTAGTGAGGGGAAGGAGTTTGTAGGGTGTGGGGCTGCCCAGCTTGGACAATGCGTAGGGCCTGGGGCCCAGGGCCAGAATGCATGGCCATAGGGCCTGGGTGGAGAGTGGGATGGGGCTGCAGGCAGTTCATCTGTGGGGTGGGGAAACCAGCTCCCCACTACTATGCGCTCTCCTTGGGGAACATGGGGGACATATGTCCCCAGATTTTTGTGTGGGGCAGGGGTGGGCTGCCCAGTATGGGCTTGGGGCTCCCTGCCCTGCTGCATTCCCCTCTGGGGTCCATGCAGCCCAGGAGGTGGGACCTGGTATGGCAGGGCAGAGCAGGGTGGGGAAGCTTATTGCCACTGCTGGGGGGCCCCATACCACTATGGCAAGGCACCCCTTGCCCACTAGGCAGCATTGGTGGCAGTGGCACAAATTTGTGCACCTCACTCTTGTTGGGTGGGCACAGCATGCCTTGTCATGGCAGTGCAGGGCTTGCAGCGGTGGCACCAAGCTTCCTCACTGTGTCCCACTCTGCCTTGCCATGCTGGGTCCCAGGGGGAGGACAGCAGGGTGGGGAGCCCAAGCCTGCAGCAGGCAGCCCGCACCCATCACTTGATGGGCTCCATGCCCATCCACGGTGGAGGAGGAGCCAGGCTCCATGTTCTGCTCCGCCACAGCAGCCACTGCCTCCTGTGGGTGGCAGCTGGGCCTTGGGCACTGCTGGGTGGGGGCTGCAGACCCAGGTCCCTGGCTCTGTAGCCCTAGTAGCTGGGGCCCCCTCTGGCAGGGATAGGGGGCCTGTGGGTGGGGAGTGAGGGGCAATAGCATGGGCAGGTGCTGAGCAGCATATTGGGGCTGCTCAGCACCACAAGGCAGTGGGTGGGGGGCAGCCACAGCTGGACTGACATCCTTGTGGGGGAAGGGGGAGCTCTGATTTTTTCCCATAATAAAACCCCCCCAAATCAAATGCCAAAATCTATAGGCGTTTAGAATGTATTTTATTATTGTGATTCAGACACTGGTAGGCTTCCAAACTTGCTTTGAAATTATAAACGTATATATGGTATTTCATTTTAATCATGGAAAAATATGGATTTTTAGGGTTCTTAATTGGAGAATTTGCAATTTTTAAATGGAGAAAACCAGGATCCCTGGCCATCATTCAGCAAAACCCTTATCCACAGGCTTATATTTAAACATGCTTTCTAATTGCAACAGGACTTACATTTGTGAATATACACTTGGGTAAGTTAAAACACCTGCTTAAGTGCCAGCAGTAATTTAAGTCCATGTTAGAATATTGAGCCTTATGAAATAATAAGTATAATGCAAAAGGGCCAGGCTACTTTAATCTATCAAAGACATCTGTAGTCAGATTTCTAGACTGTATTTCAGCTCAAAAATACATCCTCCTGTATGATCTTTCCTGTTCATGCTGGTGAGGTAGTTCAATGTAAAAAATTATTCATTTAAAAAAAACAAAACCCATGTAACTTAACGTTTTGAAATAGCTATGACTGTAAGCAGACCATGTAACCACACACTGCAGTTCCATAAGAATGCATCAAGGTCTCATTAATATTTCACAATGAAATATTAAAGCATTATGCCAGCCTTTTAATGTGCTTTGCTATGGAAAACAAACTGTAATAAGGCATTCTATGGAAAAGTATTGGTGCCAGCTTTAATTTGAAATAAAATGTGAGTCTTTGTTAGTGGGAAAAAAAGAGACTACATAGAAAAAAGGAAGACAATTTTCAGGTTCTTTTCCTAGTTTTAACAGCTATACTCGTGTTTCAATCTGCTTTATATTCTGTCGAATGAAGCCATATAATTTATTTCTGTCTATTCACTCAGCTGACATTGTCAGATTTGGGCGTCACAGGCACGCTCATAAACCTGTAATTAGAAACCCAGAATAAAGAGAGCCAGGTTTTCAGAGCAACTGGCTTTCTTGGGGCTGTGGGTGCTCAGCAACTCTGAAAATTAAAGTGCCTTGCTGAGACAGGGAGGAGTGCCTTAACTGGGGATCAGTAATTAAAATCAGTGGGACTCTTTTTGGCAGTAAGTCTCTCTCTCTCACACTCACACAGTGAATAAAGTTGCAGTCAGTCTCTCACCATGTGCTTGGGTGCCCACAGTAACTCTAGGTACTGAAGACTGAAAATCTTGTCTCTAGCATTTTGTAGGACACATGTGCATTGGCATTTCCTCAGGGACAACTAGCAGTGGCACACAGAATCATGGAAAGTTAGATTTGGAAGGGACCTCAGGAGGTCATCTAGTCCAACACCCTTCTCAAAGCAGGACCATCCCCATCTAGATCATCCCAGCCAAAGCTTTGTCTAGCCGGGTTTAGAAAATCTCCAAGGATGGAGCTTTCACCACCTCTTTGGGTAACCTGTTCTAGTGTTTTACTACCCTCCTGGTGATAAAATTCTTGCTAATATCTAATCTAAACTTCCCTTGCTGCAACTTGAGACCATTGCTCCTTGTTCTGTCATCTGCCAACACTGAGAACAGTCCAGCTCCATCTTCTTTCGAACCTCCCTTCAGGTAGTTGAAGGCTGCTATTAAGTCCCCTCTTCTCTAGACTATACAAGCCCAGTTCCCTCAACCTCTCCTCAGAAGCCATGTTCTCCAGCCCCTTCACCATTTTCATTGTCCTCTGCTAGACTCTCTCCAATTTGTCCACACCCTTTCTGTAGTGGGGGGGGCTCCAAAACTGAATACAGTACTTCAGATGTGGCCAGTGCTGAATAGAGGGGAATAATCACTTCCCTTGACCTACTGGCAACACACCTACCAATGCAGCCCAGTATGTTGTCAGCTTTCTTGGTAATGAGGGCTTACTGCTGACTCGAATCCATTGTAGTCTACTGTAACCCCCAGGTCCTTTTCTGCAGAGCTGCTGCCCAGGCAGTCAGCCCCAGCCTGTACTGGTGCATGGGATTGTTCCGTCCTAAGCGCAGGACTTCACACTTCTCCTTGTTGAACCTCATGAGATTTCTTTTTGGCCCTATCCCCCAATTTGTCTGGGTCACTCTGAATCCTAGCCCTACCCCCCAGTGTATCTATTACTCCCCACAGCTTAGTATAATCTTCAAACGTGCTGAGGGTGCACTCCATGCCATCTTCTAGGTCACTGATGAAGTCATTGAACAAAACGAGCCCCAGGACCGACCCCTGGGACACTCCACTTGATACCAATTGCCAGCTAGACATCCAGCCATTGATTACTATCCAACCCCAATGCTCCAGCCAGTTATCTGGACAGTCGGTTCATCCAACCCATACTACCTTAGCTTGCCTGTGAGAAGGTTGCGGGAGACCATAACAAAAGCCTTGTTAAAATCAAGGTATACCACATTCACTGGTCTCCCTGCATCCACAGAGCTGGTCATCTCATTATAAAAGGCAGTCAGGTTAGTCAGGCATGACTTGAGCTTGCTGAATCCATGCTGACTGTTCCTGGTCACCTTTTTCTCCTCCAAGTGCTTAGAAATGGATTCCTTGAGGATCTGCTCCATGATTTTTCCAGGGACTGAGGTGAGGTTGATTGGTTTATAGTTCTCTGGATCCTCCATTTCCCCATTTCTTAAATATGGGTAGTGTTTGCCCTTTTCCAATAATCTAGGACCTCTCCCAGTCAACAAGAGTTTTCAAAGATGATGGTCAATGGCTCTGCAATCTCCTCGGCCAAATCCCTCAGCACCATCAAGTGCATCCCATCTGGCCCCATGGACTTGTACATGTCCAGCTTTTCTAAATAGCCCCTAACCTGTTCTTTCACTGCTGAGGGCTTCTCACCTCCTCCCCAAACCATGCTGCCTGGTGCAGTAGTCTGGGAGCTGACTTTGACTGTGAAGACTGAGATGAAGAAGGTATTGAGTCCTTCACCTTTTTCTGCATCCTCTCTCACAAGGTTGCCTCCCCCATTCAGTAAGGGACCCACACTTTCCCTGATCCTCCTCTTGCTACCGACATACTTGTAGAAACTGTTCTTGTTACCCTTCACATCTCTTGCTAGATGCAACTCCAGTTGTGCTTTGGCCTTCTTGACTTCATCCCTGCATGCCTGAGCAATTCTCTTATATTTTTCCTTAGTTATTTGTCCAAGTTTCTACTTATAAGCTTCCTTTTTGTGATTTAGTTTACTGAAGAGTTTCCTGCTAAGCCAAGCTGGTCTTCTGCCACACTTGCTAGTTTTCCTGTGTATTGAGATGATTTGTTACTGTACTCTCAGTAAAGTTTCTTTTAAAATACAGCCAGGTCTCCTGGGCTCCTCTTCCCCTCAGACTGGCTTCCCATGAGATTTTTGCCCATCAGTTCCCTGAGCAAGTTGAAGTCTGCTTTTCTGAAGTCCAAGGTCCTTACTTTGCTGCTCTCCTTTCTTCCTTTCCTCAGGATCCTGAACTCGATCATCTCATGGTCATTGCTGCCCAAGTTGCCCACCACTTCTCCCCTGTTTGTGAGCAGCAGGTCTAGAAGAGCATGGCCCCTAGTTGGCTGTTCCAGCACTTGCACCAGGAAGCTGTCCCCAACACTCAAAAAGGGGAGGAAAGAGGACCCGGGGAACTACAGGCCAGTCAGCCTTACCTCGATCCTGGGCAAGCTGTTTGAGAAAATTATTCTGGCACACATCCAGGAGGGGCCAGCAGGGAACTGCATGCTCAGGGGCAACCAGCACGGGTTCATCAGCGGCAGGTCCTGTCAGACCAACCTGGTGGCCTTTTACGACCAGGTCACTAAATCATTGGATGCAGGGGTGGCAGTGGATATAGTTTTCCTAGACTTCAGGAAGGCTTTTGACACTGTCTCTCACCCCATTCTCATTAGGAAGCTG
>NW_017728975.1:333233-338635 GCF_001723915.1 Gavialis gangeticus
GACTGGATGATCTGCTCAGGTCCCTTCCGACCCTAGAAACTATGAAACACTCTCCACAAACTTCCTGGGCTGCCTGTGCACTGCTGTATTGCCCTCCCGGCAGATGTCAGGGTGACTGAAGTCCCCCATGAGAGCTAGGGCCTATGATCAGGAAACTTCCTCTAACTGTTTTGAAGAAAGGCTCTTCCACTACTACCCCCTGGTCTGGTGGTCTACAGCACACGCCCACTACAACATCACCCTTGTTGCTCTCTCCTCTGACACTAATCCAAAGACACTCAACAGCCCACCTCCACTTTCATACTGGAGCTCTGAGCAATCATATGGCTTTTACATTAAGTACAACTCTTCCTTCTCTTCTCCCCTTATTCTCCTTCCTGAACAGTTTATACCCATCCATGACAGTGCTTCAGTCATGAGAGCTATCCCACCAAGTCTCTGTTTTTCCAGTCATGTCATAGTGCCGTGACTGTGCAAGGACTTCCAATTTTTCCTGCTTGTTTCCCAGGCTCTGTGCATTTGTGTACAGGCACCTGAGGTAACTAGTTGACTACCCTGATTTCTCAGGAAGTATGAAAGCACCTCCCCTGTTGCCCCCTCCTGCTTGCTTTTCCTCCTGGTCTCCTATTTCCTCATTTACCTCAGGGCTTTGGTGTCCATCCCCTGGCAAACCTAGTTTAAAGCCCTCCTACCTAGGTTAGTAAGCCTGTCTCAAAAAGAGAGGTCTTCCCTCTCTCTTCATCAGGTGGATCCCATCTCTTCACAGAAATCCTTCTTCTTGGAACAACATCCCATGGCCAAAGAAGCCAAAGGCCTGCTGGTAATACCACCTGCATAGCCAGGAGTTGATCTGCAGGATGCTCCTCTTCCTGCCTGGGGACATTTCCCTTGACCAGAAGGATCAATAAGAATACAACCTGACCCCAGATCCCCTTCACCCTTGCACCCAGAGCCCTGCAGTCACTTCTGTTATGCTCAGGGTCTCCCCTGGCAGTATTGCTGGTACCCACATGGATGAACAACCTGTGGTAGTAGTCCAAGGGCTGGATGAGCCTCGATAGTCCCTCTATGACATCTCAGATCTGGGCTCCAGACAAGCAGAAGACCTCCTGAGACAACAGGCCAGGTTTGCAGATGGCTTCCTCTGCCCCTGCACAGAAGGGAGTCTCCAACCACCACCACCCATCACTTCTTTTTGGTGATGATTGTCTTGATGCTTCCCATTTTGAGGCCTGGCCTGTCCTCTTCCACCAATGGAAGGTGCTTCTCCCTCTCTATTGTTAGGGCTGCATATCTGTTCTTCAGATGAACCACCTGCAGTGAGATCTCTGCTTGCTGCTAGAAGTCACGAGCCTCCAGCTTTCACCTTCTTGGGTGTCCATGTCCTCTCTCTTCTCTAGTGCTGCCTGGCATTTCTTCTTCCACAGCGTTGCCCCACATGAGGCTTACTGTGTTGGAGAACTCCTCCAGCAACAAACTGATGAAGTCCTCAGGGTAGAGGATGCTTTTGGAGCCTCACCACTTCCCTCCTGTAGCTCTTTTGCCTGTTCCTTGAGAGACGCTACCAGAAGGCACTGCTCATACCACAGGCACTCCCTGACCTGGCTGTCAGTGGAAAGAACCTGCAAGCTTCATTCGCCACAGCCCCAAACCTGGACCTGGGTGGAAGTGTCAATTGGTGAGTGGTTCTGCCTGGACAGAAACCTCTCGGGTGCAGACAGGCCATGGCAGTGGCTTTAGCATGGTGACATCCTCCTGTAATTTTCCTGGGTCTTTTAATTTGCCTTCTCTCTCTTACTGCTCTTCTTCCAAGCAGATGTGGCAGACTTACCAATACAGCCCAGCACGTCTGGGCTTGGAGAATTTCCAGTGACTGGTGGAGCCTGTCCACCAATCCGGTAATGACAGGGAGGGGCTTGCCTCACCCCTACCCCCAAGACCTGGTTTAAGCCTGCACTCTGCTGGTCCGTCAAGACTTCAGGGGGCAGAGCCTCCAAACAGAAAAAAAGCTGCATGCCCAGCATGCAGCAGACATGTTGGGGGACAAAGAAGAGAGTGGGGCAGCAGAGGAGCTGGAAATGACCAGTCCAGTGAGTGGAGCTAGCACCCAGAAAAGCCCCGAAGAACTCCACACCCCAATTGGTGCTCAGTGCAGCTCACGGGGCTCAGACCTTGGAAACTGCTTGAGGCAGGGCTTGCAACCCCTGGCAGGTGGCCAGGGACCTGGTGCACAGATTGGTGCACGGAGCCCAGACCCTGGGAGTTGCTCAAGGTGGCTTGGGTCTGCAGCTGCTGGCACGGGGCTGGTGGCTTGGGCAGACATCACTGCACAGAGGGTCCTGGAGCAGATCAAGCCCTGAGACTGCAGTCCGGGCCTCCAACACTTAGTAAAAGGCAGAGCCCTCGGTGCATGCAATGGTGCACAGGGCCCCATGCTGGCTGGTGGGCCTGAAGGAGCAGAGGCAGCTGGGCCTCTGCAGGAGGGGCGCTAGTTCATCCACAAGGATACAGAGACCTCCCACCTGGGACAATGGAGTTGTGAGTTACCCAGGAAGGGGTTTCCCACAGGAGGGGGAGCTGCTCCGGGTGGTGAGGCTGCAGGGGAAGCCTAAGTAAGGGAAGGTTCCCCAGGTTTAAAGTCCCTCTTTGGGCCATGTCCCATGAAGTCACAATGGGCCCTGGAGAGCGCTAAGGATTTATCTTCCTGCTGGTTGCTGGAATGCAGCCAGTGCCTCAGTAAGCCCCTTGAGGGGCCTTGCGGGGAGCTTAAGGAGATAAACCTAGCCTGATGTTGATGCGTCTTGCATTTTGGTATAGCACGCCTTTTATATTTTGTGTATTTGTAAATTAGCAGTTATAGTATACTAGCCAATAGCCTGTCAAGAATGGCGGGGAGGATGGAGAGTGGATGGGGATGGGGACGGAGCTGCAGGCCCCCCATCCCCCTGTCTGGGCCCGCTCCCCTTAACTCTTACTGCATGGGGCCCAGGTCTCTCTGCTCGCATAACCTGTGAGGAATGTGGTGGGGGGGCCCAAGGCCAGCCTTGTACCCTTGGGGGGGGGGCCACTGTCCCCCATGTCCCCACCATCATGGCAGCAGGCTGCCTTCTGTCAACTTTTGTCAGCCAATTGGAGCATGAATAAAGCATTACAGACAGATGGACAGACTTAGGCTTTTATAATATTAGAATGATTCTTACTGGAACTCTGCCAGCCCTGTATTATCTTTTACCTATGTCTACTTGAACCCCCTTTTGGGGGTTTTTCTGAATTATTTGTTGAATATTTTTGGGATTATCTATATTTTATTGGTTGCTTTCTTGTATTTACCTGTTGCTCCCCTGTACTCTCCTGTGGGTCACCTGGCCCAGATCAGCTGCTTACCTGTGCAGGGCTCGGTGCCTTTAGAGGTGGTGTGGTGGTGTGATCCTTGGAATGTAGCATTATATACTCTGTGTGTGTGTGTGTGTGTGTGTGTGTGTGTGCGCGCATACACACATACATGTTAATATAACCTTCCCTAGACCCTGGACATTCATGTATATGTACATCAATAAATCTGTACGTAGTTAAGTTCCAGATTGTCCTGGCTTGGCTCCTTTGGGACAGAGGGAAACTGAGTAGTTTTGCAGTTTCATCCACAGCACACCAGCTAGCTAATAATCCCCTTCAGTTAGAGAAGGGAGTACATACCCGTGTACACCCACGCTACACAGACCTTCCTTAGCAAGCTGGCTTGTTAATTGCTCATTTGTCCCAAAGGGTTCCTTCCCCCTCCTCCCCCCTGTTTCCTAATGCCAAGCTGAAAGGCTTTCCCCTCAAAAGGGGGCAAGGGGGCATGAAATGGCTTAGCAACTGGCTAGCAAACTGCTTACCCTGTTTGTAGTCCCTGTTCACTGGCTCCCTTGTCTCTGGCTCATATTTGTGCAGTTGCTAGTTATCCCTGGGGAATGCTCCTACATGCGTGCTCTGGCATATGATAAATTACCCTGGGCAGGAAAGGCTGGGGCCAGCACCTGGGCTGGCCCCAGCAGTTTTACCTGGGAGCCTCCTGGGGCTGCGGCGGCAGTGATCCAGGAATGCAGAGCCTGGCTGGCAGCTGAAGTGTGACTTTGGCCAGCCGGGCTCCGGTTTTGGTTGGCACATGCTGCTGCCACGTGCTGCACCGCTTTTTTTAGATACTGGGGTTTCCCAGTATGTAATTTTTGCTGCTGTGTTGCAAATATGCTGTGTGGTGAACTGATTCGCATGCACCATGTGTATCTTTCAGTGCCTCAAAAGCCTTTGAGGTGCTGCAAAGCACACATTCCCATTCGTGGGGAGGTGGCCAAGGTGTGATAAAGCAAAGCAAGTACTTACAAGAAAAATTGTTTTACTGCAAGTAAAACCTCATTCAGCTTGGGTTCCCTATTATATCAGGCACTGCACAATAGGGCAGAATTTGTGAAGTGTGATCTAGTACATAGGTGGTGACTTGTCCAAGTTCCCCTGCAGGCAAGTCACATATCCTTCTGTCCCACAGTTTTACCATCTGGGAAATGGGCATAGTAAAACTGCTCTCTTGTAAAGTGCTTTGCAACCTAGTGATGAAAAGGTGGGATACCTGAGAGCCTAGGCATCATTATTAACTTATACCTGGGAAATTGCAATCTGAAAACAGGAAGGGAAAGAGGTGTGATTCCATACCCAGAGCCACAGAGCAGCTAAGTGGCACAACCAGAATAGGAATTTGGATTTTTTTGAGGTGTAGGTGACTGCCTGATTCACTTCATCACACTGCTTCACCAAGTGCTCAGACTGCTAATAGGGCCCAGGCTATTGACTGCTTTTTCTGTTCTTGATGGATTCAGGGTCCCCTCATACTTCCCTTTTTCTGACTGTATTAGTTGTATCCCTCAGGCCTGCCTCATTGACTTCCTTGAACATAAGGAAAAGGAACTCCATGCTCCTGAATTTATTCTTTGTCCGGGATTTAGTAAAAAGCTGATCACCAGTTACTTCTCATCGTATTTGCAGTTAGCTCTGGGTAGGGACTGGTTTTTCTGACCCGTGAAGTTTTCTGATTCCCTTTTAGGATGAATCCAAGGCCTTTTAGAAGCTTGCTACTTTTTTTTGTGAAGCACTCCCCCCTCCCCACTCGTGGCAAAACTGAAAAGTGGTCAAGGCACTCCTCTGGGATGTGCCAATTGATGTTCAAGTCCCTGGTTTGAAATAGGAGAACTGGAACCTGGCTGCTGTGGGGTGAATTATGAGATGGTCTGTCTGTTTCTCAGCTCCCGCTGAAACCATTCCCGAGGGAAGTGTTATCAGCCAGGGCTTGTCTGTGCAGAAAGCTCCATATTTGTCAAGCTGTCACTTGCTGATTTTTTTTTTTTTTTTTGGGGGGGGGGGGGGGAAGAGAT
>NW_017728975.1:338772-351137 GCF_001723915.1 Gavialis gangeticus
TTTTTTGGGGGGGGGGGGAGAAACAGTATGTAGAGAAACTCCTACCACCTCTCCTTGCAGTTACCTCAGCTCTGTCAAAGGCAGCCAAAGCCTTTCTGCTGTTGCTCTTGCTAATGAATAGGGAACCTAGTTTTCCATGGGGAGGGAAAAAAGTGGAAAATTGTTTTAAACACACATCTGCATTTTTTTTCCCCACCACCTACCAAAAGTGTAAAAGCATCCTGTGGCAAGCGGTGCTATTTCTGTGCTCTCTCACTCTTTCTACATCTTTTGCCCCTGGGCGAATCGGCAGCAATCTCCATCCCCCCTCTCTGCTGGCTGCTGACTGACCCAGAGGAAAATACTATGGCAGAAATAAGAGAAACGGCGCCGCTTGCCGCGCTTTCGGTAGGTCCTGGAAAAACACGGATTCCTTGGCGAATAAAAAACTAATGAGCAGTGGAGTTAGAGCGTGTTATTTTCAAAAGACCAAGGACTTACATTTTTATAAAACAATAAAGCTTGTATATTCGGAGAGCCTTCTTAGCCTACTGATCTGCTGTTCCCTCCTGCAGGCCTGGGGTCAATGTAACAACTTATACATAACACTCTTAAAAGTATGCACACAAGAGAACTACCCCAGGCGCCTTGCACTGCTGCTTCCCTCGCCAGGAGGATTTTCCTGTGGGGCACTCCAGTTCCTGTTCAGCCGCTGGCTTTCTCCCCACTCTCCTTTCGGGGACATGCTTTCTAATGAGGGATTCCCCTTGAGTAGCTCACAGGCTCAGCTAAACCAAGAGCCTTCTAGCTCCAACATATTTCGAACCTCAAGGCCGTGGACGGATTTCACGAAACTTGTGTAGTCACTAGAAAAAAATGCTATTTCATACGGGGTGCACTGCCACCCTCGGGGAGGGGGGGCACGTGCACCCCCCTATGCATCACCCACTACTTTACTTATAAATGCTGGGTGCCAGCTCTTGCCCATCACCCTAAGCACCCTACTCCTTGAACAGCAAAAGATGAGTTGTGGGGTGAAGTCCTGGCCCTGCTGAAGTTAATGGGAGTTTTGTCATGGACTTGTGTGGGGCTAGGATATCACTTGCACTGCCCAGGAAAAGCTCCAAGGGACAGCAAGACCAGATCTAGAGGAAGCTGTCTCTAATGGCCACGAGAATACCCAGAATAATAAAATACATCGTAGGCTCAGTGAACAGGACAGAACTGAGGGCAGTGCAGCACAAACCTTTCTTTGACCGGGCTGAACTCGTTCAAGGGGTCGAGAAGCTTGGGACACGGGATGCTGTCGCAGGGCCCCAGCTGCGGAGCAGAGGCTGCTTGTTAAGGGAGAAGGGCAAGAAGCGTACCCTCAAGGCTGAGCAGGCTGTGCTGCATTAAAGGTCAAACTTTGTGATAGAGCTAGTTAGGGCAGATAAAGTCCAGCTACAACCCACTGACTTCCCCCTCCAGCTCAGATCCTGACCTCTGTCAGTCAGCTACTGAGGAAGGCAAAAAGGGACATCGGTTAACAGATGGCTGAAACAGCAACCTCCAAGCAGCCAAGAAAAAAACCGAGAGGCCAAGGTCCTGATGGCAAAAAGAAATGTTTCAGAGTTCCTCCTTGGCAGCTCACCCCTGAGTCGAAACCACCTCGCTGCTTCCAGCTCCTGGTGGAAATAAATTGTTTCTATGCTCTACTTTATAACGGGGGGACAAATTGTCAGGCAATTGTGCAAGAGGAGAATAAGTCCTATTATTATTATTTCCTTTGTCTTTCTTTAAAAACAATGTTCAGTATATTTGTCATATATGCTCATGTTATGCACGTATATCCACACTTACAACACATATACACACCCAAGCTTTTTGCATCTCTGGAGGAAACATCCTCCTTGTTTTATGCAGCAAGGGGATGGACAGGAGCAGGGAGAACTCGCCTCAGTCCCACAAGCCAAATGTACTACCGTTACACCCCCACTTCCACACCAGCTCTAAAAATGGGACTGCAGGTCAGGATGCAAAACTCAAGAGTTTGTTTGGCAAATCATGCTTCCTTCATTAATTCAATCTGCCCTAAATCTCATTCCTTCACCTCTCTTCTCCCCACACAGATTTTATGTTGCTATAAATTGAGCAACCTCAGTGGCGTTACTGGGACGAGTGAGAAGAGAGTTAGGTTATTCCAGTCTGTGGAATTTTACATTTTTTTTCTTTCTTTCCTTTTTTGCGGGGGACTGTTTTATGTCTCTTTACGGGGGCCATAACGTAAGCCGGATGCCTAAAATTAGTTTGCTGAATAAAAAAAGGTCGAGTTCTTTCAAAGGGAGTGACTACAGAAATTCAAACCTTGTTTGCGATCTCTTGTGTTTGGCACTTTTGGAAATTCACCCTCCTGGATTTTTAAGGGTTAGTAGCCAAACCTTGGACCAGGATTTCTGAAGGTTTTGCACAATCCCAGCTCTATAAATAGAAAAAGGCTCTTTGCATTGTATATCTATTAAACATTGGACACCATTCCTCAATCCCAGGAGATTCAAAACCTAGATCTGAATGTTCCAGCTTTGGCTCAAGTCTAATATCAATTCATGTCACTTACATTTTTCTGGGTTTTTTTTTCCCCCCCAGTTGTGGTGGGGGGAATATTAAATACGTCTTGTTTTTTCCAGGCATTTTAGTGCGTCTTTTTTCCTGTGCATTGATCTGGCTCAAAATCATTAGGGGATACCAGTTAAGTCCTATTTATAGGCATGCTTGTGTGAGCTTTACACACAAACAACTGCTCTACTTTCCAATACCTGATGCCACTTAAAAAGCAAGAAGAAACCTGCAAATGAAACCTATCATTTTTGTTTCATTCCAGTACACCAAATGTCTGTGTTTTATGCAGTTTTGCCAAGAGTTATGTTCAGCAGCAAATTCAGAATAGAATTTATTTCTTGGGGTCAGGTACATTTTATTAAGTGAAATTGTATTTTGGATTAAGACAGTGATCGTTTTTAAAGGAATCATGGGTCTTGTTCCTTCTGAATTTTAATAGGATTTAGTCTGCAAACTCCCATGTACAGCCATTTAAAAAAAAAAAAAAGCTGTATTTTCAAGGACAAACAAATGGGAATTAGGTGCCTATGTGCCTTTGAAAATCAGTTCTACAAGCAATTAGTAAAACAAAGCCCTTTATAGAATGCTTTTCATCAGTAGATCCCCATGGCTAAGTACAGACATTCAGAAAGCCAGAGGCAGAATTGATCTAAGTTACAAGGTTTTCTGTAAGCGGCATAGCTTATATCGGCAGTGAACAGAACATGTATTTGCCCTTTGGTAGGGGGGAGAAGAGGGAGACACAAATCTTAGACCATGTTCTGCCATTTTTAAACCAGTTGGTGTGCCAAACATCTGTTCTGTTATGGGGTAGACCAGTTTCCGATCACTTATCCCAGTAGAAATGTAATGTCTGTATCTGGCCTAAGCTTCATAAAAGAGTTCAGTAACATTATCCTCATCCTGCAGATGGAGAAACTGATGTGAAAATTAGTGAAGTGATTGCATAATTCCACATGCACAATAAATTTTGAACATGTAAATGGCCAGAAATGCTGTACAGGGAAAACTGGTGTGTTCAAATACTGAACCTGTATGTGCAGTTGTGGCAACTTAGCCAGCAAATCAGTGGTCCGATCCTGGAAGTTCTCTGTTCATGAAATGGCTCCCAGTTTTACTGTAGATCTGTGCAAGTGGCAAGATTGGGTCCTAAATGTTCAATTGATCTAATATTTTTGCAGGCACAGTTATTTACCTGGGTTTTTGAAAATCAGACTTTAAGGCTTCATTTAATGCTTGTTTGGATTAAACTGCTCCTACAGTGGCAATGTTAGGTGGGGAAATAAATAAAATCTGCATAATTATGGAATAACTGTCATCAATATGTGTTGGGAGGAGAGGGGTTTATTTTCTTCTCTATTGAACACTGAAGATTTCAAGGATGGCTCCATCCCATGCATAGACCTCGCTTCTGCGGTTAGAACCGCACAGGTAAGTTCTTGAACTTGTGAAGAGCTCTCTTGGGTCCAATCATGTATTTCCACTGCAAGAATACGTGGGGATTTGACCTAACATTATTAGTGTCAGTAGAAGCAGATTGTGCCAGACTGGAGCACTCTGATACCAGTCCTTTATCTTGAGTTGACTCTTTGACTCATGTTGATTTAAGCTTTGTTCTGTCACGGAAACAACTTTGAACCCTTATAAACACAGGAGCCATCGGTTTTGTAAATTTCTCTTACCTGTTATGTTATCTTTGCCACTTAAAGAACCTACTTATAAAAGAGCAAAACTTCCATTCTCTGAAATTGGATGGAGAGTGCCTAAAAATATGTGGAATGATTCACTGCTGAGTAATTTCAAATGTACCTGGGAACAACTCTGTTAAATCAACTGAGTTACACCTCTGTGTAATTTTCTGGTTAATATGGGCCCCTAAAATGCAAATAATTTGTGTGGGAGGGAAAGACTGTACCTTTAAGGTCAGGCTCTTTGGCATTGAGTTACCCTGAAACTGTAGGAGCATTTATTTTATATTGTAGCTTTTAGTGCTTTTCATTGGTGGATCTCAAAGCACTTTACAAAAAGTGCCTATACAGAGAACTAATATTGATTTGAATAGAAGCCCTGCATTTGAAACTAATTTCAAGCATGCCAAATATGACAAGAGACGAGAGTTGCTTTGCTATCAGTATAAATTTTTCATTGGCTAGTATTAGCCCATAGTGTTTTTTAAAATTGATCTTAAGAATGAAATGCATAAACATTTCATACAACCCATGGCCACATACTACTTTGGTATTACTAATTTATTATGGTTTTCATTTTGTGTGAATAAAGGCAACCTTTCATTGGATTTAATGCATAAGTAGCTTGCAGGTAGACAGGTCTATTGTTTGTATGAATGTAGATATTTGTATATTTTTAATAATTTGTCTTCATAAATCTTGTGAACCACCACCTTTTTTCCCCAACAAGAATATATATATTTAAAGCTCACTGTAGATTGTCTTAAAACTGCTAGGTAGACAAATGAGGATTTTACCATTTAATTCTATAGAAGATGCCCCTCAAACATAATTAAATCTGATCTCTCCTACTTGCAGCCAAATGAATAATTCATGGGGTTTAGGCATAATCAGGTTACATGCTTTGTGAAATTCTCAGATGATGAGCAAAGGTTAATTTTTTTATTAAAAAATGCTCAGATGGTTCTATCTCCAGTATGAAAATGCAGGTTGCCTAGGATACCATATTAAAGGGGCAGAAAGGTTCAAAATGTGTATACATCTTCTTTACATGGAGTCAAATACATCCTAGTATTTATTTAATCCAATATACATATAGATTTGTATCTATTTTAACGCTTCTCTATTCTTTCATCCTTTTTATTGTTTTGTTTGGGAAGAGAAGAGAGAAGGTGAAAAATAGCAGACTCCTAGGCTGACATAAGGAGGGGGGTGGGGAATATATAAGATTGGGAAAAAGAAATGGATGCCTTGTAGGTTTTGAGAAACCTGACATAGCTAAAGAGGAATTACACTGATCAGTCACCACATATGCATGTTATGCATAAGGGTTACAAGGTCTGATGTCAATTTGTTTTTACTGTGTGCAGTAAAATACCAGCCAGATGCTTTCAAAATGTTGGCATTTTTTCTACCTTTTATTGCAGTCTTTTCTTTGAAGCTGCCAGATCGCACGGTTCATTACAGCAGCTCTCCCCATGTGGTGGTACAGCAGCCCTCCATCCCTGTACAATCTTTCCTTTGGCTTTTTCTTCAACCACCAGCAAGTGCTACAGGCACAGATTCTCAGCTGGACTAAAACATGGGGCAAATTCTCTCATCCTAGATGGCCATTTGAGAATTCACCTCTGTGTGAGGAAGCTCTAATCCAGTAATCTGGGATAAAACCGGTGTAGCAGCTCCTAATTGTCTCTGTATCCTGCCATAAAGAGTGTGTATGGGGGGAACGGGAAGAGGAGGTGTGAGCTGGCGATAGATTAGGGAATCTCTGAGTTAGTATATCATTCTCTAGGGTCTATAATTATATGGGCTAAGGCAGAGTTCCAAGCTGCTCTTACCCGAGTCCCAGACTGAATAGTTTAACTACCCACCCCTTCCTTCTAGTAGAAGTTGAATTCAGCCCAGATCCTCACTTTGGCATATTGCCTGCCTGCCTGCCTGCCATTGCATTATGGTCATGTTAAAAATTGGATCCTTTGTTTACTCTAGAAAGCATCCGGGGCTGAAGTTTGTTTGGAAAGATGCAAAATGCATTGTAGGCGATTGATGCAGCACAAATTTGAATGTGATTGACATTTCCAAGAAAAAAATCTTTTTTTGGGAAACTCTCCAGTATCCCCCTATGCAAGAATACTTGTACAAGCTTTTTGCAAGTAACCAAGTGATATAGGAGGGCTAGACCCATTGGAAAAATCCATGGGATTTGTGTTCTTAAATTGAGATGGCTCTTCGCCTTTAAGATTAAACTGCTCTAACTTAATATCATTGGTTAATCACTTGAGACCTCCAACTGTGGTCAATGGGAATTGTGCCATTTAAGTTAAATGGGACCAGCTGGGGGCTGTGAACAGTTACTGTTTAACTAATCTATAAGCTTCATGTAAAACAATTTGGACTAAGGACAGGAAAATCCCAAGGCTCTGAATCTACAATGGAGCTATGCAGGTGAATGGCTGCATCCACACAAATCTGCCTTGGGAGGGATGCCTGCAAGAGCTGGGGCCCAATTCAGCAAGGGGCAGGGTTTGGGTGGGGGAGCACTGGTTGGACCTCTTAGTTGTCCCCTGTTGTTAAATTTATCTTTGATCCAATTGATCTCCCTCACTCATGGCACTGGCACGCTCATGGTCTCTGAGGAAATTAAATGGCATTTCCCAGATATAACATGGGGAATCTTTTTTGTTCTTCTTGTCACCTCTTGCTCTGGGACCTGTTAGGCACCACACATTCAGTGCTCTTTATCTGGATCACAGATGACTTGAGAAATTCTATCATCTATAACAGCATGTCTTGCTGTGTATTATTGCTTACGTATTGCACAGCTACAGCCAAAATCTATCAACTAGTGAAAAACAAAGGTTTATTTCCTAGCTATGATGTTACTAAGTTGAAAAAAGTAATATTAGCTAAAAGGATTGCAGTCTGAAAATGGACTAAAGCAATCTGTATTCTGATTGACTAAGTCATCTGTTATCACAGTCCTGCAGAACCACCACACAACTGTCTCAAAATCAAATTCTAAGTATGAAAAAGGAAAGTTAAAGCCATTTCTGCTATAATAGCAAGTTACTAATAAACCATAAGAATAACAGCAGGATGACATTTTGCATAGAAAATATTTTTCCCAACAGACACTCAGACATATAAAAGGTGATACAAGGAAACTATGGAAAATATTACATTCACATCAAAGGGTCCTAAAACTTTATATACATTTATGCTTTGTTCGTGTGTTCACTATAATGCTATTAGAATCTCTTTATATTTGAACCATCTTCTTTCTTTCCCCAGTGGGTTAGATATGGGGAACTGAATACATTCTCGCATATAAATGTTGTATATCATATGTAACACACCTAAACTCCAAAAGATATATCTATATATAGATATAGATCTGTATCTATTGAGTTGTACTAGGATTATCTTGGGAAACTAGTGGAGGAAACCCAAACAGTCTACAGGCAGCCTGAGCTAAAAAGTCATATTGGTTGAATGGGATAAGTAGTTTGGCCCCACTGGTAATCGTCCCCTCTTTCTTTCATCACAGCTTTGATACAGCAGAAACCTGAAACATGACTGCACTTCCTGCAGAGATTACAACCATTACTAGCACCCCTAAAACAGTTTTAAAAGTTTACAGTCGGTCATAGTATAGGAAGGGAACAGTCTCAGGAAATGAGGTGATTGCTTAAGCGGCTCAGATGCAATGAGGGTTCATCTAAAGTTTTAGAATTTGGGTTTAAGCATGCTCTAATATTTGCAAGCTGTTTTCATGAGACTGGTAAAGCTTTCAAAAGTACCTAAATCACTTTAAAATCAATCTTGTTTCACTAAGTCTGCTTTAAAATTTCTTACATTCTGGCCTCACCTAGCACAAAGTTCACAGGAGTTGCTGATCTCCCAAAGTTTCTATTGTCCCTTGGACTGAATAGAAATTCCAGCTGCATCAAAACTGAAAACCATTCCTTTCCCATTTTATTTCAGCCCCAAAATGAGCTATAGATGCTGGTTTGGATCAGAGTATTTGGATTTGTTTCCTTATGTAGGAAATAAAATTCTGACTTTGAATGATGTCTAATGATTTAAATGATTTCAATCTTTTTTTTAGCAGTTTCAAGTGGAACTTTAAAGATGGCTAAGGGGCCTTTTAAAACAACTATATGATTTTCAGAATTCCCACAAGGAATAGGGAAGAATAGCAAAAATTGTAAGCAAAGATACAATACTATATAACTAGCGGACACTTATACTGCATCCCAATGTCACTCAATAAAGTGACATCTGGGATTACGTACATGGTAAAATCTAGACGGCTCAATCTAAAAACACCATATGCAAGGCAGGCAAACCCCCAAAGACAGCTCATGGAGACCCTTTAGCTGGAGATCCATAAAAATCAGGTAAGTCAAAATGAGCACAGGGTAGTTAGTGATCAGGGCAATATCATGTGGTAAAGCATACCTTATAAAATTATAGAGACAATGTTGGCAGATGATCCTGGGTCTGTTGGGTCATGCTACTGCGGAGGTGACTTGTCCCTCTAGATGAGTCCTAGATGCCATCTCTGTTATTCCACTCAGGAATGAGCAAAAAGTCCACACAGGACATGAACACTACTTCTATTACCCTGTTAAAACTTTGATTTTTCTGGTCCTCTCTAGGCTTAAAGTCATCTCCCCATTGATATGAGGGTAGAGGGGGAGGGTAACCTTTGGCTCTTCAACGTAAGGTCTCCCTTGTTGCCAGGACACTGTTTTTGTTTTAGGGCTCAGTAGTGCTCGGAGCTCTTCACTGGATTCAAGTTTTTCCTCCAGTCCTCATTCTTAACTGCTTCTGCAGCTCTTGATGCTGCCTTTTTCCTTAGTTCAAGGGCTTCTTCATTTTCTCTCTAGCACTGTAACCAACCCGTGCTTTGGATTGTCTACTTGTTCCCCTTGAGGAGATGCACCAGAAGATGTAGAAGAGACCTTTCTACACACTGCGTTTTAGTTCCAACACAACTGGCAAAATGGCTTTTAAATCATTGTTCTTTCAGAAGTATTTCCTGTGCCTTCACACTCCAGGCTTTCATCTCAGGCTTTAAGGTAATTTCTGTGTTCTCTCTTTTCTGGACTCTCCGAAGTCTCTTTGGGCAAAAAACCACTGAGACTCTCTTCCTCATGCTTAATCACTGTGTTGCAGTTTCTCTGTAGCTGCCAAGTGTGCTGTGAGACATTTTATGTACCTTTGGCAGCTAACTTGCATGTGAATGTAATGCAAGTTGTAGTGCACACAACCTGCTTTAAGCACACCTGGGGCTAAGGTTCTCCAGGGTTGCTGGGGTGATCTGACTTCCTGCCTCTTGGGCAGGGGGCTGGACCTGATGATCTCATGAGAGACCTTAGAGCTGCAAGGGACATGAATCTATGAAACACAGCTGGATTGGAGAGTCTGAACAGCTGGCTTGGTTGGCAGCTACTACTGGTGCTATTGGAAATGTTATGGTGCAACTTCTGAGATAAGAGTTGCTGGAGGCAAGGCAGAGGGAAAGGGTAAAAGATACTGGGACTTATGGTACAGAGCACAGTTCAAGGGGCAGCTAAGGTGCAGTTGGCTGGGCCACAAGGTGGCAGAATAAACAAGCCCAGGACCTTTGCATAGGTCAGCCAACACATGAGTATGAGCTAAAGTCCTGACTAGAATTCAGAGAACAGGAATAAGGGCTGCAGAGGCTCGATCTCTTGGTATGAGTCTAACCATTGGGTGAACACTTCATGCTCCTCCCTCCATTTGCTGGCCTAGAACTGATCTTAGAATCCTTATGTCTCACCATCTGAGTGGTGTGAGCAAATAGCTGTGCATCCCTCTGGCAGTGTGTCATTGGAGAAATGTGTGCTGGACAAAACCACTATAAAGTGGATCAATAGCTGGCTCAGTACCCACAAGTGAAGGATAATTATTAATGGGCCCGTGTCAGAATGGCAGGAGGTTTTGAGTGGAATTGCACAGGAGTCTGTCCTGGGCCCAGTGCTCTTCAGTGTGTTTATTAATGATTTGGATGCTGGCACAGAAGGCTTCTTGAGCAAATTTGCAGATGACATGGAACTGCAAAGGATTGCAAACACATTGGAGGATGTGAGCACAATTCAGAAGGACCTTGACAAATTGGAAAGTTGGGCTAGAGCGAACAGCGTGAAATTCAGTGCAGACAAATGCAAAGTGCAAAACCTTTGGAAGAATAATCAAAAATACAAATATAAAATGGGTGACACTTGGCTGGATGGCAGTATTATGGAAAAGGATTGGTAGTCTTGGTAGACCACAGACTCGATACGAGCCTGCAACGTGATGCAGCCGCACAAAAGGCGAATGTGATTTTGGGGTGCATCAATAGAAGCATTAGGTGTAAGACCCAGGAGGTGATAGTGCATCTCTACTGGACTCTGATTAGACCTCACCTGAAGTACTGTGTGCAGTTCTGGGCTCCACATTTTAAAAAGGATGTGGAGAAGTTAGAGAGGGTCCAGAGGCAGGTAAGAAAGACACTAAAAGTTTGGAAAGCAATTCATATGAGGAGACTGAGGGAGCTAAGCATGTTCAACTTGCAGAAAAGGCCCTTAAAAGGGGACATGATTATAGTCTGTAGATACTTGAAGGGCTGCCATAAAGAAGAGAGAAAGCACCTTTTCTCTCTGGCTGCAGAGAGGAGGACATGGATCAATGACTTCAAGTTGCAGCAAAGTAAGTTTAGATTGGATATCAGGAAAACATTCTTCACTGTTTGCCATCTTCCACAGTAAGGGGGAGCAGGGGGAGGGCATGACCCTCTCCCTGGGATCTCTTGATCTTATATCAACAACGTTTTATAGAAGCAGGAAATTGGCTGCTATGGTTCCCCTCTTACCTGTGGCAGATTAGGGTGTTATTTCTGTGTTGTCAGGGTTGACAGTAGTCTTATGAGAGTTAGATTATAGAATGGTTTGGATGGGGATGATCCTGCCTCAGGATCTAGATGGGTCTTAGATGGTCTCTGGAGGTCTCTTCCAGGCTAACTTCTCCATGGTTCTATGCTTCTCTTTTGTGGATAGACTATACTAGTGGTGCTCAACATGTGGGCCTTGCAGGCCAGATGAGTGGCAGGTGCCAGTCCATAAGGTCGTTACCTGAATCAGGTTCCACATGTCTGATTTGTGTCCTACAAAATGGACCAGGCCCCACTGCTTGGACCGGGCCCTACTACCAGGATCTGGCCTCATGCTACCCTTTCTGGCATGTCCAATCTAGCATGTGGGGGCCATGCTATCTGGCTTCCCTTGAGTCTGGAAATTTGGCAGCAGGAGATTAGCAATTAACACTGCCACTGCTTCCCTGCCACCAAATTTTTGGACCTGTGGGGAGCCCGGGGGCCAGAGGACATGGTTGTACAGGCTGGGGGCTGAGGACCCCTGGAGTACATAAGTAACTAAACTAACATCTATTACTGCCACCTGCTGCTCAAATGGCAGAGCTTTGTTGTGGTTGTAGACCAGTGTTTCTCGACCTTGTTAGACTCAAGGCACTCCTTGGAAAATGCCAGCTTAGTTTTCGCTATGGAAAAATACTGGAGCAATTTTTTTGTTGCAAAGAACTCAGAAAGACCATAACAGGTCAGAATGTTTTTGACATTAGAGATTCCTGTTGAAATCTCTAATGAATTAGGATTACTCACTTGACAGCGCTGACATTGCCTCACCACCTTGGTTGAGAATTGCTGACCTACAAGTATGAACACTGATGATGATGATGATGATCCAAGTTAGGGAGGGGTGGGGGAAGGGTCTGTATGGTCCTTTGTGATGGAATTGCTGGGGGGAGAGCCACTTTTTTAAAGTTAAGAAATTGCACTGTAATAAAAAATTATATTAACAAAATACTATGAGGTTGAAAGTCCAGCACTGAAAAGTTAGGAGATTCCATAAAACCATACAATCTTAATTAAGCCACTGTGTGTGTGTGTGTGTGTGTGTGTGTGTGTGTGTGTGTGTGTGTGTGTGTGTTTTTATGATGGTCTTGCTTGCAGCATAAAACACTGCTTTCTATAGGACCCCCTGTCTCACTCGGTTCATAGGCTGGACCTGCTTG
>NW_017728975.1:356137-359115 GCF_001723915.1 Gavialis gangeticus
TGATGGTCTTGCTTGCAGCATAAAACACTGCTTTCTATAGGACCCCCTGTCTCACTCGGTTCATAGGCTGGACCTGCTTGGGGGAGCGAGTCCAAGGTATTTTACAGAAGCTGTAAGGTGTGTAATGGATGGGGTACAGGACTGCTGGAAAACGGAGGATGGTTCTGTGGTTAAGAAAACTGAATGCCAGCAAAAAGAGCTGCTTCTGCCATGGAGTTCATATATGATGCTCAGCAAGTTGCTTGCATCCAGCTTTTCATAGGTGGTCCCTAAAGGTGTTCCTCACTTCCATGATGTCCAGTATGCAGCGCCTAAATCTAGATTTGTAGAGTGATCACAATTGCAGTGGAAGTTGAATGGACCTATACTTTGAACGAAAATGCAGAAGAGCCTAAAGTCTCAATTTGCACACCCAAAATTAGTGGACAATTTTGACTTGAATCTCTGTGCCCTAGTTTCATAGACATAAAATTGGAATAAATGCCACCACCTGCTTTCAGAGGAACATGAAAAATGTATTGATGTTTATGGAATACTTGGTTATTATGCTGCGAGCCCATGGAAATGCCCCTGAAGAAAGTAATAGTTTTGGACTCAGTGAAGAAATTGAAACACGTAATGGAACAAGCTTGGAATCAGTGACTGAATGAGGAGGATAAAAAGATACTTTGCATAACTAGCTGCTCACTAAATGATGAGACAAAGGTCTTGTACTAGTGTGTGCCCAGTAGCAGAGTGGGTCATCACACACATGACCAAAGGGGTCCAACTGAGGTTGCACAAGCAACTTGAATTCCAGCACTTCCTAGCTTTTGTGGACTTGGTTTTTAATATTCTTTACTGGCAAAAACTCCTCAGGAAGAACAGTAGTTGTGACATGATTTTCAGATGCATTAATTGAAAAGTTAAACTGAGGTGTAGTCTACTACTTTTTTCCAACTAAAAAGTTTGTTTGTGGAAGCTTCTATGGTTTTCCAGCCTGGCCCATAATCATCAAACTCCCTAGGTGTGCGATTGGTTGTTTTGGGGGTTTTATTTTATACAGAGATCTTTCTTTTCCCTAGACTGAGCTTTTTTTATATAAAAGAGAAAAATACAATGCTGCTCTCCAGGAGGAAGCTAAAATGACATCCCCTGCCTGTGTGCTCATTTGTAGTGCATTTCTACTCATTTAAAAGCTTAGGATAATGCAAAGGAGAAATTCTTTGAGGCTTTAAATTCTTTCAGCTGACATGACCACAACATAAGATTGTGCTAACTGATGACATGATATTTTTATCTGAACTAATTTTTACCTTTTGTTCAAAGAATTAGGCTAATGTTATTTAATGTGCAACTAATTGGAAATACAGTTTTGATCCTCCAGCCCTTCCTACTGTTTCCCTTCTAGTGTAGAAAGCAATGACAGAGTACATGCCAGGCAGTAAATGATTTCTCTCAGTGCTTTGGGATACCTGACAGGCTAAAGTATTCTTTAAATTATTTATTACAACCACAAGGCTGTGCTTGAAGAAAGATTCAGTTAACTACAAAAAAGTGGTAATTGATAGTTGGGTATCAGACCCTTAAAATATAGTTCTTCAACTCTGATACAAAAATCATCATGAATAACAAGAACAGCACTCTTCAAGGGCCGCACTCAGGACTGTACAGGTGAATTATAGGAAAATATGTCATGAGAGTTCTTGATGCAAACATGCAGACATTGAAAGAAGCCTCTCATTCTTTAAAAAGATCCAAATGACTTGCATGTCATTGACTAAAAATAGTAGAAGGCATTGGAAACAGGATGTTTGGTTCCAATCTCAGCTCTGCCACTGATTTGGTTTGTGACCTTGGGCAATTCACTTTTTACCCCATCATCCCCTGTCCCTCCTTCCTCCTTTCTTTTTAAATCTTTCTTTTTTTCCTTGCCTCATTGACTATAAGCCCTTTGGAACAAGGACTGTCATTCTCTATATCAGTGGCCACCAGCCAGTGGATCTCGATCCACTTGTAGATCTCAGAGCCTCTTGAAATCAATCCAAGGCTGGGGTCAGGGGCTGAGTGCCTGCATGCATGCACACTTGTGCCCGAGCCCAGCAGGTCAGCCCATGGGGGAGAGAAGGGGTGGAGACTAGATGGAGGCCCCCGCAGTGAGGGAGAGTGCTGCAGAGGCAGGAGCAGGGGTAAGTTGAGCGGGGCCCTAGCTGGGTGGGACTTACCTGCTGGGGAGTCATGCCCCCAAATAATTTTTTCTCCCTCTGCTTTGAACTGCGCCCCCCACCTTCCCTTACCTGCTGGATGGGGGGAGGGAGGGAGCGGAAACGGGGTGGCAGTGGCACACAGTAGATCTTGGGTTGCTTTGAAATGCCAAAGGTGATCTCCTACTTAAAAAGGTTGGAGACCACTGCTCTATATGGCTGTACTGTGTGAAGGCTGAGGCCTCTAGATATTAACATGTGAATGATAACATACTTAAATCATATGTAATAATGATGATATTATGGAACAACTTACAACGCATAGCAAAAAACACCATTCCTGAACTGCATATCGCTTAATTCTCCAACCAGGAGATAAGTTGTCATCTTACTGAGGGCAACATATATGAGAAGACTTCCATGCGCTCTGTAGATGCTCAGCCATTCTCAGGAGGAGTCTCAGTTTACATAGTTGTACATTTTTGAACAGCATTCCTGAATTTGAGGGGCACACTGATAAAAACTTTCTTGGCCGATACCAATTAGCTGATTATTAACCATCCATGTTGGCCAATGCCAATCCGATAACAAATTTACTTTAAAATGCCTTGCATAAAATGACTGACATAAACAAACCTTTTTTTGGGGGGGACATGCTCCAGCAGCCTCCTTCATCATGTGTATCAGCATTCCGGCACTTAAAAATGGCAGCGGGGTGCTCGAGCTAACACTCATCTGTCACGGTGCCCGGAGCTAGCAAGCCAAGCTCACGGTCGTGGTCACGGTGGGGCGGCC
>NW_017728975.1:359126-370689 GCF_001723915.1 Gavialis gangeticus
AACCTGGAGGGATGTGGGCAGTAGAGTCCCCCAGGGCTCCATCCTCAGGCCTGTACTGTTCAACATTTTTATCAGTGATCTGGAGATGGGTGTGGAAAGCATGCTGTCCAAATTAGCTGACGACACCAAGATGTGGAGTGAGGTGGGCACGCTGGAGGGGAGGGACAGAATCCAGCTAGACGTAGGCAGGTTACAGAGGTGGGCGGATGAGAATAGGATAGAATTCAACACAGACAAGTGCAGGGTACTGCATCTAGGGAGAAGGACCCAGCAACACACCTGTAGGCTGGGGAACACCTTTCTTGACAACAGTGGCAGGGATCTTGGAGTCATTGTTGACTCAAGGAGGAACATGAGCCGCCAATGCGAGGAAGTGGTCAGTACGGCTAACAGCACCTTGTCGTGCTTCTACATATGCTTCACAAGCAGGTCCAGGGAGGTGATCCTTCCCCTCTATGCGGTGTTAGTCAGGCCACAGTTGGAGTACTGCATCCAGTTCAGGGCACCACCAAAGGAGGGCCACTCGCGTGTTCAAGGGGCAGTGGGGCAGGCCCTACAAAGAGAGGCTAAAGGGCCTGATCCTATTCAGCCTCCACAAAAGAAGGCTACGAGGGGATCTGGCAGCTGTTTACAAACTCACCAGGAGGGACCAGTGGGAACTGGGGGAGGCCCAGGGTTACTAGGAATAACGGCCACAAATTATTAGAGAGAAGGTTCAGGCTGGACATCAGGAGACATTACTTTACAGTTGGGGCTGCTAGGCTCTGGAAAGGGGTCCCAAGTGAGGTGGTGTTCTCTCTTCCCTTGGGGGTTTTCAAGATAGATATTTGGATAGGTATTTGGCTGGGGTGTTATGACCCCAGCACTCATTCCTGCCTGGGGCAGGGGGTCGGACCTGACAATCTGTTTAGGTCCCTTCTGACCCTAAGCACTATGATACTATGATGCAGAATTCCCTCCCACTCTGATGAAAACCCTAACCCAGGGAGGCAAGCTCAGAACAATTGGAGGACCACATTCCCTGCTTTTCAGGTGCCTACAGGCCACACTCCGGCTCTTAGGCCATAGCATCCATAGTCCAAACTGGCAACAGTGGCAGGGTTTCCCACAAGGGCAGCCAAGAGTCAGGGCATGGCCAGCCCCAGTGGCACCATGGAGTTTGCAGGTCTTACGTTTGACATTTGTGCTCAAACCACTCGGCAGCAGTCACACTTGGTATGTCTGGCCCAAATTAATCTTAATTCTTTTCAGAGTGGCACAGCTTCAGCAGGGCAGGGTGGGGAGAGTTTATCAACCCAGTTTACCTAATTATAGTCTGGTGGTTAGGGCAGTTTTCTGGGATGGGTGCAAGGTGTCCTTGAACCCACTCAAGCCTAAAAGGGGACAGAACCTAGATACCCCACTGGAGTGAGTGCTGCCACCACTGGAGTGTGAGGAACTGTGGGTGGACAAGAATGCCTTGATTGCAGCTATGTGCTGCTCTAGGTGTCCATATCCTCAGTTACCCCTATGCTAGCCTGCTATAGCATCCTTTAATTAGGATTACACTAAAAACCTGATCACCACAAACTTGATTCTCCTCTCATGATTTCAATTTAACACTGTGATAACTCTTGGTATGTTGATTTTAGTAGAGCTACTTCTAATTTTCACTAGGATAAGTGAAACAGAGGTCAATCCCCATAGATGCAGATTGCAGAAGAAATTGGATGTTAAAAACATAGAGAAATAACTCCTTACTCACTAATTTTCCATTAACAATTTACTTTTATGTAAAAAAAATCCAGAAGGTTATGTTCTTGTCATTCTGATAAAACTTACTCTGAAACTATTATTTATTATAATTATTTAATCTCATATTAGAGTATGGAAAAACACCTGTCCAAAATTTGAAACATACCTTTACAAAATTAAATTAATAGTTTAGCAGCAGGCCCTGTCTGCTACACAGAGGCCCTGGCCACACGAGGTCATAAAAGGTCATAACATTTTGTATGTATTAAACCCGGTGTCTTGACCAAACTAATTGGAGTACTTATATTCTGCTTAACAAAATTATTTTTGTCATTCAAAATGGACACACTATTCTACCCTGTCTTACACTGCGGATATGCATAACTGAACCACTGTGGAGTTGCACTGTAGAGATGGATTAATTTTAGTGACTGGAGAAATTGGCCTTTTGAATTCATAGTCAAAATATTATTATGCTTCTCTAACTTGCAGAGTTTAATGGATTGATTCAGCCCCACTTCCCAACTGCTGTCTCATGCCCAATACACCAGTGCTAGACCAGCTAATCTAAGCAACAGTTTAGTATAAAAGGTATGTTTTACTGCTTATATACAGAAATAGATCATCTGTATTTTTCTGCTGTGATCTTGCCACTCTGACAAGATGGCTCAAAACTGAGATATCACATAACGTAAAATGAAATGCCAGTTCCAAATAAAAATGATTTTCTATTGCCTCCTTAATTTATGGTGGCTGTAAACTAAATTAGTCAATTCTGTCTGCTCTGTGACAGTCACAAGCCATTATGCTACTAATAAGCAGGAACCCCACTCTATGACCTTCTAACCTATGACTTCTATGACCCATGACCAACTAAGGACAAGAATCAGATCCTTCCTAATTCACATGCAATAAATTATACCAGCATTGACAACTAGACTCACTCGTATCAGTTTAAAGGGAAAATTCAGTCAAACTCAGCTCAAGTCTGTCTACAGATGGGTAAGGGGCATCTGAAAACACTGCGTTGTGTGTTATACACTTCCCTGGTAGGTGGGGCTATTCTGTATTGTGTTTATCTCCTGTTGCTGCCTGTTGTTTTAGTTAAAAAGCACTCACTTAAGCCCCTTTTGATTGTTTCACTGAAAAACGTAGGTGAAAACATTATTTGATCTGACCTGCTATGAGCTGTCATTGCAGAAGTATTACATTACCTCAGAGCTAAACCTTTGACATTAATAGACCCACAATGCAGCTCTTTGCAGGCATGGCTTCATACAATACGCCTTGGCTTGAAACATCTGATCTAGACAAAATATTACTCAAAGGCTTGAGCAATGGGACATAGGTTAAAAAAGTAATAAAAAGCTATTTCAAAGCACAGCTTTTTAGGATGTGAGCAGACCTTGTGATTTTTTTTTCCCCTGAGATTTCAAACTGGGATTAGCCTAATTAGCAAATGTATATTTTACAGTTGGTTTGAATCCTGTGAGGAAGATAAAAATCCTAGCCAGAGGTTGGTAGGGAAGGGATTAGCTTCCTCATTTCTCCTGCCTACATGAGAAAGGAGCAAAGCTGGCTGCCCTGGGCAGCAACCCTGCTTGGAAGTGACCGACTGGTTCCCCTGTGGGCTGTCAGTGACATGCGCTGTGGCAGTGGGCGACTGAGTCACATGGTGAGAATTGGGGAAGTGGGGCTCCAGGAAAGATGCCAGCTGATAACTGAAGAAATGGGTAATTAACTAGATTAATTAACTTAGGTAAGGATTGGGTTGTTAACTAGTTTGTGAGTCCTTGCTGCATCAACATTACCAAATCTCATGACCATGGTTCTAATGATTTGGTAGAGCGTAGGGTTTTGTTTTGGCATGAACAACACCAGGAGACAAAGACAGGCTGCCAACTTCATTCAGATTTTCCCTCCTTTCACATGGTTGCCATCTTCAGTGGGTTGGAAGCCAGCAAGATAGTCACCATTTCCTCTCAAACTACCAGGGAAATTGCTCTGGGTCAGGGAAGCTGCCAAGTCCTGGGGTTTTCCCCTGCATGGAAGACATGCTCAAGGGCTCTGCATGGCTCTGAAGGACAGGACTAGGATGTGGCGACTGCAAGGAGCAACAGGGACTTTTCATAGATTTCATAGACATTAGGGCTGGAAGGGACCTCGTAAGATCATCGAGTCCAGCCCCCTGTCCAAAGGGCAGGAAGTCAGCTGGGGTCATAGGATCCCAGCAAGATAAGCATCCAATTTTGAAAGGTGCCTGTGGAGAATGAAAGGGGGAAGAGTGCTGGAGACAGGTTGAGGCTAGGGGAAATGTAGGAGTAGGAGATGGGAGGTGGTGATGGCAGCTCCCCAGCATAGGATGGTGGTGGGGGTTGGCATGACACAATTCTGCGTGTGGATTTAAGACCTGGTTTTGACCCTTGCAAGCTCATGCACACACTGCATTCCCGTAAATCTTCAAAAGGCAGACGTACAATAAAAGTCAGACTTTGTTGGGGGGTTTTTTAAAGTTAGGACTTCTAACATTTTGCAAGGGTCTGGCTTTGTGGTTTGTGAATGTGTTGAGGTGACTGAACTGCTGGCTTGTATTCCCAAAGCTACCAGAACTCTTGGAGTCTTGCCTGGTTGATTGTGTGTTATTTGCACCTTACAGTGCCTGGGTGTTTTTCTTGTCTTATTTCTGTGTCTTTGGCTCTTTATACAACAAACAGAACTTTGAAGATGAACTTTCTCAGACTTTAACTGAACTGAGCCATGCTAGGACTTGAAACTTCCCTTTGCCTGAGGGAAAGAAAGGCTTTTGTATTTGAGCCTTAAAGAGACGAGCCAGACTTTATTTTGACTTACTAGCTAAACAGCTTGGCATCTGGTGCTGCTCCAAGCATCCTGCTGAAAGTTCTCAAAGAATGGTATCAAAGCTGGATTCATCCCTTTGAAGCTGGTCCTTCCTTTGTGTCAGAAGGCGAGAGGTACTATTGCTGAAAGATATCCTTTTTGGTTTACACTGACAGCAGTAAATATACAGTATTTTCTCACACATACCCCACACTTTTTCACCAAAACAGCTAATGAAAGTTGGGGTGTGCACTATATCCAGATCCCATGTGGGTGTTTCAGTGGGCCCTATCTGGCACAGTGGGATGGAAGCAGGCTTGGAAGGAGACATGGTGTGGTGAACCTCCGATTTTTGGCCTGTGCTACAATCTGAGCTTTGGGAGTGTCTGTGTAGATGGGTCTGGCCAAAATATGGCCGGGGCCCAGAGCAGTGCCTGAGGCTTGGTCCATTTCCTGGCAAGGCTGCTGACCCAACAAGGGGTTGAGTATGAAAAAAGCTGTTGACCTGGTTGCTGTAGCCCAGTGGTCACCTGCCGATATCCAAGGCTAATATTGTGGGTTCCAGACCTCTGGCCACCTTGATGAGGGCCCATCTTGGCTGCATGTCTATGTATTTGTGTGTTTATTTTTTAATTTAGGGGTGGCTGAGACCCCACCCTGGACCACACAGTGTAAGAAGTCTCAGAGAGATGACTTCTAAGCTGTGCGAAATGGCACCATTCCATTTTGCCTTGAGTGTCGATGGTTTGAAGGAACAGCGTTCTGTTTCAAATTTAATTTTGCAAGGGTCAGAAAAGCTGTTTTGATGCTGTTTCAATGTTTTGCTGGGGATGGGAAGTCAGCCTAGCTGGGCTAACTTCCCATCCCCCAGCGCTAGATCACACTGGAGTCCGGGAGTCAACCCAGCTGGGCTGTCTCCTCATTCCGTGCACTAGATTGCACCAAGTGGGGGAGGCAGTCCAGCCCAGCTGCTTCCCCATCCCCGGCGCTAGATCTTGTGTTGGGGGTGGGAAGTCAGCCCAGCTGGACTGACCTCCCCATCCCCAGCCAGTGGTCGAAACGTTTAGACTAGCCTCGTTTTGCTCTGAGGCTATTTCAATGGCCTTCGTTTCATTCCGATTTTGCTGTTTTGACCTCAAAATTAGTCAAAACAGTGTTGAAACAAAATGGTCAGCAAAATTTTGCACAGCCCTAATGACTTCCCTACTGGGGTGCTTGGTGGTGCTGGGGCTGGTCCTTGTGTTTGAGAGGTAAAGGAGGTGAGTGCAAGGCTGCCCAGTGCCTCCTTTGCCTGGCAGAGTGCCCTCTTGGGCTGCTGTGACACTTGGATCCATCCTGCATAAGGAGTCTGGCCTGGGGCCTTGGTGCTACCAGTGCTGAGGGTTGCCCTTGGGAGCAGAAGGGTGTGAGTTTGAGGCTCCCTGTGGTTTTCTCTGCCTGGGCAGGGGTCTTTACTGGGGATAGCTACATTCTTTTTTGGGCTGCTGTGACCCTTTCAGTCCATACTACATAAGGAGTCTGAGGGAGAAAGCTGCCCAATCTGGGTGCTTGGTGGTGCTGGGGCTGAGTGTTTGTTCTTGGGAGCAGAAGAGCATGAGTTTGAACATGCCCATAGCTTCCTGTTCTTGGGAGAAGGCTCTGGGCTTTTGTGTTTAATACTGGAGGTGCCAGACCCTCTCAGCCCATACCACATAAGGAGCCCAAGAGAAAAGACTGCTTGCCCTGGGTGCTTGGTGGCACTGGGAATAAGAGTTGCACTTAGAAGGGTGTAAGATTGAGGCTGCTTGTGGCCTTTCCTACCTGACCATAGGACCCTTTTTGATATGGCAGTTTGTTTTTATTGTTGTTGTTATTGATGATGGTAATTTTGGGGCTGCTTTGACTCCCTTGGTCAACACCCTGTAATAAGTCTGAGACAGAAAGCAACCTAGTCTAGGTGCTGACTAAGTACTACTGAGGTTGAGTTTTGTGGCCTGGAAGGCAAAAGGATGTGAGCTGAAGTCTACCTGCAGCTGGGTAGAGGGTGTTTCTGGGGGAGTCCATTTTCTTAGTTCATCACTTCTGGGGTGATCATTACAAACAATGACAGCCCACCCTGCACGTCCTATTTTCCATTAAAGAAGCAGAAATGGCTGCAGCAGAAGGCAAGGGAGTTAATGCTGATTCTGGGGATATGTGCTATCACCAGGGCAGTTCCTGAGTCTGCCTGAAGCCTGAGACTGCCTCCTCTTCTCATTTGAGGTCTGCCACCTTGCCTCCCAGCTGAACAGGTTAGGGGGCAGGACTCTTGCCCCTTCCAAACACAGCATGGGATGTTGAGGATCCAGTGGCAGGATTCTGGCAGACCTAACAAATAAGCAAACCAAGGTAAACCAGGCTGGGGAGCTTGGAGACCGTAAGAGTCCTGCAAGTGGGAAGGCATGGCATAGTGAGGAAGGACCTTTTTTATACATTGATTATATATGGTAATCATCTGCCCTGGATGTTAAGGGACCTCCTGTATTTGCTGCCCAGTGTCCAGTGAAATGGCTGCTGAATTTCATGTTACCAGATAACAATGTTTTTTAGAAACCAGGACTGTGAAGAGGTTCCCATACTAAGATTTGGACTGGGTGGAAGCCTGAAATTCAGACCATGAGTATGCGGTGATGTCTCTTAAAGCAGGGGTACTCAACCCTTGGCCTGTGGGACAGATCCAGCCCCTGACATCATGTCATTTGGCCCATGGGTCTGGAAATTTGGCAGTGGGAGAGCAGTGACACCAGTCTCATGCTGTTATATTTCTGGACCTATGGAGAGCCCCAGGCCCTGCATGCTGGATTGGGTGCCTGATCCCTGCATGCAGAGCCAGGTGGGGGCAGTGTCCAGCTCCAGGGCCCAATTCTGATATGAGTGGGGCTGGGAGGGGGGCAGCACCAGGCCCCTGGGACCCCATCCTGGCAAGCTGAGGCAGGAAGGGGTGGTGCTCAGCCCAAGGGACCAATGACAGGGACCCATTCCTGGAGCATGGGGCAGGAAGTGGGTGATGCCAGGGGCTTGGTCCAGCCCATGGACCATTCCCACGCTGCTCATCTGGCCCACAAAGCCAAAAGGTTGAGCACCACTGCCTTAAAGTACTCTTTGCCCTGTGATCAGACATCTTTTATTTCCTTGAAATAATATGTGGAATGCTGCAGAGAAAGGAGAGCTAGAAGCTAGCAGAAAAGAGAAATACACTCAAATGGGGAGGGAGAGAGAAGTAATCATCAGGCTCTACTTCTTCTCAGGGCAGAGAAAACACAGAAGGGGAAACCATGGAGAAAAACAGGATCTAGAGTGAATAATGAAGGACAAGAGACCTCAGAGTAGATTCTCTGGGAGCAGGAGCCATCACCCTGAGAGTGGAGCTGCTGACAATTGCCGTAAGGCAGAGGTGACAAACTTGCATGGCCCTCTGGGCCAGATCCAGCCTGTGGGGCTCCTTGTGGGCTAGATATGGACCCACCTGTGGCTGTGGGCTAAGCAGCATCTGGAGGTTAATGCAACTATCACTCACCCTGTCACCTCTGAAATGTGTCCCCAATGAAGCCCTGTATCCAGGATTTTGGCAGTGGGCCCCAGCTCCTCCAGGAGCCCCATGGGCTGGATGACACAGCTCTGTGGGCCCCATGGGCTGTATCTTGACATCTTTGCACTAAGGTGTGAGAGGATGGCAGAAGACAGGCAGAAACAACATACCCTTTTTTCAGTTTGGGATTAGAGTCATCTCCTCCAGGTCAGGGTGTGGCTTGCATGCTGCTGCTTCCCACACTTCCACAACCTCTGCCCTGATCAAAGAATTAGCAGGCAAATCTCAGGGAGGAGGGAAGCCTCAGGGACTGGAAGGTGTGTTTCCCTGTGAGCTGTGCAAAAGGGGCTGAATGAGCCTAAAGGAGGAGATGAATTGTTCAGATTGATGTCAGGGTAGGGGGAAAACATGTTCTGACAGTGCAGGAAATATGTTCTGACAGTGCAGTGAAGCAGGGTGTGAGAAGGGCCAAGGGAAGCTCATCTGGATATTTTAAGACTAGAATGGACAAAGGACTCAGATATTGTAGATACTTCCACCTTTCTATTCTCTGCTTTATTAATCTGGCTTTCAGTCTTCTGTTTTCTTTATCAGGGGATTTTTTAATTGTTTTTTATACATCTTTTTTTTTCCTTGCCAAGGCAGGTGTCTTTGTTTACTCTAGAGCAGTAATTCTCAACCAGGGTGCCACAAGATCCTTCTAAGTGTGTTGTGGGGTGCTGCTCAGTTAGGTGTGCAAACACATACCCATGATTCACATGATAAACATGATTTCAAATAGGAATCCCATTCTGCCCTGTTGTGGGCTTTCTGAGTTCTTTGCAGCAGAAGTAGTACTCTAGTGTTCTTCCCTAATCAAAAATGAATGACAGGTTAGAGCTGGCTTTGAGTCTAACAAGGTTGAGAACCGCTGCTCTAGATACTTGCTGATGGTTAGACAATTGGAAAGAGCCTATTCTTTTAAAGCATATCATCTCTGAAGTTCAGTCTGCACAAATGAATTGGTGTCATTCCCTGAAGACAGCCCAGCTAGTCTTTAATGACTCCAGGCAATTATTACTGCAGGCATTTGAACATCAAGGGTGTGTTCTAGGCTGGGATTTCAACTGTAAATCAGGGAGCTTGCAGGTGCTGGTGGAACTTATATACACAATTCTCATTCAGCACTGTTTGTGGACATGCATATTCTTATGTATAAGGATTTACACACATCTCTCATTAGTATGTTATATATGTTAATCTTCTTATACTGTAATGAGATCCCTGTGGTGGTGCCTTTCCATCAAAAGCTAATGTGAGAGTTATTAATGTTGCAGTAATTGCTTGCTGGCTTCCATACACTTAGCTCTTACAATATGCATGTTTTCCATTAATTGTAAGTATACTTTGATTCCATATTTGCACCTGTGGAGAATATGTGGCAAGGATGTACCAAGGCATAGGAATAGGTACGAAATAAACCTTCAAAGTGAATCCTTCTGAATTGGAAAGGGAGAGAATTGATATGTCCAACATTTGTAAGAAGCCAAATCAGAACCCCACGTCTGACCACTTCTAGGACGCGTGGCAGCATTCATAAGCAAGGGCAGAGTTTCATGGCTTGGCACTAGCTCTGGTCCAAGTGTGCTGGGGAGACGCTGGATTAAGAATAGTGCTGACAAGCAGAACCTAGTTATGTTCTCAGCATCCAAAGTCAATTCAGAGCTGTTGTGATGGTGTTCTCCTGGCAGGGAGCTATTTCCTGGGACTGCGTGGGGAATAGTGGCTGGCAGGAGGGGTTGACCAAGAGGAAGCACTTAGAGCCAGGGGTGTTTAGAGCTGGCCTTGGACTCACGGAGGTCCCCACACAGAGGCTTAGGTATGGGCCCCTCCATCCTCCCACATGCACATTCGATGATTTGGTCTGCTGCTCTATAGATATGACCTGTTTTAGCTTAGTGAGCTCTTGGACAGTTATCCTGGTTGCTCACCTCTGATAGTGACTATCTTTGTTTTCTAGTAACTACCGAGTTTTATAGTTATACTCTGATTATGTTGTGAGAGAAAAGCAGAAGCCTCATGTGTCCTGTGTTCATTGGACAATATTGCCAAGTCCTGTGAATTTGTCACCAGGAATGCAATTTTTTTTGTCCCTGCTGGAGCCAGCCTCCAAAGGAAATGAGGAGTTGCAACTTTTGTGCAGTTTCCACGTCTTTTTTCCGTCTTCTTGGGGAAGTGTAGTGCAACAAAGGTACTGCAAGAGGAGCTAAAGGTGGTTTTGGGGAGGCAAGGAGCTTATACTGTTTTCTCAAGTGATGAACAGGGAACCATTGCCCCTATGGTCTCTGCTCTTTCTGTCTCCACCTCCTATGAAAAGATCGGTCCGCTCTCCTACCCTCTGACTTGCCTTACTGGCAACACCAGGCCTTCTAAGGAGCTGACCTTAAGCCTAGGCCTGGGAAGGGGAAATTATGCCCTGCTGCGGCTGGGCCCTACAACCCTTAGTGCTTCAGTAGGAACAGAGCTATGCTAGGGAGAGAAGTAGAGCAGGCAGCAGCCAGAACTGATCTGTAGTGGAGGGGGCAGGTTTGATTTTGGGCAGTGGTGATTCATAAGAAATGCCTGCCCTGAGGGATGAGAAGATGTAGGGCTAAGGTGGGACAAAGTTAATTAGGACGTAGGGGGTGGTGGGAAGCTGGAAACTGCATCATCAAGCAGCGTTTTATACAGATACATGGAACTGTTCAACCTCATTTGGATCTTTCCATCAAGTGCTTGTGCAGCAGGGGGAAAAAAATCAATATCCGGTGTATACTTCAGGGAGATGATAGCACAGTAATTGTTTCGTGCATGTATTGGAGATGGACAGAGGCAGTTCACAACTCCTGAGACTAAAACAGATAAAATCTTCCTTAAACAAACACAAACCTCACAATATTTAGGCCAATCTCATGACTTTTTTTTACAACTTTGCTAGAAGTTGTAAAACAAGATGTACATGTTTTATAATACAGCTTTGATGAGTTGTAAACAATCTCCACAACTTGCCTATGAAGGCAAAATGTAAGTCTTCATACTTTAAAAAGGTGATAATGAAGATTTCTGCCAGTAGTCTTAAAAAACACTCTGGGCCAGGTCCTATTCCACCTCTTAGGGGCTTGTTACATGTAAATTTTAGGTGGCTTCTGGAGCTCTTAACCCCTGGATTGTCCACACATTAACACCTGAAACTAGTTTTAAGCACCCTTTAGGCAGCTTAGTTATGCCATTCCAGGGCACATATATCTCTAATCCATCTTACCCAGCTCATGTTACACTAACCTGAGGCCTAGAGCAGCCACACCTTAGTGTAAGCAACCCACCCACCTCCCCTGCTGGCCTAGATCAAGCCTACTGACTCCCTCCTGCTCCCTCCAATCAGGCCAGTCCCCCAACACCCCAGTCCAGGCCTCAAAGGGAACGGCA
>NW_017728975.1:375689-376533 GCF_001723915.1 Gavialis gangeticus
CCCTATGCCACCATCCCCCACACACCAGGATCAGTCTGCTGCCCCTCTGCCTCCTTCCCCACCCCCCCAGGTCATGCCTGCCATCCCCTGTGCCCCCCTAGCATCCCAGATCCCCGTTCGCCTACTCCCCTCCCCTGACTTACTTTTGACTGCCAGCACTGTCCCAGGGTAGTGGGTAGAGAAGGGCAACCCACCTGCCCAGCCACTGCTGTCACCGCTGTTGCTACTCTCTGGGTTGGGCTCAGCCCACAGAAGACTGGCAGTCTGGTGGTGGCAGCAGCATGGGTGGGGGCCAGGCATGCAGGTTCCCCTTCCCTGCCTGCTCCCCCAGGACAGCACTGGCACCCAAAAGTAAGACACAAGGCAGGGCAAAGGGAGCAGGGGGGAACCCTACAAGGTGGGGGGGAGCCCACCAGACCAGATCAGTCCTGCTGTCACCACTCTCCCACCCCCGCAGCGCTCCACTCACCCCCCTGGATCCCTCTCAGCTTACCTGTGGCTGCTGCACTCCCCTGGGGGGAATAGGGAGGAAAGGGGAACCTGCTTCTCCAGCTGCCACCACCACTGCCGCTTTCTGGGCTGGCAGGGTAATCACAGGCAAGCTGGGGGACATGGGGAGTGCAGGCAGTCTGGGGGGGAAGGTAGAGGGGACCCAGGGGAGCCCCAGGGGTGGGGGGGAGGATACTTACTTTTCAGTCCTCAAGGCCCCTGCTGGTTTGAATGTGTGACTGCTCCAGACTCCAGCTAGCACGGACACCCATCGGCATTTTTGCAGCAATATGTAACAAGGCCTTTAGGCATCATGTGCAATCCTATTCCACCCTAAAAAAACATTAATGCAAGA
>NW_017728975.1:381533-387792 GCF_001723915.1 Gavialis gangeticus
TGGGAGGATACTTACTTTTCAGTCCTCAAGGCCCCTGCTGGTTTGAATGTGTGACTGCTCCAGACTCCAGCTAGCACGGACACCCATCGGCATTTTTGCAGCAATATGTAACAAGGCCTTTAGGCATCATGTGCAATCCTATTCCACCCTAAAAAAACATTAATGCAAGAGATGTGTGGGTCCTCCCCCTCCTCCTCACTTTTCTATGGGGTTTTTGTGACCAAGTCTTCAGGCCATGGTGAGGGTGCATTACAAGTGGAGATGCAACAATTTTGCAGGGACTCAAGCAGGCTGCAATAAGATCACATTTAGGTATCTAGTGCATGGAACAGAATCTGGCTTGTTCTCTTTGTAGCTGTAAATAGTCAACAAGGGGCCAGTAGATGGTGCTCAAGAATATGTAGTATTGGATCTGGCTGTTGTAGGACCAGGGATACTTGCTGTCTCATACAGCAAATTGTTTATATTTAGCTTTTTTAAGACTGATTTGTACACTAATAAGACAAGTCTGCAATTAGGTGGATGATCATCATTACTGCTTGTAGGGGCAGATGCTTTCAAGCAACTCTTGTCAGAAAGTTTTGACTCTGCATCCCCAATAGCAGGCCTGGAGAAATACTGTAGTATTCCAGAGGGGTAATGCCAGTGGCAAAACAAAATATCTAGTTCCAGATGGGGATTCACATTTTGAAAAAAAAAGAACCTGACTTGTCCAATGCAATAGATGACCATCACAATCCTTTTAAAACCCTGTGGAAGCTGATTACTATCAAGTAAACAGTTGGGTATGGTGTTATGATGAATGTATTTAAGGCATGAACTTTCCTGCGTAGTCACACTTTGCAAATATATTTTCACTCTCCACTTACAAATACTGGAATGAGTACTATAAGATGGCTAGAAGCAGGAGCTTTCTTCTTTAGATCCCATCACCTAAGAGAAACATACACAAGGATTAAAATAGGTAAGCATTCTTCAGGGTGTCATGTTGTAGAAAGCTCTGAGAACAGGACTGTATCCTTTAAACTATAAAGGCTGCTGGCTAAACTGCCATCTATAATCAGTTCTCCCCGCCCCCACCTCGCCTCTTCCTTTTGCATTTTGGCAGTCACATATATTTGTCTTTGCTTTTACTGTGATTAGCAAATTCTGTAGCAAGGATTTAACTGATGCAGTAGTACAGGGTATGTTCATGTCAGTTCATGTCTGATTCTTTCAGTTCCTTTGATGGATGAATTTTTTTTTCTCTCTCTCTCTCTTTCAATCCCCTCCCCCTATTTTAAGCTGTTTTAGGGTATCTGATATGTTTCCAACAAGCCATCCAACACTTTTTCCCTGAACATGATCTATATGTCTGAAAACATTGATGAAGATGGGAATAGAGGTGTGACCCAAGAGATTAATGCTAAAGATAATGTAAATGTAAACACAGCTTGCTGAAATGAGGAGTTTAGATTTCAAGCCATTTGTTTTCCAAGACCTTATTCTCTCATGACCTTTGCAGACACCTGTCATTGAGATCAATTGGAATACCATGCATGCAGTGAGAGCATGGCATGGACTGAAGTTTTAGTCGTCAGCAGTCAGTTTATTTATTAACTCTCTGCACTTTTGTTTGTGTCTGATGTCAGAAGAAATTTTCATTTGTATTGATAATTTTTACTGTGACAGACCAACAGAGGTATCCTTCACTAGCCCTATTGATGGATTTTTGCATGATACATGAAACATATTTAAAAACATGTATTCCTAAATGCCTGTTTATTACCCAATGTACCCATTTTATATTTAATGCATAACATAGATCCAGTGTTGTATTCTATTGAAATTTTACACTGAACTAAAAGTATAACAATGCTATTTGTAAATCCCAGTTATTTTATGGTATCTAGATTATGATTTATCAAACCATAATTGGTTCCTTACCATAGTGTTTCACAATGTGGATTAAATTGGTTAAAAACAGTTTGCTTCCTCAGATGGTATTTGGGAAGGCTCCTTCATTCTGTGTGAATGGCACACAAAAATATATATATCAGATCTGCTTTTTTGATAATCAGTTTTCCAAAAAAATATACTACATTTTAATGCAATGGAATGCTGTTCTTTTATTGGCTTTGTTTTTCATCAAGCAGTATTTTAGAAGCACATCACGGCATACATTCTGCATATTTTTGTTCCTAATATATACTTTTTTTAATGTTACTTTAATTGATACTCCATCTAACTCTGCAGGATACATAGTTTAGAGTATCTAAATGCAGTGTGTATTAATGACTCAAGAGTTACAGAATTAAAATAGATGTCAAAGGCTTTTAACCTACTCCCTTGGGACTATAGTTTCTCATGAGATTGCTGACTACAGAATGCAGAGGAACCTGCCTGAAAAGCTTAAGAGTAGCCAAGACTTTATTCTTAGTAAAATGCCATGCTGCGAAAGGTACAGGGCTAATTAGCAAAAAGCAGAGGTGAAGTTCGTGGACCTGTTGGAGGAGTTGGAGGAAAAACACAGTCAGAACACCTCCCAAATACTATATAGCTTTCTGAGCAAAATGTTTTCACTTTACAGTGCAGACTGGAAAAAATCCTTGCAAGATGCCTGCTTTGGGCAGCCATTAGCAGTGGCAGATGTACAAACAGTACCTCAGAACAGTGTTCTACACAATAAGGACACATATTTTTCCATAATTAAGATCAGCCATATCTTTTTAATCTGCATGACCTGTGTCTTAAGAGAACAATAAAACAGGAAAGACCAGAAATAAGGTCTGCATGAATAAGCATAAAATGGTCGCTGTTTCTTAAGCAGGGAGAGAGGCTTCTCTACATTTAAAGGTATGCTACACCCAAAACACAGGCAGACGTGGTAGCACTGCCTATTATTAGGGCTGCTCAATACTTACTTGCTAGAAGCCCCTTGTTTCTGTTGTTATGACCCTTTGCCAAACTCTTACCATTTGGGCTGAAATCCCCCTTTCTGTGTGTCAGCCTCAGCCTGAATGCATCACATTTAGCTTGCTTCTGAGGCTAGGGGAAAATATGTTGTTTTGTTCTTGTTAAGCAGATCTGATAATCTTGTTTTGAAACACACTTGTGTACCCCATGCTTTGGACCAAGGATATGAAACTTCGCAGGGGAGTGGCGCTTTTTTTAAGGATGTGTCTTTTGCCTTCACTCTGAAAATTCCGAGGACTGGAGTAAGAGAAATGAGATAACATTTAGGCTAGGGACAGCCATTCAGAAAGCTTGAGCCTGAATTGATTCAATCTTTGCAGGTTAGTCTAACCTAGAAGCTTGAACTGATTTGGAGGTGGATAGACATTCCCTTTTCATTCCAGAAATGCAGGCACGTGCCTGCAGTGGCTTAGGCTAGAAGCCAGGGGGCTGCTAGAGCAGCCCTCCCTTCCCTTTCACAGGGCTAAGTTGAGGGGGGCATGGCCAGGCCCCAGCAGAATGCTCTTATTATTCTCCCTCCCCCCCTTCCCCGAACAGCCCAGCAGGGAATGTTTATCACCCCTAACTCAGTGTTTATCAAACCATTAAGAAAACAGAGCCTCTCTCCAAACTCTTCCTAAACAGCTTTTCCAAGGAAGAACATTAAGCTACCTGTTGATTAGTTCCAAAAAGTTGTCTACCTTTGTCATCTCCCACAGCATGGACTGTAGCCAGTATGTGGTCTGCTAGCTAATGCTGAGGTGTCTGCATAAAGCAGAGGGGTGGGGGGAATAATTCCTGCTTAGCAGGGAGTGGTGAGGGGAGGGAGAGAGCAGATGGAAGCCAGGCAGATGCTGCTGTGCCTGCAAGTCTCTGCTGGAGCTGCAGCCAGGGAGCAGAGGGGAGGGGCCAGCTCTGCTGTGGAGCAGAGAGCCCCACCCAGCTCAGAGAACATGCTGGGATGCTGAAGGAGTCTGGTTTATCTTAAACCAGCAAGGGCTCTGGGGTAGACATTGCATAAACCAGCTTGACCCAAATCAGTTAATTCTGATCCTACATTCAATCAGATTTATCTCAAACTGGTTTCAGCTATTTTCAAACTGGTTTATGTGCACTGAACATCTGTTACAGGTTTAAACCAGTTTCTGATAACTTAAACTGGTTTACATGTAATGTCTGTCCCTACCCTTAAAGTATACGGTCATGCATTTAGGGATCGATAAGAATTTATGAAGCACTTTGGGAGCTCATCCACTGACAGTGAAGAAGGAGGAGAAAAACTGAGAGCATTAGTCAATCACAGGTTAATATGAGTCGGCAGTGTGAGGCAGCCATAAAAACGGTAAATACAGTCCTACAAGCTTGTCTCCAGCAAAATATATTTAAAACAGACTAGTATTAATGCCAGTGCATAAAGCACCAAGAAGGCCTCATTTGGAAGGTTGTGTACAGTTCTGATCTTCTGTAATACAGAAGAACTCTGATTGGGACAGGTACAGAAAGTAGTTAACATGATGTTCATGAAAATGGAGTTTGCTTAAAAGAGTCTCACTTGTTACCTTAGCAAAACAAAGGCTGAGAAGGGATATGATTTCTTTCTAGAAATACACTGGGGATAAATACCATAGAAAGAAAAAAGTACTTATGGTAAAGGACAAAGTTGGCATAAGAACAAATAGGTATAAACTGGCCGTGAATAAATGCAGGCTGGAAATTAAGTTTTTAACCATCACATGACTGAAGTTCTGGAACAGCCTTTCAATAGTTGTGAGTCTAAAAAAACATTTTCCTCCTGAGGCTGATATGGACCTGAGTCTATGAAACTCACTGACAAAGTGTTTCATGCTTTCTAGTACTGGTCTATCCAGTACTATCCATAAAAGCTACTACCAGCTAGTCTCTCAGGGTATGTGCAGAACTTATTATTAGATTGTCCTAACAAAGTGCCGTAGTTTGAGGAGGTTAAACTGGGCAAAAAATAATGGGCCTGATCTAAATTAGCTCACCTGGGGAGGCAAACTAATTTAGATTAGAAATGGGTTAGCCCAATCTATCAAATGTCTGCACACATTCAGAGCACGGCTCCAGGGCTAGGAAAGTCCAGCAGTTCACCCCAGCCTTGGGGCTGCGCTCTTTCTACCCACTCCCACCCTAACCAGGCTATTTGTAGTCCCGATTCCCCCACCCCAAGAGGGATAACCCTTTCTGGGGAGCCACCAACTCCCCCTGCAGATCTACCAGCCTCTCCAACCCTTCCCCCCACAGACCTGCTAGGCCCTCCTCCTCCTGACTACTTCTCCCCACCCTGGGATACATTGGGTTCCCAACATAGCTCCCAGGACCAGCAAAGGTGTGAGTGGGAGAGGTTTGTGTTGTGGTTCTAAAGATACTAGTACTGCTAAAGGCCTACGTGCATGATACCACATGATAATATTACTGGGTTTTCAGACTGATTTTTCTTAAATATCTAGAAAATTACCTTTCAGAAGTCTATGTTATAAGAACCTTATTGAGACTACAAAGTGGAGGAGTCCAAAATGAAAAAATAGTAGAATTAAGATTGCTTCAGCATTGGGCATTGCCTGCATACATTGTGATTCAGTCTTTAATGACATAATCCCATTCTTTGGGTAGTATGATAAAGCCATGCTAAGTGGTCTACAGCTATGATGGCATGAGGCAGCAGCTCAGATTTTGCTACTGCCCATTTATTTAATATATTTCTCTTCTTTTAGGTTTTCTCACTAGGGGTGCACCAGTAAAAAAAACTTTGGCTGATATTGATGGCCGATTATTAACCAGCCATATCGGCCAATACTGATCAAATAGCTGATATGTAACCCAGCATCTTGGAGACAGAGTCTGGCCAGTAAATCTGGGGTGGGGGTGCAAATCAGGGTCCCCACAGTGAGAGAGGGAGTGGGGCAGGGGCAAGGGCAGGTGCTGGCCAGCCAGGATAGGGTGTGGGACAGAGCTGTGGGCAGCTCGTTTGGGGGTGGGGGAGGTGGCTCCTATCGCTGCACACCCTTGAGGGAGTCATGGGGGTGGTGTGCTCCTTGGATTTGTGTGTGGGGCGAGGGTGGGCTACCTGCTGCAGTCTTGGGGGCAGGGACTGTGCCAGCAGGGGCGTGGGGTGGGACAGGACTGCCCTCAAGGTAGGCAGTGGAGGCACTGGGAGGGGAAGTTATGGGGGGGATACAGAGAAATTTGGGGTGGCTGTACCCCCCCCATAGCCCCCTCTCCCAGCACCTCTGCCTGCCCTGCCCCCCCCCAAGAGCAACCCTGGCCCAGCCCTCCCACACTGGAAAGTGGCTGGGGCAGCCCC
>NW_017728975.1:392792-393283 GCF_001723915.1 Gavialis gangeticus
GGGGGTGGTGTGCTCCTTGGATTTGTGTGTGGGGCGAGGGTGGGCTACCTGCTGCAGTCTTGGGGGCAGGGACTGTGCCAGCAGGGGCGTGGGGTGGGACAGGACTGCCCTCAAGGTAGGCAGTGGAGGCACTGGGAGGGGAAGTTATGGGGGGGATACAGAGAAATTTGGGGTGGCTGTACCCCCCCCATAGCCCCCTCTCCCAGCACCTCTGCCTGCCCTGCCCCCCCCCAAGAGCAACCCTGGCCCAGCCCTCCCACACTGGAAAGTGGCTGGCGCAGCCCCTAGCCCTGAGCCCACAGTGGGCAGCCTGCCTTTGCCTAGCACGCAAATCTGAGAGGCACATGCCCCTCATGTCTCCCCTGGGGGTATCGAGAAGCCGACCCCCTCTCTACTCCCCCGCACCCCCTGAACAACCCATCTGTGGCTCCATCCCCTATTCTGCCCCAGCTGGGCAGCACCTGCCCCAGTTCCACTCCCTCCCTCACCAT
>NW_017728975.1:394002-417773 GCF_001723915.1 Gavialis gangeticus
CAGAGCCCAGGCACCTCGTCCACGGGCGTGGGGAGCTCTTGCTTCTATGTGCACTTCTGGGAAAGGCATGGGGGGCATGTGCCCCCCCAATCTGTGTGCAGGGCAGAGGAAGGCTGCTGCTGTGAGCAGGGGCTCTTCACCCTGCTGCCTCTGCATCCTGCTGCCAGCCCGCAGCAGCATCCCACCTCTGCCCTACACACAGATCCAGGGGGCACGTGCCTCCCATGCCTGTCCCGGGGGTGCGCACAATGGTAGGAATCCTTTGCACCCCTGGACAAGCTGCCTGGGCTCTGACTCTCCCACAACCCACCCTAGAGCCATGTTCACCCCAGCCCCTGTTCCACTCCCTCCCTCACCATGGGGGCCTCAATCTGCGCCCCCCACGCCCCTTCCCCCCCTCTCCCCCCATAGAGATACTGGCTGGATGCTGTTTTCCATGCTGCCCTGCTGCATTCCTGGCTGTGTTCATGCTGTGTCTGGACGCATGCACACAGCATTTATCGGTGACATCATCAGCTACGCTGGTCAAAAGGGCTGATTGCTGGTGATGTTAATTTTCCTTTTATCGGTAACAATATGATATGGACCTATATATTGGTGCACCTCTATTTCTCACAGTAGAAAGATAACAGAAAATTTCTAATTTTATACACAGGTGATATACAGCAAAGATCCCCATTACAGTACACTGGCTTCACAGTTGTGCAGTTGGTGCATTAAACACTGTAAAGACTTTTTCTCTGTTTTGAGTGTTTATCAGTGATTTGTAGCCATGCTTCCTGTTCTTGAGTCTGCCTCTGTGGGCACGTCTACATGTGTGCCCGACTGTGCAGTAACTGCCATTATTGCATAGTCCCAGTGGTGTACAGGTTGTTTCCGACCGTACTGCACAGTAGCTCATTGCTACTGCGCAGTAGTGACGAGCTACGGTGCCATAGCCTCTTGAGTAGATGCACCCTGTGTATAGTATGAAATACTTCCCATTGGTATTGCTATGCATTGTTTATCGACAGAAAGATGGCTGTGTTTTATCTGTGGTTCGATGCTGGCCACATTTCCTCTACTTTTTGTGGCATGAGAGGATAGATTTTCCTATGAATGTCCTTTTCAGTCATTCAAAGCCAAAGGAACAGAACAGGAAGTTGAGAAGACAGTAGCCTGGAATACAGTTCTGTAGAACGTTTTTTATATCCCTGCTCCTGACATGTAGCTGCACAGAAGCGTACGCAGCTTTCCTCTTGCTGTTCCTCAGTAGAAGGTGTTTGTGCAGCGCCAGGTATGCTCCTTTTTTATGATTCATTTGGCCATTGCAGATGTGGAGTCTGCTCAGACTTTGTTTTTCTTGGAAGGTAATCTGATGAGTGAACTTCCAGGTTGCAAGGACAGATCAGAGAAACTGCAGTGCATGGTTCTCACATCTAGCTTGTTTGAAAGAAAAGTACATAAATCCCATCAGATCGCTCAGTTCAGAGCTGCACAATGTGTTACAGTGACTCTGCTTTTGGCTGTATTTCCATCCTGTCTTCAGATCCATTTCAGAGCTCGCCACAGTACTAATGGAAGGATTGGTGGCTGCTGCTAGTTTTGACACTCACATACACAGAGTACAAGTGATATTACAAAAGATGTTTTTCTTATTTTGAGAGTGCCTTTTTGTAGACACTTGCCCCTCCTTAGGTTTGTGTATCGAAAGGAAGTCTTGCGTCTACTACTTAGTCCCCAGGAAAGTAACTGGGTTTAAATTATAGTAACACACCACTCTCAGGGCATAGAGTAGTACAGGCTCTCATTGGTATTGTGAAGTAAGTTAAATAAACAAACATTTTTAATTAATAATAAAAAAGTTTCCTAGTACATTTTAGAAACTAGCAATTATATGTTAGTATTTCTAGATTAACTGGAATGGGAGACTAGTGCGCTCTTTCTGCAGGTGCAGCTGTCACACTCTTAACAATAGTGGGCACATGTCATGCTCAAAGCATTCTACCAACATTATATAACCCTTGCAAGAGCTCTTAGAAGTAGGTATTATCTTTGTTTGGCAGATGGAAATGAAACTGAGTTTAAGGGTATGACTTTCAGAGATACTAGGTGTGTGTGTCTCCCACTGAAGTCAGTGAAAGTTGGCAGTACTTAGCGCCTCTGGAAAAAGTCAGGCCTTAATTTACTTGAGGGTTTGTCAAAGTTAAAGAGGGGATTAGAATGTAGAATTTCTGCTTCCCACAGCTTTGTTTAAATTGTGTGGTTATATCAGTTCACTGTTGTTAAAGACTGGAATATAAATAGGCAGCAGTTTGCAGACATACTAATTTGCAGGTATACTGGCTGCCTAGGTGATCTCATCTTGTCTAGTGCAAGCAAGGAAAGGCTTAGCAGGGAGGAAGGATGGCTTTGTGGATAAGGCATTGGCTTAGGACTTGGATACCTGAGTGCAGACTTTGCCACAGCTTTTTGATTTGACACTTACCAAATCACTTGATTTTAAATGCGTTTTCTTTTTCCCATTTGTGGCATGAGGTTATACTTTCCTACTGTGCAGCGTGCTGTGCCAATAAGTCCTTCAGTGGTGTCTAGATTTAGCACCAATCGTCCCCCAAGTCAAAAACTCCTATTAGGACAGCATGTTGAGGCCCCAAGCTGGAATCAGGATCCCATTGTGCAAGGCACAACACAGCCACAGAGCAAGAGACCATTCTTTTTCCAAAGAGTGTATGCTAAATAAACAAGATGCCGAGAGACAGACAGACAGAAGCTGAAAGGCTCCAACCCTTGTTTTGTTTCCTTTTCTTTCACAATCTAGCCCTCCAATGGAGCAAGTATTAAGTTTTAACCTGCTGTTTCAAAAAGAGTTAAACTGAAAATGGAAATTCTCTTGCATTTTTGTTGCTTTTCAGCTTTTTTAGAACAATGACTACCTGACATGAGTACTATAAGCAATTTCGAGCAGTTTTTCATGTAATGTAGTTGGAAATGAAGATAATAGGAAGGTTAATTTAAATAATTACTGCAAGGCTTTCAGCTCTAAGCGATGTTGGTATTGACCTGCCAGGATTTTTCCAGGATTTTCCCTGGGATAGAAGTTAGGCTAATTTGCATATAGTTACCTGGGTCCTTTCTCCTCCCTTTCTTGAAGATGGGCACAACACTGGCCCTCTTCTGGTCCTCAGGGATCTCTCTAGAGCGCCACAAGTTGTGGAAGAGTTTTGCTAGGGGTTCTGTCATGACTTCATCCAAGAGTGCTAAAAGAGCTGGTTGAAGTTCATCTGGTCCCGCTAACTTCAAATGTCTAATTTTTTTAATTGATCACACACCAGTTCAACATCAATAGTAGGAAGGCAGTCATTCCTACCATGCCCATTCTGTGCCCTGTCTGGCATGATTTTCTCCTTGGCCTGGTGAAATAGTGAAGCAAAGTAGTCATTCAGGAGTTCAGTTTTCTCCTGAGTGTCAGTAACCAGCTGTCCTGAGTTGTTGAGAAATGGCTCCACACTCCCATTTGTTTTCCTGTTCCCTGTGTACCTAAAGAAGGACTTCTTGTCCTTGATTTCTATTGGTAATTTAAGTTTAGTTGCTTCCTTAGCCATTCTAATCTGCTCCCTACAAGTGTGGGCCATTGTTGTATAGTCCTCCTTGGGAACTGTCCCAATTTTCCATTGTTTGTATGCCTCTTTCTTCTTTCTTAAGAGACCATGATTTCCCTGTTTAGCCAAGAGGGCTTTCCAGCCCTTTTGCTACCTTTCCTCCTCATGGGAATGGACTTCCTTTGTGCTTCAAGGAACATGTCCTTAAGGAACGACCACTCTTCATGCATTCCTTTTGCCTTCAGTCCCTGGTCCCACAGCTCTTCCCCTACTGTTGTCCTGAGCTTGTTACAATTTGCATTTTTAAAGTCCAAAAGTTAAATCCTATCTAATTTGCCTGCCTTGCGATGGACAGTGAATGTGATGGTTCTGTGGTCGCTGTCATCCAGGTTGCCCTCTATGTTCAAGTCAGTCACCAGATCAATTCCTTTGGCCAAGACTCCGTCTAGGAGAACATTACCTGTGGTTGGCCCGTACACCTCCTGAGTCAGGAAGAGTTCTTCGATGCAGGTCAGGAAGGAATGTGACCAATTTGACTTGGTTGAGCGTTCCTCCCAAGAGATGTTTAGATAACTGAAGTTGCCTATGATGACCATGTCCCATACACTCACAGCCTCTGTCAGTTCTCGAGAGAACTCCAGATTGAGGTCCTCCCCCTGGTTTGGTGGTCTGTAGTATACACCTAAAGTTAGGTTTCTCTTGCTGCACCCCCACAAAGTTTGATCCAGAGGGTTTCAAGCCATTCTTCTTTGGAGCTGATGTCAGCCTCCAAGAAAGTGTACTGCCCCCTCACATAGAGAGCTACACCTCTGCCTTTCTTCCCTACTCAGTCCCTTCTGTGCAGGGTGTAGCCCTCTATGGCTATATTTTGATCTTGTGAGGAGTCCCACCAGGTCTCCGTAATCCCTACTAGATGTTAATGGCCACTGGAGAGTTGGAGGCCTAGCTCCTCCTGCTTGTTCCCTATGCTCCTGGCATTAGTGAACAGGCATCTGAGTCTTCCAACTGAGACCCTTGATTTCCTGTCATGCTGAAGGAGACTATTCCCTTAGCTCCTGCTGGAGTGGCTCTCCTAGTGTCCCTGGGCATGCTTCAGTCGGTGTTTCCCTGTTCCCCAGCAATCTTAGTTTAAAGTCCTATCTAGAAGATTGGCCATCCTGGCTGAAAACAGGGACTTACATCTCCATGTAAAGTGGATGCCATCCCTTCCCAGGAGTCCTTTTTCCCTGAAGTGTGCACTGTGGTCAAGGAAACCAAATCCCTCTTGGTGGCACCACCGCTGGAGTCATCAGTACACTTCCTTGATGCATCCTTCCCTCCTAGGACCATGGACGGCAACTGGGAGCACAGAGGAAAAAAGTATCTGTGCCTCCAGGGGTGAAGTATAGCACCATCAACACTGTCAGCAGCGCCTGCAAGCAATCGCTGCTTGCCATCCCACTGCTGACACCACTGGTGGCATCTGCGGGTGGTCCATGATCATTGCTGGCCACCACTGACACTGCTGGCAGCATCTGTGGATGGTCACTGACCCCTGGTCGGTGCTTGCCATCCTGCTGCTGCCGACAGCATCAGCGGTGTCTGCAGGAGCTCCCGCTTACCGCCACCATGCTCTCACCGCTGCCGCCGTGCCCCCCCAGCTGATGGGGGCACGCATCATTCATGTGTGCCCCCGACCCCTTGAGCCCAACCCCCAGAGCCCTGTAGTCACTCATGACCCGGTCTGGATTATTCCTGGCCATGTCATTTGTTCCCACATGGACGAGGAGCATGAGGTAGTAGTTGGAGGGCCGGATGAGCCTAGGGATCCCCCCTGCAACATACTAGATGCTGGCCCCAGGGAGGCAGCAGACCTCATGGGCTAGGGGGTCCAGACGGCAGATGGGTCCCTCTTTCCCCTGCAGGAGGGAGCCCCCCAACATTGCCATCTTGCGCCTCCTGTTGGAGGTGACAGTATGCTGCTTACCCTTCTCCTTCTCTGGTGTCACCATCAAAGCCTCCTCATGCGTGGAGAGGGGAGCAGACCTGTTGTTTAGTGCCAGGAGAGGAGCAGCCCTGGCCCTGCATTTCCTGGAATGTGAGGTAACTGTCTTCCATGTAGCTCCAGGTGGGTCTTTATGGTCAGCCTTCTTGTTGGCCACCATCTCTATCTCCTTCACTTCTTCTTTCTTCTAGAGAAGGGCCTGGCAGTTGCCATCAACGTAGTCTTCGTGGGCCCTGATGGTGCATAGCTGGTGTACCTCCTCCTCGAGCTCCTGTACCCAGCCCTCCAGAGACTCCACTCGGGAGCATACCCCACAAGTGGGGTTGCCCCCACGCCCAGCTGCCAGCAGCCATGGCAGACAGCCCCCACAGTCCATGGCCAGGGGCTTCGTCTGGGTGGGGGCCAGAGCCATAGGCTCTGTCTGGGTGGGGATCTTGGCGGTGCCATGAAGCCTGTGGGCATGAGTCACCTCCACAGTTGAGAGCGAGTTTATGCCCCTCCTGGTCCCAGCAGCTCTTCTTCAGGCCTCAGGCTCCTCGCTCAGACCAGCACTTCAGGTGTCTTCCACGCACCCCTCTGCATAAACTTCTATACAAACTGCTGCACCCAAGTAGAGCTGCATCTGTTTGCACGTTCTGTTTGCGTGGCTCCACTCATGTGGCTCCCTGGTGGGCTCAGCTAAGTAGGGGCCCAGGTTGGGCATTCCACTCCATTGGTGCGTCCCGCCTGGGAGAGCCCCACATGCACACATGCATGCACATATACAGGCAACCCTCACCATTCGCGGGGGATACATTCTTGTATCCCCCACAAATGGCAAAATCCACAAATAAGGCACCGCATCCTTGAACGCCATTTGCGTTCATGAACTCAGTGCCCCCGGCGGCTGGTGGGGACACAGCTGCTGTGGCGGTGGTGGGAGCGCGGTGGCAGCGGCGGCAAGCACGGAGCTCCTGAGGAGCATCTTTAAGTGTATTTAAGAAGCGGATTTGGCATTCACCAATATTTGAAACCGCGAATGCTGAACCCGCAAATAGTGAGAGTTTCCTATACATGCTCACACACAGCCCCACCCCCTCTAAGCAACCCTGCACTTGCCCATCCCCTCTCCTGGCCCTGATTCCCTTACCTCCTTGCTCTATGCTGGGGGGTCAGCGGAGTCCGGTCCAGGTCCAGGTCTTCAGTTCCCGGGGGCACAACAGACGTTAACCTGTGCATCTTGTCTGAGGAGCAGGTCCGAACTGAGATGAATTTAGAATTGCAGTTAAAAATGGGATTAGGTTATGAAGTCAAGGTCTGAGCTTGTTGTGATCTGACCGTCTCTTTAGCCACCACCTGTGACATCTGCCAGAGTCTGCGGCTCTAGGATTGGCCTTCTTAGCCATCAACAGACTCATTTACAACCCTCACCTGTGGGAGTTATCATCGTCAACCATGAGGGATCAGTGATGCCAAAAACGTAGCTCAGATTTCTGGTTCTAACCAGTCTTTAGTTATAGATTCAGTTTTATAGCAGGGGTATCAAACTCATCTGGTCCTGTAAGCCATATGAGTGACATGGGTCTCGCCTGAAAGCTGGATCAGGCCCACAGACATGCTCTACATGTATGTGGGGCCAGTCTAGTGTAGTGCCACTTGCAGCATGTGCTGCACACTTCATGCATTGCACACCCTGGACAGGCCCTGCCTCCCACATGTAATGTGTGCTCCAGACCGACCCCACATACATATGTACCCTGGCCCAGACCAGCATACCATGCACAGTGCACACAAAACAGGCCCCACGTGCCACATGTGGGGCTGGCCTGGCGTTGGGTTCAGTGCATACAGCATACACATTGGTCAGGGACGTGCTGCATGTGGTGTGCAGGTTGAGTCCAAGACCCATGGGCAGCACTGCAGACTGGGTGATAAAGGTTCCCAGGACATATCTTTGACACCCCTGGTTTACTGCAGTGATGATTTTGCACCTCCAAACCTTGGGAGCAGGGAATGGCAGATGAGATGGGATATGTTATTGCTTGTTGTTGTGTATCTGAATCCAAGCTTCTATACAAATACAGTAAAATCTAACTAATTTTTTAGTCTAACTATTTTTTTAAGGGGTTTGGTCAGGATGACCAATTATTCATAAGTAACTGAGTAACAGTAGTTAGCCATTTTCAACTGTTGAGATACTTTTCATGTATTTTGCATGTTGTATTGAGAGACAGTACAGATCGATTGTTGATATTTATAATGGAGAAAAAGGCATGTTAAAAAAAACCTGAGTGCAAATAACACACACTCTGACATACTATTTTAATTTAATAACGCACAGTTTCTTTCTACAAATATCCAGAGGACTCACTGTATAAGAATTACATGATTATGATGAAGTATACTAATCAACACTTTTTCCTTGCACTCTTACCTATGCTCACCACCAAAATAGAAACTAGTTCTTCAATTGGTTGATCACCTGGGATCCTGGTTTTCTCTGATTAAAAACTGCAAATTCTCTGATGAAAAACCCAAATTCCGTGATAAAAATTAAAGCCCCCCCAGAGCCCCCCTCAGTGCTGCTGGTGCCCCGCACTCACCCCCACAGTCTCAACAGCCCTCCTGATGACCCTCACACCAGTCCCTGAAACCGACAGACATGCAGACACAGACACTGACACGGTGGCAGCGGGAGGTTTTGTAGGCAGCGGCCGTCATGGACGACCTGTGGGGCTGCCTGTGCCAGAGGTGACTGCCGCTGCCTACAAAACCTCCTACTGCCACCACAGAACTGTGCCTGGAGCTGTGATTTACATTGATTTAAATCAGTAGGATTGGGAAGGATTCAGTGTCCTGACTAATAAGACCATAGTGAGGAGTTGTCCTAGTGATTTAGTAACCTGAGTTTATTGCATCTCAAAAGAGACAGTTTTGAGAGGAAAACAATAAAAGGGAGGTAGCTCCACTAGCTTGTAGGTCCCCTAGGTTGGATGCTCTGATTTCTAGGCCTGACTGTAGCACAAGTTTACTGTCACTGAGTAAATCACTGATTTTGTAGGTTTGTCTACACTTGAGATTGTAATCTTGTAATCTAAAACATCTTGGGCTTTGATAGGCACTCTAGCCCTGGTAGCGCGCAGATCAGCACGGACTGATTTTACCTCCTGCCCTCCCCCTCCCCTGAAAAGTAGAATAGATTAGCTCACGCCAAGCTCTATGCTGCTACATCTAAGCTATTTCCTGTATCTGAGCTAGCTCATTTAAAGCTAGCATGAGTACCTCCACAATGCAGTGCAAACAGACCCATAGATTCACTCTCTGTGAAATAGAAATTATGACCTTTGTCCCTCCCTATAAAGGGCTTTCTCTTCTACAAATGGGAAGTGGTTGGCCTCGGTAACAACTTTTACAGAGTATTTTGTTTGAAAGGTGCAGTAAAATTTTACTTCATCTTTGGGCTCATGCTTGTATAGAAGTTGATCATATACTGTGCCTGTGCTCCTCCTGAAAGATAGGAGGAAGCTGCATCAACATCAGTCATTCTGTGTTGGTGCAACTAAATTTACCTCCTGGGAACGCTGCACAGAAAGAAATGTTTGAACGGCTTTGATCAAGTCTGTAAGGTTTAACTGGGTTGTGGTTGTATGGTCTTTTGGCGCTCTCTCGATCTAAACTGTAGGTGCAGAGCTATCTATCTCTCATAGATATCTGTTCATTCTCTAATTGGGCCTCTTAAGACTGAAGTGATCTTCCATCAGCTGCCTTCCCCCCTTGTGGATCTCAATCCTTTCTATCTTAAACCTTTAGCATCATCACCTACAAAACTCAAGTATATTTCACTTAAAATAATAGAACTAATAGTTAATAGACTTGGAATAGTAGGTTTGTATATCTAGAAATGAACACAGAACCATCATAACATGCACTTATTGGTTCTCTGGCCACTGGGTGGGTATACTGTACCCTGCTAGCTGGTGGGCTAGTTTGTCAGCCAGGTAGTGCTCCAGGTTGCTTTTGCTCAGGGCTTGTTTTTCATTACCTTAACCAGTCTTGCTGCCCCTCATGGTTGTGTCTTAGCCAATTTCTCCAGCATACCACCATCCATGGGCTTCCTCCCCAGCTGATTTCTGCTCCCCTTCCCAGACCCCCATATACTATGTCCAGGGATCCCCCTGCAGGTTTTTCATTGACCCCAGATCTCCCTTGCCTACTCCCCTACTAAGAGGCAGAAAGACTTGTATGTAATTTCATGTAGGATGCAGGCATGTGACTATAATTACATGTCCAAGCTTTAAACGCCTTGAAGCCTACAAGAGGCGCCTCAAGGCTAATGCTCAGTTTCATGTTTCAGTCCTCACCTGTCTTGTCCATTTGGGTCCTGACCCTGGGAACAGTTTCACATAGGCCTGTGCTTACATGGCACTCCCGTGAAGTTCAGAGAAACCTGTGTTACAACTTTAGGCTGTAAATCTTTCAGGGCAAGGGCTGTATCTTCTTATATATCTGTACAGCTCCTAGCATGCTGAATGCTGCTGATGTATAAATATGTAGCTAATAACTTTGCATATTTTTTGATGGCTGATATAGTCCAGAGGATGAGCGCGCTGATTAGCCAGGGTGCTGTGTATTTTTAATTGCTCTATAGGTGTATTGTCCCCTCCTGTGTGTTTAGATGTAAAAAAAAAAAGGCACAACTGGCCAGCAGTTTGTCAAAGGGCAAGAGATGATGTAATCGTTTCAACTGGGCAGAAGTCAAAAAGCAAACTTCTCAAACCAGGGGTGTCATCCATCCTGTGCAGCTCCCCACAGGTCCAGAAATTTGGCTATGGGGGAATGGTGGTAGAATCCCACCTGCAGCAATGGAGGAGTGGTAACAGTGCCAGAGTTATAGCTTTGGCTATTAACACTGCCACCATGCCCTTGCTGCCAGATTTCCAGACATGTGGGGAGCTCTGTGGGCTGAATGACATGGCGCCATGCACTGGACCATGCTGGTGCATAGGGTCTCTCAGTGCCTAAGTTTGGCATATGGGGTCAGGCCACCACTAGATCCAGTGTGCACACTTGGGCTAGCACCCTGCATTGCACCTGCAGACCAGCGCCATGCTGGATCTGGTCTGCGGCCTGGCTCCGTATCACGTATTCAGCCCTTGGAGCCAGCTAGGTTGAGTAACACTGTTCCAAACCAAACTCTTCCTTATTTTGAGGGTCATAGGGGAGGGTTTAAAATAGAAATCCCTGCATCTAGGCTGGTTTCTGTGATTTTGACTTTTTTAAAAAAACAGTTTTGGATCCAGCAAAATGTCTGCCTTCTGGTACTGGTTTTGACAAACAGGACTAGATTTAATTTTAAAAAAAGGTACAAATATCACTCTCCAAAAATTTGGGAGAACCGTTTGTAAGACTTTGGGCCAGCTGAACTCTAAATGCTTGGACTTTGGATCAGATTCTTATTGATAATATTTCTGGCATGTTCCCAACTTCAGTCTTCTGATGATTCAGCAGTTTCATCTGTTCTACATTAACTACGGGGCATCTTTTGTGGCTAAGGGGACCGTGAAAAAGGGGAGCTGTAATTGTGTGCAGCCAGTGCTATGCTCAGATTTGGTTTTATTACCTTCCTGTTTAGAGGTGAGGACAGAGTAAACAAAAACTGTATTATTGGGCACTACAGGGAGACTGTTATATTGAGTAACACTCCAAATAGTTGGTTTTAATCTATTTTCATCCCTAGCATATGCCTTTGCCTTTGGAAAACCAGTTACAAACTGTTGCTGGATGTTTTGTAGCCATAAGTTTAGTGTCTCCTCTCCACAGAAGCTGAGTATGTGGGGGCCCAAGGGCCCTGGGTCCCCTTGGAAAGAGGGCTGTCACCTGAAATGCATAAAACTTTCCACATATCCATCATCTTGGTTCCCAGCCCCCACCCCCTGGATAAAAATGAAAGTTGGTACCTATGTCTTTCTCTGTCTGTCTCTCTTCTTCCTAGGGGTTTTTCCTTCTACTTCTGCATAGATTTTGGTGAGGTGACATCTGTTTGTTTTTCCTTTGACAGGACCCTTCAGACGTCTTGGAGCACTGAGGAGTTTCCTTTGACTACAGGAACAGCTATGCCTTGACCCTCTGGGCAGGTAGGCTATGAGGGACATTATGGGGGCTAAACCATTACCTGGTGCAAGCCCTTTCTAAACGTTAGGTTCACTTGGTCATGCACTGTCCGTTGTTTCAGCTGAGGAAGACCCTGAAAGCAGAATACCATGAATTGCATCAGTGATTCTCCACAGTTGGTCTGTAGAGGATACTGTTGTGTGGTATAAAGCATTCCTCCATCGGAGCTGAGCTCACAGCCTTTGCCTCACTCTCATGTGCTGAGAAATGAGAGGTCAGAAATCAAACACAGGTCTCCTCCAGAGCTGTCTTACCACAAGGCCACAACTTGGTCAGTACCATGCGTTTTAAAAGCAGCATTACAAATAGTTCAGATGGGATGCAGGAATCTGACTAGGACATAAAAGGGAAATGGGGAAACTATCTATGTTAGCTAAGGCAACTGTCAGTGATCTTTACTAACTTGACAATGCTTTATTCTATTTTAAAAATAAGAAACTAACACCTAGGAAAGCTGGTGGAAGAGGCAGCTCTGTGTGAAGCACAAATGGGCAGTGACCATGCAGCCTAAATTCTGCCCTTGGTTACATCTGTGTAACTATTGACAACCAAAATAGCCAGAATGGTTGCAGTGGGAAGAGCTGTGGCAGGCACACAAGGTGTCTCTCTACAGCTTCAGAAGCAGAAGTACCAGCTTTGTGGTTACACACAGTCACAGGTAGGTACCTGGCAGTTTAGACTACCTAAGGCAAAGGCAGCCAGATGTGATGCCACTCACACCCAGCCCTGGCACGCTATTGACTACAGGAACTGCTATGCTTTAGCAATGCTAGTCCTCTGGGCAGGTAGGCTATCAGGGACATTATGGGGGCCAAACCATTACCTGTTGTGATCTAATGGAGTTAAACTTGGATTTAATGTTTATTTTTATAGAGCACACGAAGTTCACTAGAAGCCATCAGACCATTTCCAGTATATCTTACTAGTAGAGATAGAGGAGGAATGATGTTTAACCAGGCACCTGGGGTTTCTTGTGATCCTTTCAAGGGTGCCACAGGGTGTCACACACTGTTAGCACTGTTCAATGTGCATACATGATTTACAAGACAAACTCAGGGATTTCAAATAGGAATTCATAATGTTAAAAACAGTCTGACCTGTTATGGTCTTTCTGACTTCTTTGCAGCAGAAGATTTGCTCGAATGTTTCCACTAAGGAAATGAGTGAAAAATAAGAGTTGGCATTTTCCAAGGGGTTTAGTGAGGAGTGTTTTGAGTTGAAAAGGTTAAAAGCCACTGGGTTAGAGTGCTGTTATAGCCATGATAGCCCAGGAAATGTCCCAAAAGTGAGGGTTTTTTTGTGATGGCTTTTATTGAATTGATTGTACAGCTAGGGGAGAGGTTGATCCAACAAATATATCACAAAAAACCCTTGCCTCTCAGATAACTTAATATATATTTCCTACCAAAAAAAAGCATTTTAGAAGACTACTATTAAGGTTGCAAAGTCAAGCATTTAAAAATAAGGAGATGCCAGACTTCAGATTGCCTGAGCATCCATAATATGACCCCCTACTGTACATTATGATAGTGTCTTTAATTACATAATTATATACGATCTCTACACAGGACCTTTGTCTCATTCATTGCACAGGATGCATGGTGTGAAATTACTGATGAGTTATTCAGTATTTTGTTTCTCATTGTTCATCATGTTGCCCATATTTTATCTACTGCCAACTATTTGAACCATGCTCTGCAGACAAAATTATTCCTTTTCTCATAGACCAAGGGTAGGCAATGTTTTTTTTGGCTGGAGTGCCGAAAAAACCATAATGTCTACCTTGAAAGGTGCCAGAGTGCTGGCATATCAGAAAAACAAAATAAGGGTGGAGGAGTACATAGCAGGACACACTGCATATTAGTGTTATAAGGTCTCTCTCTCTATATATAATGAAACTATTGTTGTATGTAAAGTAAATACTGGGGCCAGGGCCCACTGGCAGTGCGGGGCTGGGGCCAGGCCTACCGGTAGCATTGCAATGGGGCTGGGGCTGTTGGCAGCACTGGGATGGGGCCAGAGCCCCGGCTCATCCCCATGCTGCCGGTGGCCCCAGCCCAGCAGCAGCACTGGGCCAGGGCTTGCAGCAGCGGCACCAGTGGCCTGCCAGCAGCACGTGGCTTGGCTCGCCGGCAGTGGCGGGTTGGGCCTGGGCCCCACATCTCGGCGCTGCTGATGGCCCTGGCCTGGAACTGGGCTGGGGCCTGTGTTGGTGCTGGCCGGGGCCGGTGCTGTTGATGGCCCTGGCCCAGCGGTGGTACTAGGCTGGGGTGGGTGGCTGCGTTGGTGTCGGTCAGGGCGAGGCCTGCTGGCAGCACGTGGCTGGGCCCAGGCCCGGGGCCCACAGCAACAGTGGGGTTGGGCCCGGGGCCTGCGGTGACAGTGGGGCCGGGTGCCAGATCTGGACTGGGGGCCGGGGGACAGGGGGGCCAGACCCGGGCCTGGGGCCCGCGGCGATGGTGGGGCCGGGCCTGTCTGCATCAGGGCTGGGCCCGGGGCCAACTGCAGTGGTGGTGCCAGCTGAGGCCTGCTGGCGGCATGTGGCTGGTAGCATGGGGCCGGGGTTGGAGACGGTGGTGGTGCCGGGCTAGGGTTGGGGCCGGGGGCTTTTACCTTGCTGGGGTTGGTGGTGCAGTCAGGTTGTTCTGGGGCTGGGGTTGGCAGCAGCACAAGGCTGTTCCCGGGCAGTCACATGCTGCTCGATCTGGGCACACCTCTTCCCGCCCCTTGGGGCGGGAAGCAGCCTGCGTGCCACCAAAACCCATGCCACGTACCACCTTCGGCACACGTGCCATAGGTTGCTGACCCCTGTCATAGACTTTGCTATGATGCTTCCATCTCCAGTCTCCAAGCACTTCACAAACATTAATTCATGTATTATCACAAAGATCTGGCAAAGTCAGAGGGTGAGATTATTCCCAATTTTTTAACAGTGGGAGGTGAGGCACAGAGAGACCAGATGACTCTTTACTGCTTTTGTACCGTGCTGGTCCAGCTTTTATCCCATTTGCTTTTGAGTCAGATGGGTTGCTCCTCCATGCTGAACAGAGAGACTCTCTTGTGCCCAGCTCACCCTGGTCCACACCGTATGAGAGTAACAAGGATAGGGGATGTCTTTCTCAACCCCTGTACCCCTGAGCTGGAGCATGTGCTCAGTTGCCCTGTGTGGACTATGCATACACACTCTTTTTATGTGCCACAGCTGTGAGGGGCTCAAGTATGGGCTGGGTGGATGGACTCTTTGGATATTTTGGCTGCTGAAAATGAAGTCCAGTTTTCCAAAGATTTAGATGTTGGCCAAGTTTGGGTATTTTTTCACTGGGAGATCAAAAGGTGCTTCCCTGCTAGAATTCAAGCCACTGAACCAGAGATGGGGATACCAGAACATTTCAAAGAAAAGTTCTCAGAATATCTTAACATGGGCAAAACAAAGTATTATTTCCTAGCCTAGTTCTCTGAAATGCGTTGAACCATTTTGGCTAAAAATTTCCAAATATTTTCAGACTCTGCCATACCACACTATAGAAAATGTCAGCCTAAAGAGTAAAGTTTCACAGAGTTACAAGCAGGTGAAAACAAAGTCTTGCAATGAGGAGTAATTGGCAATCTGAATAACATGCAGTGCTACCACCCCTGCCTATCATGTATCATTCTTTATGTTAGATCAACCTAATGAACAGAATTACAGCAAGGTTTATTTGGCCCTTTTAAACAACGTTGTTTGTAATACCAAGTGTATCTGCTCAGAATACAATTTTTTTTCTGCTAAAAATAAATGTGAATAAACAAGACTGACTTGTGCATTTAAATTGCACGTGTTAAGTGCATTGCACTGTTTAATGTAAATACATCCTAGAAAAGATGTCTTTGGCCTTATCTGGAAGCAGGAAGTTCATATCTGATTTGTCTTGTAGATAGAAATAGTTCTGCTAAAATCAAAGGGACACAACACATGCTAAGTAAGTTTCTTGACTACATCTATTGTGTAAACTGAGTTACACTAACAGCACCTAGGCATTCAGCACAACTTAATTTGCATAACAGGCAAATCTTACAAACAGTGTACATACTGTGTCCTCACCAATTAAGCTTCCTTTTTTGTCTTTTGGTCTTCTTCGTTGGTTGTTCATAAAAAGAAGGAAGTTTTTCCCCTCCACCCTTGGTGTTACAAAGACAAGCTGCTAATGAAGGAGTGATGAATGGTCTGATTGTGTTACTGTTTGTATAGTTTTACCTTCATTTGCATCAGTACCAGGCACAGATCCCAAGACTCATTTTTCAGTTTTTGGTGCTCTTCTACATCCCCCACCCCTGGCTCCACTGGACTCAAACAAACACATTAATTATGAGATTCAGGAACACAGAATAAGATTATTTCCTTTCTCTTCCCACAATACTACATGAAAATATAGATCATTAGATCTCCCCTGTCTGAAATTACAGGTTGGTTTTTACGCTCTGATACCTGTTGGAGAATACATTCATCTCCATGTCTTTTCTTGGCAGTATTTAATGCGTCATATCAACATTTGCATCCACTTACTGTTCCAAGGAATAGAACCATTATTTATTACCTATTTCCATCAGTGCCTGCTCTATGTATGGTACTGCAGAAAAACAGAAAAGACCACACAGTCCCTGCCTCAAGAACTCACAGAGAAAAAGCCAAAAAGATGCAAAGCTTTGGTGCACAGGATCACACTACAGTGCAAACTGTCTTTGCTAAGGCAATCTCTTCGAAGCAGCAAATGAGCTTCTACCTTCTCCAGCTTGTAGTTCACAAGCCACTCATCATTTCTGGAGCTCTCTCTGGTTCTTCCCATTTTTTCTGTCATTTGAATTTTTATCAAGCATCAAAAAATAACAGTTTTTAAAAAAAGCAAAGCAAAGAATGCAGTTCTTTGTTTTCTGTATTTGCTGGGGAACAAGCCTCACTTCATTGAATGCCAGGGAGAGGATAATGCAATTGCCCATTAGGCTTGTTTGCATCTTTTTCCAGGATGACAGCTTAAGTCTGCTAGCTACAGATGGCCTTTGAAAACTGACAACACTTGCTGTTATGCCAGTGTATGACTTCATCGATGTGACTCTGCATGTGACTGCAGCTTTCTTCCTCTTCTGCTTACAGAGACTGTTTCACAGTCTCCAATTCACTGGCACAAGAATAACAAGAGGGTCGCTTTGCATAAAGGAATAAACAGCTTGAAATTGCTCTGCTGCTTGTAGGAAACATTCGAAGGAGTAAAAGCATGTTGCTAAAATGTGTTTGTTTGGGTTTCTTACCCCCCAATTTGAAGTTAACTTGGATGAACCTAATGCATCTTTGTAACTGGAATGCTGTTTAAATTTGACTTGTTCATTTCAGTCTGTCTGTGTACGATTTTCTACAGTGCCCAGTACTTATCTGAGTGCTTTCCATTAGATCTGCATGAGTGAATTCCCAGTGTACTTCATGGAGTTCTTTGTTCTTCTTTTCCCCTTCATTATAGGAAGTACTACCTTAGGCACATACATAGAAACCGTGTAACAGCAGTTCTTGGTCTTGCTAGACTCTAGGCACCCACTGGAAAATGCCAGCTCTTAGCTTTCACTTGTTTTTTGACTACAGAAAAATAATAGAGCAATTTTTCTGTTGCAAAGAGCTCAGAAAGGCCACAACAGGTGAGAATGTTTTTGACCCTAGGGATTCCTGTGTGAAATCTCTGGTTTTATCTTGTGAATCATGTAGGAGTTTGCACACTTAACCATGCTAATATTGTGTGGCCTCCTGCAGCTGAGAATCGCTGCTTTATAAAAATACATTATTCTGCTGAAGACAGCAAGCTTTCTCAGAGGAGGTTCTTGCCCTATAGAGCCAGCCACTGTATTAATCAAATCTCCTGTGGAAGTTTGTTCTGCAGCTGAACACACTTGATAAAGAAATGTTTTATTAGCATCACTCAATACAGTTTGCTCCCATACAGTGGTCTCAGACAGACAGGGTTGTATGTGGGCCAGCGGTACTGCATGTTTTTAAAATTTCCCAGCTCTTCTGGACAGTTTTCTGTGCCTTATTGCTTTATATGCCTTATAAAGCTTTAAATGCCTGAGTTTTCATTTGTATATTGGGTGTCTGCTACTGACTGAATTATTTTGGAATATTTCAGCCAAAAGATTTCAGCTATTTCAAAGAAGGCAAGGGCTCAAAGCAAAGGCGATTTGGGTCACTGGTACGGCTACAAGCTCCTGCAGATGCAGCAGCTACAGCATGACAGCTGCTTCTCCATGTTAAAAACACTTAGACCTTTTCTTTAGAAGGCTCTTTTGTGTCCCCATGCTTTGGAGTAGGCACTTGACATTTAACAAAAAGTAACAGGTCAGGGCTGTTTCTTTTGCCATCTTGGTGAAAATCCACCCACATTTGGCCAAGTTATAAACATTTGAAAAATCCCAGTTTACACATGCTGAGTTGAGATATACTAGAGCTCCCAGCTAGAATCTCTGAAGAGCTGTCTTCTTTGAGCATGATCACACCTTTTGCAGCTCCTTTGGGTAATCCAGATGGTACACGTACCTTTCCCACAGAGCAACTGGAGCTTTCTCCAGACTGGGGCTATAGGTGAAACCAGACTTCCCCTGTAGTACCTGCTCTTAGCTGTTCCTGGTGGTTGGGCTAGATCTGGGAATAGAGATGGAGACTTTCTAGGTGAGGAAGATGGTTGCTGAAGGAGGAACAAGTACAGGTTTCCCTCACTTTATATTGTACACTTGTTCTTGGAAAACGGCACATAACTTGAATTTGCATAAAGGGAACTTACTTTACAATGCAACAAATAGGGATACGTTCCAAGACCTTGACTGTACTGACCCCCAGACCCATTTCTACCACTTCTACAAGACAATTTCGGTATTCCCCAACAGCAGACAGTACGCACAAGCACAGGGTGGTGGTGAATGTTACCATAATGAGGATGGCAGCTACAGAAACACGTATTGCAGACAATGAGCGAGGAGCACAGAACCACACAGGAGGCTATATTTTGGTGCACATCACTCCAACATTACACTGCACAAAGCAGCTGACTGCAGGCTTCCATCACACCAGTCGCATAAGAGTGAATTTACCTCGCATATAACTAATTTTTGGTATTAAAGGGTCATTGCATAAGAGCAAATTTGCACATACAGAACCCGCATAAAGCGAGGGAAACCTGTAAAGGGACAGAGGTGGTGCTGGAGCTTGGAGAGGTTAGAAGGGACATGGTGAAACAGGTTGTGGAGAATAAGTATGAGAATTTGAGCTCACTGGAAAACATGTCCCTTCAGAGCCTGAAAGGGAACCCATATTTCCAAAGTCTCTTTATTCCTCTGCTCCCATAGTATTTATCCTTTTTGTATTTATCAACATGGAGGATGACAAGCTGTTGCTGCTGTTGTCAGTCCATTAGAACAAGTGGCAGATGCAGCACAGCACTCAAAAGTTAGGGAATGGCATAATTAAGTTTTGCCTATGCACCCTTAATTTGGCTACCTTGAGAACACACACACGTGTATATGTGTGTATGTCTGTGTGTGTGAAATATGTATACTATGTACATACAAATAAGATGATAGTCTTTACATACTACTGTTTTTTTCCCCACGGGACCTTTACCTCATATTGTACAAGCTGGACAGTGGCCACTTAATGAGCAGATAAGTCGATACTGTTTTGTTCTCATTGTTTATATGTGGCTTACTGCTTTATTTAATGTACCCTGCCTTGGAGGCAAAATTATTGATTTCCTTCTGGGCTTTTCTGTAGCATTCATCGCTAGAGTGAGTGCCTCATAAATATTAATAAACTGATTCTTTTCACAGTGCCTTTGTTTGTTGAGGGAGTATTATCATTTCCCTTTTAATATCAGAACAGAGGTGCATAAAGATTAAGGACAAGATTATTCACTAGTTTTGGGGGACCAGCTGCCATACCTAAGGACATGAGTTGTCAGAGTAGCTTGCCTTATGTAGCACTTCATGTCCTAGGCACAGCTCTCATTCATTCGGTTGCAGTGTGAGTGCTCAGCACTACTTCCAGCTTGGCCTCATGGTCTGGAGCTGGTGAGTCAGAACCTGGGAACGCACACTGAGGGTACAGGCCAAGCATAGATTTGCAGCAGCTTCAAGGCAGGTGGAGGGGAGCTGCTGCTCTAAAGTGCACAGCAGCTGTCATGCTGTAGCTGCTGCATCTGCAGGAGCTTGTAGCCGTACCAATGACCCAAATCGCCTTTGCTTTGAGCTTGGCTACAGCAGGGTTAAAGTCGGAGCACTTTCACCACTATGGAATTGCTACAGGCTCACACAGAGGTAATATTTGTTATGTAAGAGCTGTAGGATGGTTCCCCCTGAAGCTGCATATTTTTGAATATGTTTGTCCATACCCCTGAGTGATAGCTTGTGAAGGGTTTAGTTTAAGTGATATGCCTAGCATCACATGAGCAGAGGCAGGGATAGGACCCAATCCATCACAACAGCCTTTACCTGCCTCAGCATAAGCACATTCTTTCTTTTTGTGCAGTGCCAGGCCTCGTTCACTTCATGCCTTCCAACTTTCACCAGGTCCCAGCAAAAACACCCTTTTTCACTGCAAAACCCTGATTCAGTCACAGATTGGGTGGAAAGAATAGGATACAGCTATCTCCAAAGTAACTAAAGCTGATATCTTAATGTGTGCACACTACCAGGAGGCTGAATTAAGGTTGCAGAGGCAGCCTTATTTCTGGCACTTTCTAACTTTAGACTGCTTGACTTTGCAACCCTCATGTTCTTTTGTGCTAAGTTGGTGAATGTGCATGTGTAATAGATGATTCATGGGAGGGAAAACTGAGGAATGTGACAATAGATGACATGCAGGCACAAATCTTAGTAGCTTTTGAAAATCCTCCCTGCAGTCTCTAACCATTGTTATTAGCAGGGTTTTCCATTTGCTGCGAAAAAACACGAATTTTCTCGTTTTAAGGAGAAAGATTACAGATTTTCTCTTTTAAAGGAGAAAAACACGGATTTTCCTCCTTTAAAGGAGAAAAATACAGGAAACTGCAGGTTTCCTCTTGCAGGCTGTCAGTCTTCCAGCCTATGAGGAGCTGCTTGGCACTGGGGGGAGTGAAGGAGAGCAATTGGAGGCAGGAGGCACCATATATGTGCACATGCACACATGCATGTGACCAACAGCATACAGGGCCAGCGGTCTGCAGGTTGGGAGTGAGGGGCATCAGCAGGGCCAGGGGGCTGTGGGTTGGGAGTGGCAGGCTCTGGCAGGGATGGGGGGCTGCCAGTTGGGAATGAGGGGCATCAGCAAGGGCTGCTCAGTGCCACAAAGCAGCAAAGGGACAGCCACAGCTGCACCCACATTCTGGTGAATGCAAGAGGCGGGGGAGCTCTGATTCTCCATGATTAAAAAAAAATAGACACCAAAATATACAGGTATTTAGAATGTATTTATTATAATGATTCAGGCATTGGTAGGCTTCCAAATTGCTTTAAAATGGTAAACATATCAATAAAACTGTTCAACTGATACCTACATATATATAGTGGTGTTTCATTTTGATTGAAGAAAATTGGGGTTTTTTAATCAGAGAATTTGGGATTTTTTTTGTAAATCGGAGCATTTTGGATTTTTTAACAGAAAAAATCAGGATCCCTGCTGATTAGAAGGGCAATGTTTGTACATGCCAATCCCAGGATGTGTCTGTTCCAGGATAAACACAGGCACAACTTATCCAGGGACAACTGCAATGTCTGTTCCTAGCTTAAAAATACTTTTTTTATGCATAACAGGTCAAAGGGACACACAGCAGACCAACAAACTTGAAAAGGGGTGGGTGACCCCAAAACATTTGAGAACCGTTGCTATGAACAAAAGCAGGCAAGAAACATCTCTATTCATAACTGAATTGAGAATCTGGTACAGAATGCTTTTTTTAATTATATTTTTTACTTATCCTCTATAGACCATCATGCTAACACGCCAAAAATTCACATTATAAAGAGTGGTTCTTGACCACAGATCAAACTAGGTTTTATTCACTGTGTGCATTAAACATGTTACCAGTCTGACTCATGGCTTCTAGCTGCAGCCAGGTCCCAAGGGTGGTGTCTGAGAAGCTTTGTCCAAGTGGAATTTCTAGGAGACATTGTGACCATCGAGAGCAGGAGCAGCCTACGCAGGTGACTGGGACTAAGATTGGTTAAGCAAAGAGAATGAGTGGGACAAAGACATGGGTCTGGTCTAGTTCTGGGTGTGGCAAAGGTAGGGTGTGATGGGGCACAATGGGTCAAGTTTGGGTGCAATGGGCAGAAAACTCTGCACCCACTGGATACATCTACACTTGTGCTTTAACGTGCATAATGAACGTTGAAGTGTTACAAGAAAACCATGCTCTTTAGCCAATGTGTATTAAAATAGGCTAATGCACATTTTTCTAATACTTCACAATGGAGGTACTAGATTTAATGCACATTACTTAAAGTGCATTAATGAACTTGTAGACACACCCACGCATGCTTCCCTCGGGAGCCTGGAATAGTACCCAAGATTTCTGAATCTCAGTGTAGCAGGGCACTAAGGAGCCTGCTACTTTGAGAGCAGAGATAAGGACCTAGGTGCGGGTTGCTGGGACAACCGGTTAATGAGGATAGTGACTCGCACCTGCCTGGTCAGCTGACCAGAAGGGGCAGGGCCTGGTGCCTATATAAATCACAAGCCTGAGACCAGGGGGGAGTTGGCTGCTGGCTGCCAAGGGGGAAGGAGCTCTGCCTAAGTAAGTGAAGAGGAGAGGCTGGACTGCACGAGCAGGCTGATACTGGGGGAGAGATGGAGCACCCTTGGGGTGGCTCGAATGATGGACAGCTAAGCGGTTAGAATTTATGTTATAGCCCAGGGGCTTATGTTTTGTCTTTGCTGTTTACACAGGAGGTGGGAACCCAAGCCCCAGAGAGGGGGCACCAAGCGCCCAGGGAGGTGCAGAGAGAGAGACAGGGCTGCAGAGAGCCCAAGCACCCAGGGAGGCGCAGAGAGAGAGACCGAACAGCATCAGTTACATCTGCGAGGCTTGGGGCATGGTAAAAGGGTGGTTGGAGCTGCGCATAGCCCATGAGGCCGGGATGCACTGAGACACGCCCATTACTGATCGGGGCCAGGGTACAGCAGAAAACTGTGTCCAAGAGGATGGATAGGCAGCCTCCCTATTATACGATAACATCAAAGACGTGGCGGGTGAGACTTGAGGGTGCTTTGAGGCAAACTTGGCATGGTAAGGGGGCACTAGGAGAGATCATGGCCACCCCTAGGACGCTGTCCCGTTACACTCAGCATTCCAACACTGTGAGCCAGTGCTGGAAAGACCCACTCGCTTGGCTCAGCGTCAGCCTTTGGGATGGGGTTCCATGGCAGAAGAAGTCGTATGAGAGGATTCCATGATTTTAGGAAGTTTGAAAACAGAAGTTGATAGAAGTTTCTTCTTCTCCTTGTGTGTCTGCACCACATAGATTATAACCTGTCATTATGATCAGTTACTTTTGTTAGCTCAAATGGTCAACATCTGCATGCTGGATCTAAAGGTTGCAAAGATGCTGATGGACCTGTATGTATGCCAGTATGATGTCAACATTCTGGGTTTTTGTATTTCTCCAGTCTGCCTTTCTTAAAACTTCGTAAAATAAATGCACAGAAAAAATGACATGGAAAGCGCATTAGTAACATGTTGAAGTTGAGCACTCGTATGGAGCAATTCCTGACTCTTCTGGTACAAATTATATGATTACATACTGTTTTGCAGGTGAATTAGGCTTGTGTTGTAAAGAAGGCTTTTGTCTGTTAGAGTCTTGCCTCATTTGATTCAGGAGTGGGAAGAGGCATGACAAATGAGGAAGGAAATTTCAGGAAGATGAAGAAGGCTGCCATTATCAAGAAGGGTGAGTTGGTTTCTATCCTGGCCTCTGCCAGAGAGTGTTTGTTTTATGCTATGCAAATCACCTAACCAAGCTTTTTTTTTTTTTTTTTCAGGGGGCCACTCTGTGTTTCTCATTTTTGGGGG
>NW_017728975.1:417899-428415 GCF_001723915.1 Gavialis gangeticus
GGCCACTCTGTGTTTCTCATTTTTGGGGGCTGAGCCTCATGTTTGATTTGCAGAATAGCTGAGTATTCACAACTACAACTAGAGTCAATGGAATAGGTGCTTGAAAATATAAAATATGTATATTAAGTGCTCTGAAAAATCAAATCCTGGGTGCATTGAATTTGGCACTCTAAATCAGTGGATATGTTACCATCAGCCTCTGTGCCTCGCAGCTTCCATTTATAAAATGTGGTTAATGCTGCCTTGCTTCATAGCATGTTATATAGATGGACTTATTAATGTAAAGGGCTTAGATATGGTGGTGATACATAGCATAGAAAAAGTCACATGGAAATTAAAATTTCCTTTCTAAAGTCCAGTTCAAATAGAAAACAGTAAATAAGGCATGGGACCGTGCATTGAATAACAATAAGAAAGCAGAGCACTGAATAGTTGCTCATCAACAGAACACCATCCATTCTGCTCATTGGATGTGGCAAGAGATGCATGGAAAATAGGATGCAATTATGTAGTTAAAGAAATTGTCATCATGCAAACAGACACAGGGCTGAATTAAGGAGAACTTGATTTTTGCAAGCAGCATGTTTTGGTTTTTTTTCAAATGTAGTTTCATGTGTATAATTTAATTTAAATTGCTGAGACTTGCTGATGACAACAAAACTTATTGGTGACATGCATCACCAAATACTGGTTTCCTTTCTGCTGACTCTTGAACTACCCGGTGTGCTTCCCCCTGAGTCATCATGCTGTAGTAGACTGAGTCTCTAATGCTTCCATTTCTTCACTGGGCTGAGGTCCACAGATCCATTACACAGTGTTTCTCAGCCCATGGGCCACAACCCAAAAGAAGGTTGCAAGAATATATAAAAGGGTTGTGGACAAATTTTAAAAATGGGTTCTCCCAGGTGTGGGGCAGGGGCTGGGTGTGTTGGGTTATGGGGGTGGAGAAGAGGCAAGCCGCTTCTTGCAGGTGGAAACTCTGCCAGCCTTCAAGGGAAAAGCCATGGTTCGCCATGTTCTTTTATTTTTAAAAGAATCCATTTGTAGCCTGGGTACACCCAGGGGATGTGCCCTGTCCTCCGATGACAGTGGTGATGGTCAGGCAGGGTGCTGAGGAAGGGGTCAGCTACTAGAGAGACTTTCCTCCCCTCTCTATAGAGACTAGGCTGAAACCAAGTACTTAACTATGTACAATTTATTACAAGAATAAATACAGACACTTAATAGAATATTTACAAGGCTTAACATATAATACTATAACATATAATACTATAACTATAACTTAACATATAATACTATATATAATATTCCACAATTCACATATAATACCAAATATGAACCAAATAACTTACAATCTATGTAACACAATTAACACATAGGAATATTAATGTATATAACCCAAGCTAATTAACAATAATATTTCTTTAAACCTTCACAAATAACAATACCAATATACACATTGAGGCATTAAAATACATAAACCATATAACGCCCCCTTAAAGAATAGCCCAAGCTATATAGCCCTTAACACAACAACCTCAAAATAGAGGGTGCACTCAGCACCTCCCCGAGGGGTTTTCCTGAAGCCTCTCCCCTTTAGGGCCCTGGGATGTGGACACGCCCCTCCCGCAATGGAGGGTGGAGGTGGCAGACCCTCCTCATTCGTGTTGGCCTCCCCTGCGGGGCCAGCTTCCCCAGTAACTCATGTTTCCTCTCTGGAGAAGTCAAGGCTCATCCCCTGGTGGCTGATTCTGCAAGAGCCTCTTCCTAGTGGCGCCTTTGGCTCTTCTCTATGGCCCGGCACCCTGCACTGGTTGCCCAGGGGTCTCTCTCTTGCAGGCTCCAACTCCCCGGTCTCACACCGGGGGTTCTCCCCTTTCCCGGGCCTGGCTCTGGGCACTGGGGCTCTTTTAGTTAAAGGTGGAGCCTCACTGCGGTGTTCCAGTCACTTGGCCTAGGGCCAGGGCTAACATGAGGAGCCGTGAGGTGCTTCCAAGGTGGTTCTCCGTGCTCTGACCCGCACACTGGGTGAGGCCTGAGTAGTCACGAGCTGCTTCCAGGGCTACCTCTCCATGTGCCAATCTGCACACCGACTACCCAGCTGCTTGCCGGGTTCGCAGGCTCAAGCCTCCTCGAGCGGCCCCTAGAGCCTGATCCCCATGTGCCAATTCACGCACCACTGAAGCTCAAGCAGGGTCCCGAGGATGGCCATCTCTGGAGCTCATCTCTCCTCGCTGTCCCTTGTCGTCTCCCCCCCAGCGTGCCTAACATGCTCCCCTTTTATACTCTTCATGGGCTCTTCCCCCGAAGTTCCCCGGACCTGGCTGGTTCAGTTCCAGTTCAGGTCCAGCTGCTCTTTGTCCCCTCCTTTTGGAAAAGGGTGTGGCATTGCTTCCCTTGTGCTGCCTCCGGATTGGTGGCTGGGCTCCACCAATCAAACAGCAGACCCTTGATCCTGGGACTCAACCCAAGCCCCCAAAAGGTAAGCCTGCGACACATTTTTAAAGTTTGTTGATCTATTTTTAAAGTTTTGCAATCCTTTCATATATTCTTGTGACCCACTTTTTGGGTTGTGACCCACAGGATGAGAAACACTACTTTACAGAAAGCCAAGTCCAGGCAAGCACTGGCTTACCCATCCCCTTTAGCATGAAAAACTGTTTGGGCATGAAAACTCCTGGCAAACCATGAAAACATCAGGCCAACCTAAATAAATAGATAAATGTGATCAGTTGTTTGTAAGGTGAGTGTGACAGGGCCCCTTCAGTCTGCATTACAGGGAAGGAGGGAACAGGGAGGAACCAGGGAGACTGGTGTCCACACCCCTAGAAGCAGTATAAGAGGAGAGCCCGAGTAGCAAGGCAGGCAGAAGGGCTCTGGCTGTGGAAAAGGCAAGAGCTCAGGCTGCAGCAAGCTGCAAGAAGAGATCCAGGAGGATGGGGGTAAGTGTGCAGGAAATAGAGGGAGACCTGATAAGCCCCAGAGAAGGTCAGCTGGGTGTTGGGCCTATTCACAAGGACTTAGAGATATGATTAGCCTGGGGGAGAAGAACCCAGAAGACTTACCAGAATAAGTAATGATCAAACCTAAGCGGTGACAGACTAGAGGGACCAGCAAAAGCCTCAAACCCTGTCAAACTAGACATTCCTTCTGTCTAGCTACTTGATCGCTGAGTAAAATCAAGACATGACAGGTAAGATTAACATGTACACCTATGGGGAAGGGCTGGTGAGGGTGCAGCAGGAAATGCAAGCAGCAGCACTCTGGAAGGTAGAGGAAGGTGTGAACTGCTAGGGTGAGTACCAGCACCTCATTTCAAAAGCAGTGCTAATGAGGTTGATCAGTATAGCAAGTATGATCCCTCTGCACCTAACAGACTCAGGCCAAAGACTTCTTGTGGGAAGTGATTGGGGAATACAGATCTGTTTTATGTAGTTATCTGGGATTTAGTTCCTGAGATCAGATGTCTGGAAAAGGGGAACTGATTTTTCCCTAGTGTTACAGTGAAGCTTTATGGAAAGCTGAGGCTCTTTGGAGTCATCAGAAAAGCTGATTTATAGTTCTGGCTCCTGCCAGACACTACAGAAATGATATATGTCAAGCAATAAATTGAAGCTGTCCTGGAAGTACAACAGGAGCAAATAACCACTTTGCAAATAATAGCTGGAGCCTAAGCAATGTGATGCAAAGTCAGTAGCTGTTCTTAATTGCTTCAGAGCTATCCTAGTCATGGCAAGATTATCATTATCACTTGTTCAGCATATTGGTTCAGGACCTTTGGAGTCATTGGGGAGATATAGGACCAGCAATGTGATCTTGTGGCAAATGCACCAAGTCCAGATCTGGATGTCCTCTTGGCAGAGCACAGTTGACTTGGCTTCCATCTGTTCATAAAAAAAACATAGCTACAGTTCTGATTGACCTGTCTTGGAAGGTCTGTACTATTTCTTGGGAGAAGCGGATCTAGCCCTGGATGGGGGAATGTGAAAGGTCATAGTTACTGGCTTGTGCTTGTGGAGTTATATATTCTAGAGCTCACAATGGGCCCAAATGGAGAGGTACATGGACTGGTGGACACTGAGTAGGATTCTGGGGGACTTCTTTAATGAAACTCAGGCATTTTCCTACCGAGAGAGAAGTCCTTAAAGTTCCTTTTGGATTCTCATTTAAACGAAGAAGAGTGGGGAGGAGACGAGCTCATACTGCCCACAGATAGGCTAAAAAGAAATACATCTCCAAAGGGCACTATGTCCCCTTCTGGATATGAGTGTACTGTAGCGTTCCCCTTACTCTGGAGGATGGAGTACCTCCAATTCTTTTTGGTCTCAGTGATGGGTGGTAGCCAGTGCTACCTTCCCCCTGTCTAGCCAGGCCTATAGCTCAGTTACACAGAACAGTATGTACTCTACCAGGAGGAGGTCAGTGGAAGAAGCTAAGTTCACTGGTTTAGTTGGTACAAGAGACTGATCTCTCTCTTTTTCTTTTATCCTGCAATGACTGTAGAGATGAGCCTTTGGAAAAGATGGGGGAGAACAGCAGCTGGCAGCGACATAAACAATCCAGGCTGAATTTAAAATAGGCAGGTATACAAGCCTGCTAGAAATGAGAAAATCAAGCCCCACTAACATCCTCCTCCCATACTCCCTCTGGGAGGGGTGAGATAGACATGACATTGAGATTCCATCCCTACTCAGACCAACTACTGGAGAGAAGATCAAGCTGAGCAGTGAGTTGTTTTCTGTCTCGGCTCTACTCCTGGAAATGGAGATGAGACTGGTTAGTGAGTTTAGAGCCCACGTGGATTGCAGGGTCCCAAAGATGATGGGTCTCAAGGTTTATGTTCTTTGTTAGTTTCTGAGACTAGCTCTGGAGGCAGTTATGGAGAGACTCGCCAGTCACAGTGTATTGTCTTTGACTGATTTGGGCTGTGTATTAATAACTCAGCTGTGGGCCATTTGGTTTGGGGTTTGGTGATAAGAGATAATTCACTACTAAGACAAGGAGCAAGCCTCCTGCAGCACTAACAAAGCCTTGTTCCAGAACTAAACAATATGGTGGCATCAGTGCTGATGATATTGTAGGCACCCAAGCGATTGCCTTCTCCTTGATGGGTATGGGAAAGGATACTACTTTGAAATCAAGCATTTTATCAAAGGACTGACTTGAATCAAAACTCTGGAAATGAAAGCAAGCAAAAACAAGGGACCCTAGCTGAAAGTCACATCTGTTAAATCTCTGGATTGAGTACAACCAAGATATAGATCCAAATGCCTCTGAACTTTGGAGAAATTTGCCTCTGATGCTAAACTTTCCATCTCTCATCCCAGTGTCTGGACATATCATTTTTTGCCCTCCATCAAACTGTTAAAAAAGACTGGTAGGCTTTTTTGTGATTCCAGTTTTCTATTTCTAATCAATAAATGAAGCCAGGAGCTAGGTAATAGCAGATATGAGCAAATGTGATTTTTAAGACTGCTCTTTAAGGGAAAATAAAGTTTCTACTCTAAATCCTATCGCTGGTTTAGAAATACAGTTCCATGTCATCCTGAGCCCTGAAACTGATGGTTGGAGCCTTGCTTTTTCCATTTGGTATTGTCTTCCTGTTTACATTGGGATGTCCAATATGGAACTGATGAATAAGGTTGAAACGTCCATATTGTCCAGTTACAACCAAGATCAGACATGATATAAACCAGTGTTTCTCAATCTTCTAAGTAGCAAGTACCCCCTAACTTCTGAAAATGTTAATAAGTACCCCAACATTCAATTTTCCAGGGGATTTTATATTTACAGACTAATGTGTGCCATATGTTGGAAGAAGCACTGTGTATGTAAGGCCGTGATATGACAGATGTCTGATCTGGTGTGGGCAGGGTTGCCATCTTTTACACCAGAGGTGCACAACTCAAGTATATACCTGGGCTAGAGGTGATGTTGGCCAAAGCTAGGAGGGCTGAACCCAGTGCCGTGCAAAGCGTGGCACACCAGATTATTACTGGCAAATTTAAAGTGCTGCGCAGTATGCGGTGCACCAAATTTTTTACCATAGTCTTGAGAGAAGGAAGGGGCAAGAGCGAGAGGAAAAGAGGGCGAGATAGAGTGTGTTGGGGTACCTGTGTGCCTCCTGCCTGTGTCTCCCATACCCCCAGGGGTACGTGTACCACAGGTTGAGAAACTATGATATAAACAGCTTCCATTCTGCTTGCATCGCTGGAGTCGCGTCCATAGTTGCTTTGTTTGTCCCATACTATAGGATTGCATGTACCCCTATTTCTGTGTAGAGCGTAGCCACTGGAAAAGGAGGAACCATCTCATTTACATACTCACTTACATAAATTTCCTGTCTCTCTTTTGTAATTTCTGTTTCATGGATGCAGGCTGTCTCTGAGAGACTCTGTGGAAATTTACAGGGAAGAAGTAGATCACATATCTGTGAAAATGCAGGAAAGAAAAGCTACCAGATACAATAGAAACTGACTGACTTCCTGCTTTGTTCTTACCGATTCATGCTGTTTCTGTTTCATATTCTTACGTTGCTGAGTAACACTGTCCTCTGCAAACAAAAACAACTATGGAGCTGAATGTGTATAGAATATAATGAGGAGGACACTTTTAGTCAGTATATAGTGGCTTCCCAGATGATTGCAAGGCAAAACAAGTCCTTTGCCTTGGTAGAAGCCTCAGAGACACTTCTTTAGCAGAATTTTTTGGAAAGCTTTGTTCCCACATCTTCTTTTAAAAAGGTACAAAAAAGCATGAGAGTAATCTACAGCAGTGATTCAAAGTGGTACAGTTTGTGGTGATATTGTAGCATTTTGAGCTATTACTGTAAAATATAAAGTAGAATTGTGTTGACTCATCATTTCTGATTACTTCTTGATGACACTGGACAGGGACACGGTGAGTCTATTGCTGAGAGAAAAGAAAAATGAGCCAAATTCTGTTCTCTTAAATTGATTTAAGTTCAAGATTACTGTACTGATTTCAAAAGGGTAACACTGTGGCAGAGAGGATTCTGTTCCAATAATTTTAATAAAAGTTTTGCTCTCCATTCATTTTCGATCCAGATCACTATCTTGGTCAAGTCACAGGATGGGAGATGCAACTCGGGAGAAGAAAATAACATACAAGCAGAGGCACTGACGTGATAAGGTCACCAGTCATATAGGAAGGGCTACATTCCCATTCAGTTTTAGGGATATAAACCCACTGGAAACTATGAAGATTGCAGGACTATAATAAAGAGCAGAATGTTGTCCCACTGGTGAAATGATGGAGCATCCTTCCTGTAGGAAAAATGCTTAGTCACAAAGCTGGAGATCAATAGACTTGGCTTCAGTTCCCAGTTGGCAGTGCTTGGCTAATACTGGCATTGCATGATACAAACTAATGGAGGTACTTCTGTTTCAAAATCCCAAAGCTTATATATTCAGTAAAATGAAAAACTGTCAGTGGTAATCTTTTAGCACGCTGATGGCTAGACATATATATACTTGGGAGGATTCTCATTGGCCTGGAATCTTACTTGATATCAACAGGGGTCTTGTAGTCTTAATTTGCTACCCCTAACTAGGCCTGATGAGCTATAACTAATGAATAAATAGGAAGAATGACTAAGAATTAGCTCTGTAATTTATCTTCCTTTGGTATTCACACTACCTTTGAGCCTGACAAGCTCTAAAGGCTTTGCTGCTGCATTTCAGTTTGACAATCAACACTATATTTTATTAAAAGTTTAGGTGTCATAATTTTGTTTCTGTGTTTTGTGCTCAGCTGTAGTATCAAAACTGGGTGAGATAATCAGTGTGGCTCCTTGCTCTCTGGTAATCTGAGTAGGATTTTTCACAGGGGTGCAGATCAGAAGAAACTGGGGACTGCCCTGTCAGGTTAGTGTGTGGGGAGAAATAAATGAATTGTAAGGGTATAGACACTAATGGGATTAGGGTTGTTCTCCATTATTATGAACAGATGGTATGCTGGATGCTCTAGCAGGTTCATTCTGCATTTCTACACTGGATTTTCAAAGTGGATCCAGATAATGGGAGAAGTACTGCTTTCACAGCAGGACAGTTTAAAGTGTTGGCTTTTACTGGTGTAGTGCATCTGCCATATTTGGAAGCCAGTATTACATGGCTTGCCTATCTTGGCCAGCTTGTTATACCTGGATGGTATCATGGGACACATCTACACAAGATGCTAGAAGTGCAGTAGACTAATTCTGCTCACTAGCACGGCAGGGTCTAGATAGCAGCTAACCTGTGATGTGGTGGCTAGAGTACTGTGTTGGGAAGTCAGAGAGACCACATGGGTTGATAGTAAATTGATGTTCACCATCACTAATATTTTTTTTAAAAATGAAATGCATTTACAAAACAACATGGTGGTTCATTGTCTACCTCGCTTAGCAATGAAAAAGGAAACTCATTAATGTAAAATAAAAAATAAATCAACGTGGCTCATAGGAAACTTTGTAATGAATGGGATGAGGTTTTTTAAATTTGGTTTTTAAATAAAAAAACCACACCATTGATTCAAAACATGGATGTAAGAGCTGAAACAGGAAGCAGAAGTAAGTTGAGCATGACTGTGGTAGTTAAGCATCTATGAGCAAAATCAGCCAGTTAGATCCAAAAGCCAAATACAAAGTATATTGAAATCAGTGGAAAGAATCTTTGACATCACTGGGACTGTGTATGTTGCAGAATTGCAGAATCAGAAACTTGCATTTTGATGGCGCTTTATATTATCTATTTAGAGTTGAATACTTGATGTTTAATAGCTAACTAGCATGTGAAGACTGTAGTTGAACTAATTCATAATTGTAATAATGCTAATCTCTTTGTACAGATGCTTATGCTTTAATTTTTAACCTTGTCAATTTGTTTAAGAAAAAAACAAGTGAAAGGATGACGTACAACAAATGGCATTTTCAGTGTATTGATGCTTCAATATTAAAAGGAAAACTAATTTAAGTTTTTTGCATCAAATAGTTTCTCCTTGATTTTATTTATATAAATAAAATTCATGCATATGCATATTTTTTTGAATGATATTTAATTGATAAGTATGTCTTGCTGGGTAGTACAGCTGGTTGTTGGAAACTTCAGAATTATGACTATCAGTAACATTCAGTATAAAATCTGACTGATTTAAGAGGTGAGTTGATTCATGGTATGGAAATTGTCACTAAATTACAAGAGAAATCAAAGATACTGTTAACTGATAGATTTAAAACAGAAAACCAAGGGCTCTGCTTGGAATAAAAATGAGAAATTACAGGAAAAAGTGAGAGCGAAAATTAGGGAAATTCACAGAAAATATTGATGACATCTGAGAAAAATCAGAATTCTTTTTTGTATACTTCTGTAGCACATTGTATCCAATCATGGTCCATCTGCAGTTCACTTAAATCAGGTTGCTATTTTGTGACCATCTAAAAGTGAAAAAAGTCTGTAGCATTATTTGTAAAATTCCAGCACATCGAGAAAATGTTGAACTCCTATTTAACAACTGTAATTAGTGCTGTGCTTTAATCAGATTTGAGACTATTATCACCTCCCACTGGGCCCAGTCCAACAAATGACTGCACTCTTCCTAAAATCTGCCAAGTTCCTCTTGGAGCCTGATCCCACTGCTTTAAGTGCACCTTGTTGCAGACTCAGAAACCAGATTTCTGAGTAGGAAGCCAAGATACTTAGTGCATATGTTTTTAGAATAGCCTAGGGGGGGAATATTGTCTCTTGTCTACCTGTTCCACTGCCTCCTGGGAAAGAACAGCCCATCTGGGCTGTTACAAGAAGCAGGCAAATATTTTTCCACCAACAACTTAGCGTGGCTCCAGTCTCTCTTCATCCCTCTCTTCTGTGAATAATAGGCTGTCTTCTCTAGTCCCTTTTTCTTTGCAACTCCTAACCTGGAAAGGAGGCAAACTATGGGTGAAGAGCTTTGGGTTTGGTTTCTCCCAGCCTGGAAGGGGGAAGAAAAGGACTCTCTGTTGCCCAGATGAAGCATAGTTCTATGCTTACCTGGCAAGGGAAACACTGTGACCAAGGAGGCGGTCTTTTTAGCCACACTGGGGAAGACCATTCTCCTGGCACGGGGATAGTACCTGCCAAGGCAATGTATAGTAAATCTCCCACTTAGCTGCTGGAGAGGGAAGTTCTTGACTTTAAGCCCACTTTATGGAAAGGGGAGACTCCTCCCTGGCTTGCTCCTGCAGCCATATGATTGAGGGGAAGCAAAACTCAGGAGCATCCAGACCCCAAGCCTCCTGGTTTGGCCTGCAAGTAAGATGCCTGCCAAAGGATTTGGAAACATCTCAAGCCCCAGATTGGGGTGGTGGATGTTTGCTGGTTGTAGGGCCACTTATGGTTCTGGACTGACTCAAGAATTTGGTATTTGATTGGGCTCATTTGGCTTGGAATATGGAAAATTTAAAAAAAAAAATTGTCCTCCCCAGGCCTGGGAAAGAGGGGTGAAGAACCCTTTGCAGAGTAAAGGTGGAGCTGGGGAGCTG
>NW_017728975.1:433415-434908 GCF_001723915.1 Gavialis gangeticus
AAGAATTTGGTATTTGATTGGGCTCATTTGGCTTGGAATATGGAAAATTTAAAAAAAAAAATTGTCCTCCCCAGGCCTGGGAAAGAGGGGTGAAGAACCCTTTGCAGAGTAAAGGTGGAGCTGGGGAGCTGGGCAGAATTGATAGGGGAACCATAGGAGCAGGATAGATTTGGGGGTAGTAATAGCTCCATCGCTTTTTTCCAGACTGCTTTAAATATACCTGATTCAAAGCCATTGATGTCCATTAAGAAACTCCTGAGGTGATATTCCATTCTTTCATGGTTGTCTAAGTGCCAAAAATGCTACTTACGTGGAGGTTGGAATTCTATTCCTGGACATGTACTCCTGCATATATGGATGACTTTGTAGTCCAGTTTGAACATAAACACTGGAGGGAAAAGTGGAGAGAGAGACACACACACCTCCTACCCTTTGCCCCACCCCCTCCATAGCTTAGTGGCTAGGACACTCATCTGTAAAGCTAGAGGTCCTGGGTTTTGGGACCCCTTAGCCAGAAAAGGTTTGAACCTGGTTCTCTCTGACTTCCCAACATGGAACTCTAGCCACTGCATCACAGGTTAGCTGCTATCTAGACCCTTTTCTGGTACTTTTGAAACTGGCCCATTGGACAGCCACAAGAAGAAGGTCTCTGGGAGATGCATGGTGCCAGGAAGATGGGAGCAAACCTGAGAATATGTGGCTCAGTAAGGTGGCTGTTGTCTGGTGGGGTGTATGTGTGTCTGAGGGTGGGAGGATGCTAGGGTCTAACTGGGGTCCTTACCTTTAAAAGAAATACTGAGATTTGCTTGTTAGAGTACTTTGTTGAGAAGTCAGGAACAGGCAGGTCCAGATGCTCAGTGGGTGAGAGGGAGTTGGAACTAAGGACCTCCAACTTCTTAGGTGAGGACCCTAGTCACTGAACTATGGTGCAAAAGACATGCACACATATGGCCCTTTTCCTTGGATGTATGGCTATGTTCAGTAGTCATGGGTGTTGGCTATGTCTGTATGATGCATGCATGTGCCCCAGCGACCACTGCACACGTTCAGTCTGTATGACTAAGTAGTGGCACATCTTTACCTGTACGTGCAGGGCCACGTGGCCAGAAATAGAATTCCAACCTGTGTGTAAGTGGCACTTGGACAACCAAAAACACCATGTAGACCAAATCTGGATGCTTAGATGATCAGGACAGGGATAGAATGCTACCAACAGTGAATGATATGATTTTGGATCAGTCCCAGGCTGAAGGGCTGCTTTGCACAGGGAATAAGTTATATAACAGCTCTCCTCTAACTCCCTGGTCCTTTCTCTTCTTCTCGCTAACACCTGGAAATGGGAATGCTCAAAGCAAGGCTGAGGGGACAGAACTGGGGAGAGAGGAAGGTGGAGAAAGAGCTTGGCCAAGAGGAAGAAAACTGAGTAAGTGCAGACTGGGGAGAGAGAACTACAGGCGACAACCTGGTAAGGGGCCTCCAAGTTCTTGACCACC
>NW_017728975.1:434919-443642 GCF_001723915.1 Gavialis gangeticus
GTCCCTTCCGACCCTAAATCTATGAAACTATGAAACTGTTGAAAATAAAAATTATAAGGGAACTTGGTAGTAGAATAGGCCCCTCATGTCTTGCAAGTGAATTCCTTCCTCCTGCACCCAAGGAACAAAGCACAGGGATAGGAGGAAGACCAGTGACAACAAGGAGGGGAAGAATGGGGAGATAAGATGGAGCTCTCGCTCTCTAAGTAGATGTAGGGAGAAATGGGAAATAAGAACAGCAATATTCTTGAAGTGAAAAGAGAACGAGAGAAAGGAATTATTTTGTGTTAAAAATTTTTTGAAGGGAACAATTAGGAAATGTAATTGAGGAAAACAAATGTCGAAGAGCAGAGAATCCGGAAGGAAAAGGGAAAGGTAGGAGGACTGAAGAAAGGGAAGCCAGCCAAACTGCAGCAGCCTAAGCTGCCTTTCAGGAAGTTTTGCTTTCTTCACTGTTTGATCTGTGACTTAAAAAGGGGCTGGCTGGTGCAGTGTGGTGGGTTTGTTGTTTTTTTTTTTAAAGGATAGAGAAGTTTCCCAGCTTGGGGCTTGGGAGGGGGTTATCTTTCCTTCCCTAGAGCCAGTGTATTTGGCTGGTATTTTTAACAGACTATTTTGTTGTGGGAGGTTGCCAGGTGCCCTGTGAACTCACTGTTGATTTATCAACAAAGGCGTATGCCTCAGGAAATATGCAGCAGCAGAAACAACCAAAGTGACACAGCATCGTTGCATGATGGTGCTGAGTCAGTCCCTCAAGAGCTTTTTTTAGGGATCTGATGTAAAAACCTTCAGGGATCTGATGCAGAAATCTTGGAGCAGCTGTCATTACAATCTCCCTGCTGTAGATGCTAGAGAAGAGTGGTGCATAAGGTGACTTATGTGATACATGGGTGAAATGGATGCTAGCACATTCGAGGTACAGAGCAACCTTTTTCTGTTTGCATGTGAACTAAAGCCAATGGCATTAGGAAAAAAATCTAGAACCTACTCTGAACTCATTGACGCTGGTGTTGCTCTAGTTAGGTCAAAGTGAATAATTTCTGAATTATTCTGGTGTCAACAAGAGTAGAATTTGGCCTCAAGTATTTTTAAAGTACATCTTTTTCTGAAAGAAAATTCACATGGCCATATACCTAGTTGGCATAAGTTAACGTGGCTCTGTGGACATAAACAGAGGTATGCTGATTTACACCAGCGGAGAGAATCTGGCCAAAAGTAGGTACAATCTGTAATCTGGATGCTTACATGCTGCTATGTCTTCAGTTAACAGCAAATTACAGAACATCCCATTTACTTCAGAACATAATTACTGTTATGTCTGATAAATAACTGAAATAGATACAAGCCACCCTCTTCTCTTTGAGTTCCATCTGTAAATAGTAATAGCAGATTTTATGAATCGGATTCGAAATGACGCTGACAGCTGTGCTCAGCCTTGAAGTGAGGCACTCCAGTGAGCTGGATCTCCTGGCAAATTGACGATCTGAAATACTGTAATAAAAGTGGTACATTTCCAACTAGTACTGGTTCTTCAGACATTTATTATATTCTACAGACCAGAATTAACCCTGATTAATGTTTTAGTCAAAAACTGCAAGACACATATTACGGTAGGTTCTTCAGAATCTTTAGTACACAGATGATTGTATTTAATAATACAGCCCATCTTGGCTGGAAGAAACACTTTGAGCAGTCAGACGTTCAAAGTAAAGTGTTCCTGGGTGATTATAATAATACCTTGGGTGAATCTCAGGAATGATATCTAAGGCCGATCTGAACTAAGCCAACAGCAACAAGTTCCATGCCAGTTGTCCCATATGGCTAACCATATCCCCAAATGGTTGTACTTTCTAAATGGTGTAGCATCCCTAGGAATAAAAATGTTGCCAGCCAAATTCACATCAGTGAATTCATTGGAGCTTGAAGTTGATACAACTCTGCCAGTTCGTATCGGCTGAGGATCTGGCTCTGTGTCATTAGTGTCTGTAAAATTACATGCTGACTAATACTGTATGAAAGTGTTTGTTAATAATAATTCAGCACATCTTCACTGCAGCTTTTGCTGGGGTCTGCGACACAGACTCCAGCAGGAATGTATTCAGTGAGATCTGCAGGCCCCTATACTCTTCTAGGGCTAGGTAGTACAAATATGCTTGTTGGGATTATTTGGGTGCTAAGCTTTTACAACCTAAGGTGCTGATATTGAATAGACTCTTCAAAGGAGTGACTACACCTTCCTGCACATTTGCTCAAAAACCTGTGTAGTAATAATAGTGGTAGTTTTACATGATCATACCAGAAATATAATTTAAAGCATTAAATGATAAATATAGTTTGGAAACTGCTTCTTGGTATTTCAGGTTTCCACGGCTGTGGATTGTGAAGAGAATTTATCTGTGGTAGGAGACTGTGGCAGGATACTGTTTGTGCCTGCCACTTTAAGTGCCTGGAACTGGCAGCTGCCAGGTGCCTGATGAGGGCAGCCATTTTAAATCTGGGGCTGCTCATATAAACAGGGCAGTTCTGCTGCTGGAGGCCAGGCAACAGTATCGCCTGGCCAGAGGGCTGCTGGTATCATCTGGACGTAAGGGAGGAGCTGCAGAGGATGGATAGGAGGCTCCTGGTCCTGGGTACAACCTAAAACTGCACCCTGCTGGGAGTGGGTGGCCTGGTGGGGCTCCCAGTAGTGCGGGAGCCCCCAGGAAATGCCAGGCCAGTTACCACCCCAGTGAAAGGTGAGTCAAGGTGCCTTAACCCCTAACCCCCACAACTGGGTGGGTTACCCCAATGTTGGAAGGTCTGGAAGGTAGACCCCATGGAGAAAGAGTGAGGCCATAGACTCATGCCTGTCTGAACTTCCCCTAACTGGCCCATGCTGGGGCCAGGACCACCCCATGCTGGCGGCCCACCATGAGGAACACCCCAGAGCTGAGGGCCTGGGGTTCCAACTGGCCTGGAGGTGGGCCAGGGCTAGTGAGCCAAAGGTCCTGGGGGTGGGGGCAACCACACCCGAAGGGGAAGCAGTTCAGGGAGCTATGCTGCCCAGGATGAAGGTGGAATAGACCGCCTGAGGGGAAGAATCCAGGTGGGGTTCAATTGGAAGGATTCTGCAGCACAGTGTGGGGGTTGGTGATAATGATAACATCGAGATGCCATCTGTAAGGCTTGGGCTGTGGTGTAGGGGAGGAAAGGAGCCGCAGATAGCACCCCCTGGAATTGGGGCAGGAAATGGGCAGCCTCCCGCTTAATTACATCATTTAATTAATTCCAACAAGGTGTGGTGGGTGAGAAGGCGGGCAGTTAGCCCAGAAACAGGTGGGCGGGCCACAGTTAAATTGGCCTCGAGAAGGCCCCCCTGTTACAGAGACCAAATGAGTGCACATAGTCTTTGTCTCATTTTTCCTAACTTAGTTCTATGCACATAGTTTCTAATAGTGCTTTGGGCCGTAATAGATAAATATAGCAAAAGGGTTAGTAAAGCTTAAAGAAATCTAGCACTGTTTGGGCAAAATGGTTATGTGTTCAAACCTCAATCAAATGGCTTTGCTTTCACAGAACTGTTGGTCCTCAAGCACTACTAATGCTACTATAATGAACTAAAACAGACATAGTCTTAGTTGTCCTTTCCAATAGTTGTTACAGGCCCATTAGATGTCAATCTGCCTGTGGTTGTTTGTGTTCAGAAAAAGGGAAAATATTTTTTATTTAATTTGAAAAAAAAATTCTAAGTAAAAAAAAAATTTCCCTTTTTCCCTGTTACAATTCCAATGAATTCAATTAAATTGTTCAACAGATCTGAATTATGCCCAATGTATTAACAGTTATCTATTTTTTCTACTTAAGCTCTAAAGGTCAAATTCAGCCTGGATGTTATCAGGCACATTTCCAACAAACTTGTATATAGTTGCATCAGGTCTGAATTTAGCTGTAAATTACTAAATTCAATCCATTAGCTAACTACATTCTTGAAACAATGCCTTATCTCTTCCCACAAATAGATAGGAGCATTCAAATATACCCTAACTCAAAGAACTTCTTGAGTCAGATCTTCCACTGAAGTGGAACTTGCCTGCTATGGACCAGATCTTTAACACTGTTTTCAGATCCTTAACACTGTTAAGATGAATTTAAACGGGATAAATTTATGCAGGATATAGTATCTTATATTACTGAAGAAGTTCCATCAGTCCTTCAGGGGCAGTTCTCTTATTGGGACTTTTCTTAATGCAGGTCAAAAGTGTTTATCTAAAATATGTAACCCATGAGTCATTAAAATGTGAGCACACACATGCATACCCATGCACATGCAGCACTCCCATATTCCTTAACTTTGATATATCATGATAAAGGAGTAAGGTTTTAGAATCCTCTTTCTGCCTGAGAGTGATGTGTGCTGTGCATGGCTTGTACTAATAAATGCGAGCAGCATACCAGCACTAGAAATGCCTGACTGATAAGCTGATGCACTTTTTATCTACTTGGAGCCTGACTGACATCTTTGAACACTTTTGTATCTGAACAACTTGAATACATGACCTCATTCCATAAATACCATCAGCTGAACAGCTCCTGTTGCTAAAATAAAAATATGGTTGGATTTTTCTCCCTACTGTGGAAAGCTCCTGCAGAACTTCTTTCAAGTGCAAAGCAAGCCACACCTTTCTGTAATCTGTTAAAGATGGTTCCTGATTTGTAGCAGCCACAGTGTACTTATGGTAGCAATTACACTGAAAACAGTGCTTGCAGTTGCTTAGCCATTAGCATGTGACTCTCATGGATGGAAAGCTTTCTCCTACATAGCAAGAATAAAAAGAGGGCCCTAGGAAAATGATCCCTGAAAGGTAAAGTGGTTGAATAATTTGATTTTTGTAGACTACAAAAGTTTCTTAAAAGTAATTTGGTAGGTTAGAGCAGAAAGCTGAATTTAGGGAAGGCTGGAAATAAGCCAAGCTCTCTACCAGGCTTTAGGCAGGGTAGGGGGTCATCCTTCTTTCTGAGTGCTGCCTTGGAGAGCTCTGAAATGGGCCTGCCATGCAGGGATTAATAACTATTTTATATCATAATTCAAATGTGACAGTGAATTTAAGAACAGATCTTAAGAGGCTCTGGTTCTGCAAGGAATGAATCTCAGAATAGGGCTCAACATTTTTGTAGAAGGCTGGGATGTGGAAAGTAAAAATAGATTAAAAGTTCATCTTTTGAAAATCTTCTTTCGTATTGGACCATTGAGAAAACATGTTTTACTTGGTAGAGTTTACTTGTGAAACAAACAAGTTTGTCAAATCTTACTGAAAATACTCATTGACCAGTTTTTTGAATTATCTCTTGAGTTACTTTGGCTTAAAATAACTAAGCTTGAAATCTTGGTAATATAGGGTACATCTACATGTGCTTTACTGCAAAGTAGACTAATTAGCTCCACAGTAAAGTGTAACCATCTACATGTGCGCTGGTATTAGGATGCAGTAAACTAATTAACTCCACTATAGGATGGTACTGTTGGGGACAGTACTATCTTACAGTGGTGTAATTAAGTGTGATTAAATGCATGTGTAGCTGGTGACCATGGGCCTAAATTGTGCCTAGGCAGCAGGGGTCCAGACTTCTGCCTGCCACCTAGTCACATGGCCAGGGCCACCCTTGGGGGGTGAATCGGGGCAACTGCTCTGGGCCTTACACTTTGGAGGGCCCTGTGGTCAGTGCTACGTAGGCCCTACCGTGGCCACCACGCACCACCAATGGCTCTGCATGTGGCTCTGCAGTTTTGGCACTCTTTTATGCACCAGCCAGACTCTCTGCTAGCTGATGCTACAACACAGAGCCCAGGGCTGAAACCCCGCCCCCCCCCCCATGCCTGCCGGCATTCCAGGGCTGCTCTGTCCTGGCTTAAAGTGCTGCTGTCCCAAGTACGTATGCAGATGCTGCACCCAGGAGCAGTGTTTTCTGGTGCAAACTGCTCCAGAGTTGTTCACGTCCCCTTAATTTCACGTGTAGGTGCACCCGCAGTTGTATTCCCTCCATCATTAAAGTCTGGCATATAGATTTGTTTTTCTAAATATGAAGTCAAGCATTATTTATGTTTTATTGCTACCAGCAGAATTGGGGGTAGCACAAAGGGGCTAAGGAAGTTGTATGAGAAGTGATGTTGTTCATGTAGCTCCATTGATTTAATATCATTTAGCACAGAAAGATTTGCCAGAATTTCTTTGCTTGTTTTCAGAATATAACCTGATATCCTGGAATATTCATTTTTCACTGTACAAACTCCTTTCATAGAGCCATCCTGCAAGTACTTACATTATGTGCTTAATTTTCTTACCTTGCATACTTGCAGGTATTTCATTAGGAATGCTTAAACCCATGTAAGTATTCAAGGATCAGGATCTCATGTAGTAAATAAGGCATGGTGAGTCTGCATATAGTTTATTCATATGCCTGGGCATCAGGGAAAAAAACTATAGTATTCAGTTTGAATAGCGCATCCTCTACCAGTGACTTGCTTGTCGAATGTTTTATTGAATCAAAGTGAAAAATTGTATACTGGATGTGGAGTAAGGAATACATGACTACATGAAATCCCTTCTATCTTTTATCTAGTAATGGACTGAAATATCATGAGTGATGCATTGTTTCTTTTATCTCACTGGAATTCATGGTCTTAAGCTATTTTGAGAACTTCTGTTGTTTTGAAAATCATTTCCAGAAGAGCAAAATAATTTGATATAACTGCTGATGCCAAACTAGTACCTGGGAACAAAAGCAAAAGGTCTGAATTCAGACAGTGATAGTTTATGGCCTCAGGGATGTCTCTGGACAGTGTTGTAGAGGAAGTTTAAGCAAGTGTGAGACATTTGTAATATAGACTGGTGAGAGGGGTAGGAATCGGATGAGCTTATTTGGCACTTACAGATGTAAGAGGTCAGCAGATCAGACAGCAAGCTTGGATCAAGGTTCCACAGGGTGTTAACAAATTTGAGGAAGCGCATTAAAGGTGGTATGGAATCTGACTGGCAACCAGGGTAACAAAGCCAGGAGGGGAATTATTTGCTCACTCAGTCTCTTGACAAGAATCTTACTAGCATCTTTTTGTAATGGATAAAGTCCCTTAATTCTGCATGCACAGATACCAGCAGAAAGGGTCTAGCACTTCACTAGTCTAGACAGAGCAAAACATAGGTCTGAAGAACAGTCACGTCAGGAAAATAAGGATGTACGCTGGCAGCATTCCCAAAGGGGAAGGAAGACAGATTTCAGCCTAGTAAAGCTTTCATGTGTCAGATTCGAGTCCATCTGGACTACTGATATTGGGAGAGAGCTGTATATAGAATAGTAGAAGTAGTGTAGAATTGAGGTTAGTGGGTGTCTAGATTACACAAATATTTGTTGTTTAGTTTGGATGAATTTGCATGGGAATGTCTAGACATTCTGGACTGCATCAGTTAAGTAAACAAAAGTAAAGTGGTAGATAAAATATTCAGGATAGATTTTAACCCACATTTGTGTAACATTGGTATATGAATTAAATTTAAGACCTACTATGTTGTCTCAAATTCCTTAAGTGAAAGGTGCAGGGTGCAAAGTAGAGATTAAGAATAGAATGGTGAGGACATGCACAACTGGTTTAATGAAGCAGTTAAATCCACTAACCAAGAAACAAACCAGTTTTAATTGGAGACTCAGAACGTGAACATTAGATTCTATTATCAAATATGTAAAGTTGATGAAATAGTTGTATTCAAAGCAGCTGCAGAAAGACGCTTATTATCAGCTTTCTCTAAGAGGTCAGTGATGCTAATTGATGCTATTTCAGTGTTTTCTGCTGTGGTTAAACATGAATAGAAATATTTGAATCGGTTTCTTTTAGAAAGATTTGGAAGAGGATGTCTTGCTATAGTTCATTCAGCTAGGCTTAGAAGAAAAAGGACAGTATAGTAGTTCAATAAGAATAGAAGTGCAGTTGTCATAGTTTAAAAGCAATCAGGGTTTGTGGACAGAGGTGATATATTTTATTAGACCAACAAGATTTTTGCAAAAAAAAATTTTAATTGCAAGCTTTCGGGCACAAACACCCTTCATCAAGCATCAGAGAAAAGATTGTAAAAATTCTCTGGGTAGAAATTAAAGTTCATATTTCATAAGACTTTACAGAGGAGTCAATAGATGGAAAAACCCTTTGGGCAGCAGTTCTTAGCTGGTAAGGAGTCTCAGCTGTCCTGTGAGGTTGTTATAGTTTGCATTTTTAGGCATACTTTCTCATTGCACTGCTTTTTAAAAATATGTTCATAAGGTTTGCAAAGGCACCAGTTATTCTTCAGGATTCATACTATTTAATCCAGATATACTTAAGACACACGTGCTAGCACTATCATGCAGTACTGGAAAGATTAACTCCTAAGTAATCCTGAACTCTTTTGTAAAGATGAATTTATTTTCTTGATTTTAAACATTATATGGATTGCTCTTTATTGCTTTGAGATCACAGAATGATCCTACTAAATCCATCTCTTGATTTCTTTGGTGTCACTGCTATGTGCAACTTCAAATTTGAAAGGGGATTAATAAAGCAGCAGAAATATGGACTTGAATGGGAACAATAGTAGTATTCACATTTCTCTTTTCCTATATACAGAGGAAGATTATTGAAGGGCATTAGACAGTACAGTGTGAGGGAGGATTTAATTACTTTGGCGGGGGGAAAGGATTAGTTTTCATCTTTAAGTGTC